>NC_135573.1:3066666-3387500 GCF_965152235.1 Eretmochelys imbricata | reverse complement strand
GCTGCTGCTGCCCTCATAGCCCACAATGAAGATCTAATAATAATAATGGGGGCTTTCAACTATCCGCATATTGACGGGGTGCTTATCGCCTCAGGATGGGATGCAGAGATAATTTCTTGACACCTTAAATGACTGCTTCTTGGAGCAGCTAGTCCTGGAACCCACAAGAGGAGAGGCAATTCTTGATTTAGTCCTAAGTGGAGCCCAGGATCAGGTCCAAGAGGTGAATATAGCTGGACCCCTTGGGAATAGTGACCATAATATAATTCAATTTAACATCCCTGTGGCGGGGAGAACACCACAGCCGCCCAACACTGTAGCATTTAATTTCAGAAAGGGGAACTACACAAAAATGAGGTTAGTTAAACTGAAATTAAAAAGGTACAACAACAAAAGTAAAATCCCTGCAAGCTGCATGGAAATTTTTAAAGACACCATAATAGAGGCTCAACTTAAATGTTTACCCCAAATTAAAAAACATAGAAAGAGAACCAAAAGAGTGCCACCGTGGCTAAACAATAAAGTAAGAGAAGAAGTGACAGGTAAAGAGGCATCCTTTAAAAAGTGGAAGTTAAATCCTAATGAGGAAAATAGAAAGGAGCAATGGCAAATGAAGTGTAAAAATATAATTAGGAAGGCCAAAAAAGAATTTGAAGAACAGCTTGCCAAAGACTCAAAAAGTAACAGCAAAAAAATTTTTAAGTACATCAGAAGCAGGAAGCCTGCTAAACAACCAGTGGGGCCAGTGGATGATCTAGATGCTAAAGGAGCACTCAAGGACAATAAGGCCATTGGGGAGAAACTAAATGAATTCTTTGCATCCATCTTCACAGCTGAGGATGTGAGGGAGATTCCCAAACCTGAGCCATGGTTTTTAGGTGACAAATCTGAAGAACTGTCCCAGATTGAGGTGTCTTTAGAGGAGGTTTTGGAACAAACTGATACACTAAACAGTAATAAGTCACCAGGACCAGAGCTCTGAAGGAACTCAAATGTGAAATTGCAGGACTACTAACTAGTCTGTAACCTATCATTTAAATCAGCTTCTGTTCCAAATGACTGGAGGATAGGTAATGTGACACCAATTTTTAAAAAGGGCTCCAGAGGTGATCCCGGTAATTACAGGCCGGTAAGCTGGACTTCAGTGCCGGGCAAACTGATTGAAACTATAGTCAAGAACAAAATTGTCAGATACATAGATGAATGTCATTTGTTGGGGGAAGAGTCAACATGGTGTTTGTAAAGGGAAATCATGCCTCACCAATCTACTAGAATTCTTTGAGGTCAACAAGCATATGGACGAGGGGGATATAGTGTACTTAGATTTTCAGATAAGTCCCAGGTAGACTGCAAGGAGCTACAAAAGGATCTCTCAAAACTGGGTGACTGGGCAACAAAATGGCAGATGAAATTCAATGTTGATAAATCCAAAGTAATGCACATTGGAAAGCATAATCCCAACTATACATATAAAATGATGAGGTCTAAGTTAGGTGTTTCCACTCAAGAAAGAAATCTTGGAGTCATTGTGGACAGTTCTCTGAAAACATCCACTCAATGTGCAGCAGCAGTCAAAAAAGTGAACAGAATATTAAGAATCATTAAGAAAGGGATAGATAAGACAGAAAATATCATATTGCCTCTATATAAATCCATGGTACGCCCACATCCTGAATACTGCGTGCAGATGTGGTCGCCCCATCTCAAAAAAGATATACTGGAATTGGAAAAGGTGCGGAAAATGGCAACAAAAATGATTAGGGGTATGGAACGGCTGCTATATGAGGAGAGATTAATAAGACTGGGACTTTTCAGCTTGGAAAAGCGATGACTAAGGGGGGATATGATAGAGGTCTATAAAATCATGACTGGTGTGGAGAAAGTAAATAAGTGTTATTTACTCCTTCTCATAACACAAGAACTAGGGGTCACCAAATGAAATTAATAGGTAGCAGGTTTAAAACAAACAAAAGGAAATATTTCTTCATACAACGCACAGTCAACTTGTGGAACTCCTTGCCAGAGGATGTTGTGAAGGCCAAGACTATAACAGGGTTCAAAAAAGAACTAAATACATTCATGGAGGATTGGTCCATCGATGGCTATTAGCCAGGATGGGCAGGGATGGTGCCCCTAGCCTCTGTTTGCCAGAAGCTGAGAATGGGCGACAAGGAATGGATCACTTGATGGTTACCTGTTCTGTTCATTCCCTCTGGAGCACCTAGCATTGGCCACTGTTGGAAGACAGGATACTGAGCTAGTTGGACCTTTGGTCTGACCCAGTATGGCTGTTTTATGTTCTATGTTCTTATCTATTACAAGAACTCATGGACTGACTTTCAAGTACCTTCAGACATTTGCTCTCACCTTCAGCATCAAGAAATGGTTGTATTAAGACAGGGGGTTCCACAAGATCCTTCAATTACCTTAAATGCAAAACCAGCTAGAAGTAGTCCAAAAGTCCAGCTATTTAGGTTCTACAGGGACCACCAACCTCTCACTGGATGACGAACTAAATGTTCACATTGGAAAGGCTGCCACCACCTTTAGCAGATTAACTAAAAGAGGACGGAACAACTCAAAGCTGACCATCAAGACCAAAATGCTAGTGTACCAAGCCTGCAGCCTTGGCACTCTCGTGTATGGCGGGGAAACATGGACAACTTATGCTCATTAGGAGAAAAGGTAGAACTGTTTCCACCTACGTTGTTTACACTGCATACTAAACATCAAATGGCAGGATAAAGTCACCAAGTCACCAGTGCAGAGGTTCTTCAAAGGGCAAATTTCTCTACTGCGACAGCCCTGCTCAAGCAAAGACAACTGTGAGGGCTGGGCCATCTGAGTAGGTTGGAAGACGGATGCATACCCAAGGACATGCTATATGGGGAGCTCTCAGAGGGAACAAGAACAACAGGACGTCCCAAACTTCGCTATAAAGACACATGCAAGCGAGATATGAAGGAATTTGGAATTGATCCTGACCAATGGGAAATCTTGGCAAGTGATCATAACAAGTGGCACCATCGTCTCCATCAGGGTATCAAAGACCATGACAGGAGCTGGCCCCTACAGCTTGAAGAGAAAAGAGCCCATAGGAAGCAAGCAGCTCCCAACCGAGATAGATACATTTGTAATAACTGCCAAAGATCATGCAAATCTCGGATTGGACTATTCAGTCACTTGCGACATTGCAAACCATCTACATCATAGGCTGCAATCCCCACCGTTGCTCGCAGACGAAAGGATACCAACTTGCTGAAAAGCTTGGTGAGGAAACCAGCAACCAAAGAGGTGGTAGCTGGATGTTCTCAGCCCATGCTAAAGCTTGATCAGATCAGTATCTGTCTCTCAAACCTGTGAGGAACACAAAAGCCACTCTTGATCAAAAGAAACGTCTTTCTTCCCAGTTCTTCCTTGACATTTGTGCTGCAGTGTCCCTCTTTATCCTTTAATCGACTAATATTTATTCTAGGAACATAGGAAATACATAAGAATGGCCATACAGGGTCAGACCAAAGGTCCATCTAGCCCAGTATCCTGTCTTCCGACAGTGGCCAGTGGCAGGTGCCCCGGGGGAATGAACAGAACAGGTAATCATCAAGTGATTCATTCCTTGCCGCCCATTCCCAGCTTCTGGCAAACAGAGGCTAGGGACACCACCCCTGCCCATCCTGGCTAATAGCCATTGATGGACCTACCCTCCATGAATTTATCTAGTTCTTTTTTGAATTGACATAGTATTGTCCACATAGTACAGTATTCTTGCCTCAAGCGGTGACCTATGGCAGATATTTCATAGGAAAGGAAAGTGAAAATCCTCATGATCTACCCAATTGTGCAATACTGGGGGGCGGGGTCTCTCCAGATCCCAGTTAGTGCTCATTTAACACTCTAGAGCAGGAGGCCTGATAAGCCTACTATCAGAGCTTTGAACAAGGCCGATAATTAGCTATTTTATTGACAATTCATTGACACTCCTTTATGACATTAGCAGTGCAAAGGTTGGAGATGGAACAGACACATTCAGTTATCATGCCTGTTCCCTGCCACCTAGTCAGAATCCCTCCAGAGCTCTGTCCAGTCCATTTCCAAGGCACGCCGAGAAGGAACTCTCACCACCTCCCTTGGAAGAGCCTCTTCCTAGTGGGAAGCTTTTACTGACAGTCAGCCTACATTTGAGTTTCCTTCAGTTATTCCTGATTGTCCAATGGCCCTTCCCCCATTTACCAGAACAGCTCCTCTCCTTCCATGGGATTTATAGCACTTCCCTGTCACCATCATTCCTCTCTGCATTCAGGTTCACACAAAGTCCCATCTCTTCTCCTTTAGTGTTTCTAAAGTCTGCTCAGCAGGGCACAACCTTCCTCATCTTGCGCCCCCAGCAACCTCCCTCCTTAAGGTGACCATGCTGTACCACTATTCATCTCTACAATGGTGCTAGTTACTCCCATTTCAGGCCTAATTAATCAAACCCAAAGAAAACACAACTGCGACATGACTGACCAGCACTCTTTGTAAATACAAGAGGACGCCAGCTAGCCATGCCCCGAGTATCTGAACCACCTTGAGCCACTAGCATCTCCTTTTCCAAGTACTCCCATTATCCAAATGGCTGTGGAGCTGCTCAAGCTGTTTGAATAATCAGGATGCTAAAGCGGTTTCCTCTTTCCTCGCTATTTTCTGCTACCTACCCCAACCCCTTATTACTGCTTCATCATGTGGGGTATTTTGTTTGCTTGGTTCTCTGTAGAGCAAAAGATCCCAGGGTAGGACCCTTGTCTTCTTACTGGTCTGCAAAATACCAAACACACCAGTGCTGGTAGATAAATATTAACTAATCCTGATCTGGCAGTTGTGTGTCGCCTCGTAGTCAGGCACTACAGATTTCATACTTTAACCTGACCTCAGTGCTATCCTCATTATTGATTCCTATTCTATAAGGTTTATTTCCACTTACAGCTCTCTGATTGATACTCAGTTGTAATTAAAAAAGAATAGTTCCTTTACCAGGGCTGGCAGGGAAGGCCCAGGCAGAACTGCACTGACTTGGATAATTTATTTCCCTGT
The DNA here is from genome assembly GCF_965152235.1 of Eretmochelys imbricata. Lineage (NCBI taxonomy): Eukaryota > Metazoa > Chordata > Testudines > Cheloniidae > Eretmochelys > Eretmochelys imbricata. The sequence goes on along the minus strand of NC_135573.1, from coordinate 3,382,430 downwards.
CCAGCTCTCCTCTGTTACAGAACCTACTTTATTCCATTCAAGGGAGGAATGGGGGGTTTCAGTAGGCACCACGACAAGCATTATTGGCTCCCTAGGTGGAAGCCTCTAAGCTACAAGAATGAATATGCTAGGGAGTGAACTCCCCTCTCAGCCCCAAGGTGACTCCACCACATCAGGGAGGACGCACACTGTACTGCCAATGTGGAAGAGGTTTGCCCTACTGCGACCACTGGTGTAGGGAAGTCTTTGGTCTTCCACCAAGTGTGGAAACATCTGGCACAAACGTTAAAAGCAACTTGCCTAAAGCTATGCAGCATATCAATGGCAGAGCTGAAAAGAACCCAGAAGTGCTGATTCAATCCAGAGCTAACTGCACTGTCCCTCCAGAGGTTTTGGTGGAGAATTTCTTTAAGGACAGGTAGGAGTGTCACAGCACCAATCTATCTCGTGACACACAGTCTGGTAACGGCTGAGCCTTGGCTGCCAGTGGGGTTGGGAGAGGAATCCCATGAGAATGAGATCTCCTGTTCCCTACAAGAGAACACGTCTCCTTGCTGCTTTGTGAAGCTAACCCAGGGAGGGCCTGAGGGAATGGTCATGCCATGAGGTACAGGTCTCTCACACTTCAGTACCAACCACTGAGGGTGGAAACTGCAGCACTCCTCAGAACAGAAAGGGCCGACATTCAGCAATCATTGTATCAAGGAGGAAGCTAACGCCTGCCAGAAACTTACACAACGCAACAAAAAGAACCAAGAGAAAACAAGCAAAGAATCCTGCCTGTGGAAACAGTAAACACCCATTCCCAGTGTTTGCGTGCTGAGGGGAACCGGTAAATACTGACACAGCCTCCCACGGAGCTATTCTTTCAGGCTGAAAGACGTTAAGGGCTTTGCGGTGTCAGGGAGACAGCAGGTCTAACCTGGTGGAAACTGGGGATTTATAAAAAGGAGACCAAGTGAGCCAGGGGGGGAAAGGAAACGAAGAACCCAGCAAAAGTCCTGTCTGAAATAAGCCAGAACATACAGTATCGATATCTGCAGTCACAGTACTGTCTCTTATTACACCGCACAAGATATTCAGGGTCAGGCCAGGTCAGCACATGTACAGGAGATCTTCAAGAGGAAAGGATTCCGGTAATTCAGTAGATAGCACTCCCCTCTCCCCGTCAATACTGAAGTAGTGCTCAGCCCAGCACTAGGGGGGCACAGTATGCTAGATGAGACATACGCAGGGCCCAATGCTTGTGGTTAAAGATCCCATGGCTCAATGCTTGTGGTTAAAGATCCCATGGCCCTTTTCATAGAATATGCAAGTTGTGCTGTCCCTGGTGTCTTGGCCAAATTCCACAACTTAAGTGAGAAAAAAAATTGGGTTTGTGCCCTTTTTATATGGCAAAGCAGCACTGGTAGGTTTCTTCCCCAGAAGAGGCCACAAGGAGGGGGTGGGGATGGAGAAGAACCTTGTCTGGTAGCTGGAGAATTACTGAAGTGATGCGATCAAAGGACCACGAGAGGAAAATGTGAACAGGGGAGGGGGAAAGGACTTTTGGTCAGATGTTTACACCACCTACTGGAGCACAATGAGTCAAAAGCACTTGGGAGGAAGGAAGCCTTTGCCAGGGGTTCAACATTCCCATGGCTTCAAGCAAGGTTCACAGTGTGCATCCCTGGAGACCGAGTTCTCCCGCAAAACCAGGGGAGCAGAGTTGATATTTCTGGGTTTTAAAATTGAAGATTTTTTTTTAAAGAAGCACAAGGCTAATTACCCGCCTTTGGCAGGTCTCCTGTCATTTGTGTTGGATAAATTATTGTTCCATGTCCTAGTCTGTAGTGCAGTGGTGCTGTGTGCTGTTAAAGCAGTGGCATTTGGTCCACACAGGTATGGCTGCATTTCAGTGCTGGCCGAAGTAATCCTTGTAGTATCATTTGTAGCACTTTAGGATCTATATAAATGCAAAGTACTTTTTTTTTTTTTTTTTTTTAAAGCTGGTCTTCAATAGTTAAGGGATTGACTCCAGCTCTTGGGAATTTTGAGGTACTTCACTTCCATTTCTGTAATGAAGGCAAGAGAATTCTGCAGACTCCCTATCCTGGAGATCTGCACCATTTCAAGGTTAAATATTACAGCGTGACGAGCACTGCTTGGCCCTGATGCAGTTCAGTGTGTCCAATGTCAACTGGCGTGGCACACACACACACACAGCACTCCCCTCAAACCATTGCAGAGCCTTTGCACTCCAGAATCTAGCCTTCATTTCCTGCACAGCCGCTCAGAAAGGAGACATAGCAGCAGGTGTATGGCTGGCAGCAGAATGATGCGCACACTTTGTTTCTGTTATAAATTTATACACAGTAATAAATTAAGTTACTATTATAAAGTAATATGATCTTATCTTTTGTTTCCAGTGCTTTGGTTGGTACTTTGTGCTCCCGAGGCTTAAGTCCAATGAATGCTTACAGCTGGCTCCATCCTGCCTGAGGATCCACACACATGACTGCTCAGCAGAGCTGGCTGGAAGGGAGCTTGTGACATCACGAATGGCAGCACCCTCAGCCTCCCACAGCTGGGGAGCAGTTTGCTCCCCCACTCCATCCCAGATCTATGGCTGTGGGTTTCCTGGCCCCCAACGGCAGGAAGCCTGAACATGAATAACTTGTGATCTTTAGGAGAAACCACTGTGGGAAATTGCCCCACTCTAGTCATGATTTTGCACTGGGTATATTTTACAGAACTGTTTAGCAAAATCAAAAATTTAAAAGAGATTAAATATTTCTTCACTTCTATAAAAAATAAGAGACAACCCTGGCCTAATGGCCTCTGCATTCTCCAGTGTCCTAATCTGTATCACCTGATTGGAGCTCCTGCTGGGAAGTGTCACTACAAAAGCTGCTTCCATAAAATAGCAACAAGGATTACTGAGAACTGGCCCAAGCCTTCATTTTAAATATGCTCCAAAACAGGCTGATTTACTATAAGAGTTTTGCTGTAAGCCCACATCTCATCACCACCAAACACAGATTTTACATTAGAACGTCAGTTAGTATGAAAGTTTCATATTTGATATTTTTTTCTTAGAGATTTTTAGATAGAATTAGATGTAGCTATTGTGCAAAGTTAAAATATTTTTAAAAACAGGAGATCTTACAACAGAGTGAACAAAGCAGAAAAACACAGGGGGGCTTTTCCAGAAAGCAATAGCTGCAGAGAAGTGGCCCAAATGTGCTGAGGAAGTTGGTGCTAGATGAGCAGAAGGAGTGAGGGAAGAGAAGACGTAGAGAGATAAGACACAGACAGAAGGGCTGTGAGATCAACTGAATCATGTCTCGGAAGTACATTAAAGTGAATGGTATGATCAGGTTAAAAATCATATTTAAAAATAAATGAGTCTCCCTTGTGTTACCAGCCAGAGATCATTGAGACAAACAATTATAATTTCTCATCATTGGTACTAGAGCAGCACCAGCAGACCCAACCAAAATCAGGGCCCCACCGTTCTATGCACTATGCAGAAGATATGTAATAATAAAGGCTACAGTTTTGTCACCAATATTTTTAGTAAAAAGAACAGGAGGACTTGTGGCACCTTAGAGACTAACAAATTTATTTGAGCGTAAGCTTTCGTGAGCTACAGCTCACTTCATAGTGAAAATCATGGACAGGTTATGGGCAATAAAGAAAAATTCACTAGCCGTGACCTGTCCATGACTTTTACTAAAAATATCTGTGACAAAATGGGGATCAGTGGATCCCCACACCACCTGCAGCGGAACAGCTGAGTAGCGGCTGGAAACTGTGCGGCCATCACCGCCTGCAGCAGCTGGGGGCTGCGGGGAAACCCTGTCGCCTGCAGTTCTGGGGATCCTGTGCTGCCCACAGGGGCTGAGAGCTCGGGGGTTCCCCGCTGCCTGCAGTGGCTGGGAGCTGCAGGGATCTTCTGCCGCCCACAGCTCCGGGGGCCCCTAATGTCGACCACGGCCAGGAGCTCGGGGCTTCCCCCACTGCCCGCAGCTCCGTGGGCCCTTGCTGCCACAGGGGTAACCCCCGCCACCCATGGGAGCTGTGGGGTTCCCCCACCACCCAAAGCACCCTGGCACCCACCACCCGTGGCAGCAGTGATCTTCAGGGGTTCCCCTGCTGCCTCTGGCAGCCTCCAGAGCTCCAGGCCCCAGCGGGCGGTGGGGGACCCTGCAGTTCCCAACCACCACAGGCTGAAGTCATGGAGGTCAGTGGAAGTCACGGATTCCGTAATAAGTGTAATAACTTAGTCATAAGTGACAGTCCCCACCCCAAAGAACTTACAAGCTAAACAGGCAAGACAGAAAAGGATGGTGGGGCGGGGGGCGGAGGGGGAGAAAAAAGTGAAAGCGACTTCCCCCAGATAGCACAGCAAGTCAGTCACGACAAAAAAACGCAGGTTTCCTGAGTTCCAATCTAGTGCCTTATACATGGGACAATGATGCCTCTTTATGCTGTTTCAGAGTAACAGCCGTGTTAGTCTGTACTCGCAAAAAGAAAAGGAGTTCTTGTGGCACCTTAGAGACTCACCAATTTATTTGAGCATGAGCTTTCGTGAGCTACAGCTCACTTCATCAGATACATACCGTGGAAACTGCAGCAGACTTTATATATACACAGAGAATATGAAACAATACCTCCTCCCACCCCACTGTCCTGCTGGTAAACTGGTTACCAGCAGGACAGTCTAGAGACAAAACGCAACTGGTGGGTGAAACAAGCCAGCAAGGAGGCAGGATGAAGTTACAATTATACAAACTTGTGCACCAGCTGTAAGTATTTTGTGTGCGTAGTTTTGAGTAGCAGCAGAAGTCTCCGCTCAGCTGCCTAGAACTGCTTACAAGCTCATTCTAAAGCAAGCGTGCAGAGAGGGCCTTCGGCCATTAGAAACCCACACAAATAGGCAGTAAGGCGGCACATGTCTGTCTCTAGCATTCTCCCCCTCTCCTCCACAAATCAGCTTCAGGCTGGGTTTCGAATTTCCTCCTTCAGACCCTTTTGTTTCTGCCTCTTCTCCACCTGATCCTCGGGCCTACGTTTCTAGCTCCCCTTTTGATCCCACTCTCCCCACATTCTTCGGGTGACAAAGAAAGAAGGTTGATGCACTTCCAAGGTCCTCCCTATTTTATCCATTTACCCCATCCAGGCCCCGCAAGCGAGTCCCCTCCCTCAGAGAGGATGGATGGATTTAGCTACTGTTGCTGTTCTGTCAGAGAGACAGAGGAAGTCCTAAACAGGACATAAGAGGTAAGTATCCTTCCCGTAGGGGCAGAGTGCTTTACCAGGCCTTGCCAGCACAGGAAGTGAGGGACCCAGCTCAGTCCACAAGATCTGCCACTAGACTCTTCTGCTTGGGTGCCCTGGGCCCACTCTCCCTCAGCTCTTCACTCCCCCTTCTGTTAGTCACCACTTATTCCCCATCTCCTCTCTGTCCCAAGTATAAAGCCCATAAAGGAATTTTCCTTTAAAGGATTTTACACCCAGGACAACATAAGAAATTACTGGGAGTATTAACAGCCACCAAGGCTTTATCAACACACACATTCACCAGGCTAGGCTGCTCTGAGAGACACCTTCATTCCAGTCTGTCCTACAAACATGTTTCCTCACGGTCCGCAAAAAGTGAGATGATAATTTTTTTTTTTAAATAAATTGTGATTACTATATCGTCCCTCTCTCCGGATTTCCCAGCAGGCCCCATCCTTTGAATCTCTCACACTGGGCTCTCAGAGGCAAGGACTGGCTATTTTTGGATCTTGCACAGCAGTGACCATATTGTGAATGCTAAACAAATAATCACCAGATCAAACCCTATACATCTTGCCCATCACTCCAACATCCTCCTCAAATGCCCGTCAGAGCAAATGAGTCAACAGTGTGCCCTTGTTGCCAAGAAGGCCAATGGCATTTTGGGATGTATACGTAGGGGCATTGGCAGCAGATCGAGGGACGTGATCGTTCCCCTCTATTCGACATTGGTGAGGCCTCATCTGGAGTACTGTGTCCAGTTTTGGACCCCTCACTACAAGAAGTATGTGGAAAAATTGGAAAGAGTCCAGCGGAGGGCAACAAAAATGATTAGGGGACTGGAACACATGACTTATGAGGAGAGGCTGAGGGAACTGGGATTGTTTAGTCTGCAGAAGAGAAGAATGAGGGGGGATTTGATAGCTGCTTTCAACTCCCTGAAAGGGGGTTCCAAAGATGATGGATCTAGACTGTTCTCAGTGGTAGCTGATGACAGAACAAGGAGTAATGGTCTCAAGTTGCAGTGGGGGAGGTTTAGGTTGGATATTAGGAAAAACTTTTTCACTAGGAGGGTGGTGAAACACTGGAATGCGTTACCTAGGGAGGTGGTGGAATCTCCTTCCTTAGATATTTTTAAGGTCAGGCTTGACAAAGCCCTGGCTGGGATGATTTAGTTGGAGATTGGTCCTGCTTTGAGCAGGGGGTTGGACAAGATGATCTCCTGAGGTCCCTTCCAACCCTGATATTCTATGATTCTATGAAATGAGCTTTATACAGTGTTAACAAACCCGGGCTATATGGGTCCCAAGCAGGAGCCAGTTCCAAAGTCAAGTCCCTTCTGCGGAACGTCTTGCCAGTCCCCTCCCATCTAAACTGGTTATATCATGCAGGGAGAGAGGTTGCCATTCAGGTCAATGCATCCCAAACCACTTAGGGCATTCACAGCTTAACACAGCATTTTGATCTCCACTCAGAGGCTTACCAGCACCTAGGACTGAGTCCAGGGCACAATATAATAAGCAAAGCACCACATTCTACAATAGTTTCAGTTTCTGAACAACATCATACAATGCCATTACAGCAATCTAATCGAGGTGACAAGTGCTTGCATAACTGAAGCAAAGCCCATACTGGAAAGGACAAGGTGCACTCTTGTAGCAAAGCAGAGATGGAAAGTTTGCACAGCGATCGATGCATCAGCAGTTGATTTAGCGGGTTTAGTGAAGACCCGCTAAATCGACCGCAGATCGCTCTCCTGTCAACTCCTGTACTCCACCGGATCGAGAAGAGTAAGGGGAGTTAACGGAAGAACGTATCCCATTGACATCGCGCAGTGTGGACCCCGCAGTAAGTAGATCTAAGCTACATTGATTTGAGTTACACTATTCACATAACTCAAATTGCGTAGCTTAGATCGAATTTCCCCTGTAGTGTAGACAAGGCCTAAGAGTAACGTAGGACCTCACACCACCTAGGGAATTTTGTCACTGACTTCAGCAAGGCCAGAATTTCACTCCCAGATTCCAAAATTCTGAGCAACATCACAGCAACAAAATGATGGTCTCACACTCCATCAAACAGGGACACCAACATAATTTGGACTGAGCCTCAGCCAAGCTCCAACTCATATAGATACTGGGCCAGGTCAGTGGTGATGAAACAGAGCTAGATGCCAGCATATTACCTACACCCCTCCTTACCTTCCCAATGGCCTGATATATATCAGGAACAGGAGAGGATAAAATAGGCCCTTAAGATAACCTCCAGAGAGGGTTCTTAGGGGCAGAGGAACAATTACCAAACACTATCCTGCGGCAACCACAGACAGATAATAGAACTGAGGAGGGGCATACGGAGCCTTTCCTCTCAAACAGGGCTCAGGTCAGTAATGGGCAAGAGCTGTTGCCCAGTCAGATGGCAATTTAGTGGCCTGGGTAAAATGACTTGGTGGATCTCAGTCCAGTCCTGGGGGCAGAGAGGCAAAGGTCTGAGCAGGCCACGGACACAGGGTTGCCAAATTTGGTTGGACATATTCCTGGAGGTTTCATCCATGGCATCATCTTTAATTTAAGATTAATCTTTAATTCCTGGGGTCTCCAGGACGGTCCTGGATGGTTGGCAACCCTACACAGAGACCAAGCCACTAGAGGGGTCAGCTCTCCAGCTGGCAGGGCGATGTAGGGAAGCTACACCTATTATATGGACAGAGAGCATCAGCCTCCAGGCTGACTGAGCCAGCAGTTTTCCTCCATGTGAAATTTAATGCAAAAAGCCACAAAGCCCCTTTTCTATTCCTTCACTAGAGCCCGTAACCGAGTCCTGAAGAGATTCAGCTGGTTAACATCATTTCTATTTTTAGCCAGTCTGCCTTTTCATTTGAGGACCATACTGTGTCATTATCTAGTCAGGCCAGAGGGAGGGGGAGGGGCAGACAGGGCATCCCCTCTTTCACTTGGAATCTGTGCTGGGAGAGGAGGGGGGGAAAAGAGGCCGTTGTAAATTGCTTAATCCAAATGGAAAGTAAGAGCATTAAGAGTGAATCCATTTGTCCACTTGTCAATAGCAAGTAGAAGAGAGTTCCTGACAAGCACGGTGAGATGGCTATGCCATCCATTTCCTGTTTCCAGCCCTCGTAGTTGCAAAGGGAACCTCCCAAATCTGACCTGATGCAGTGTTGTCTTTCTGAGTCTGCAAACAGCTGCAGGGCCTCCGATGCTGCTCAGATCTTTCCCAAGCACAGAGAGAATTAAGAAATTAACATGAGGCAGAATCCTTTGGGCAGCAGTGAAAGTGACAAAGACTCACAGCACATTCACTCTGCTGTTGCTCGAACCACCAATGAACAGTAGTAAAAGCAGGAACTGAGGAGGACCCAGTGGTGAGCTGGAACCGGTTCACACCGGTTCTCGTGAACCGGTTGTTAAATTTTGAAGCTGGTTTAGAACCGGTTGTTAAAGGGGTGGGCAAACTCCAGCCTGTCCAGCCCACCTGAGCTCTCAGCTATGGAGGCTCCCCGAGAATCCCTTTTTAATTTTTACTCACTCAGCGGCCCAGGTCTTCGGCAGCACTTCGGCAGCGGGTCCGTCAGTGCTGCCGAAGACCCAGAGCGAGTGAAGGACCTGCGGCCGAAGTGCCGCCGAAGACCCGGAGTGACTGAAGGAACTGGTTCTTCAGCTTTTGCCAGCTCACCACTGGGAGGACCCCTCTGTCAACCCCAGAATTAAAGGAGGCTGGGAGAGGAATATGGTAGGTAGCGAAGAGGCAACTCCCAGCAAACCACCTCCAGCCACGAGGGGAAGAGGGAAAGGGTAAGCTCCTTCACCCTTTCAAAAGCCAGAAATGGGCAAGGGGAACGCTTACTAATGAACAGAAGCCTGCTAACCAGAGGCTGATACAAGAGACAGAGGAGGGTCCCGGGGGCTGCTCCCTTCATCATTCTCAGCAGCTGGGGTGACAGGCTTCTTAGCAGGGCATTGCCTCAGGATTTGATGGGTTGGGACACTCCTTTCACAGCTGTTGCTAAATGAAGGCTGTATGTTTCTAGTCATGTGATTCACCAATCTCATCTGTACAGCTGAATAATTTACTTAGCCACTAAGGGAAAGGACCTGTCACCTGTGACAAATTGCACCCAGGATTAATCCTCAGGCTACAGGTGTCTAATAAACCCTCCATTAGGCAAGCAGTTTGTACATTTTTGTATTCACTGATGATAAAGATACATAGTTAATTATAGGTCACGGTTAAGTCAATACTCCTTTTAACACCATTAGCTCATCTTCAGCTGACAACTTAATGTCCAGCAGAGAATAAAAAAGCAATGTAATCATTGTAGTTTGCTATTCATTTTCTCATGTCATTTCACTAATGCTGAATAGACTCTCAATACTGTATAGAGCTCAAGTAGCTGCCCATTATCTAATGGCTCCATTACCCACAAGAACCATCAAGATTTTGTTAGAACTCTAGTCAAAAAGTTCTCAGGAAACTAAAATCAACTCGAACTGTGGGATTCTACAGAAATTAGTTTTAAAAAAGGCAAATCAAAGTATGTGATTTACAGAATGTAATTCTGGTGTGTCTGTGGCAGCAGCTGAAAACAGCTCCTTGACCCATTTTCTCTTTCTAAACCGGGGGTCGGCAACCTTTCAGAAGCGGTGAGCTGAGTCTTCATTTATTCCCTTTCATTTAAGGTTTCACGTGCCAGTGATACATTTTAACATTTTAGAAGGTCTCTCTCTGTAAATCTATATACTATATAACTAAACTATTGTCGTATGTAAAGTAAACAAGGTTTTCAAAATGTTTAAGAAGCTTCATTTAAAATTAAATTAAAATGCTGGTCTTACACGGCTGGCCCGCTCAGCCCGCTGCCGGCCTGGGGTTCCATTCACCTAGGCCGACAGCGGGCTGAGCGGGGCCGGCGGCCGGGACCCCGGCTGGCAAGAGGCCGGCAGCCAGAACCCCAGACCGGCAATGGGCTGAGCGGGGCCAGCGGCCGGTACCCTGGCTGGCAATGGGCCGGCAGCCAGAACCCCAGACCCCGTCCACCAGCTCCTGCCAGCCAGGTCCCGGCCGCTGGCCCCGCTCAGCCCACTGCTGGTCTGGGATCCTGGCCCTGCCCACACAGAGTGGGTACCTACCTTCTCTCTGGTTCTAGCCCATTCTCTTCCTCTCTCTCTGCACTGAGCTGAGGGTGGGAGTGCACCGAGCACAGGGCTGGGGGTGAAGGAGCAGGCTGGAGGTTGGAGTGTAGGGTCTGGCCAGGAGCTAGAATGAGGGAGGGGACTCAGGGTTGGGGCAGGAGGTTTGGGTGTGGAGTGCTTACTTGGGAAGCTCCCATTTGGTGCGAGGGTGCAGGTGGGAATGTGTGTGTGTGTGCACGCAGGAACTCCCGTTTAGTGCTGAATGTGGGGGGTGCAAGAGTCAGGGCATGGGGTGTGGGAGGGCTGGGGGTGTGTGAGGAGGGTGCAGGAGTCACGGCAGAGGGCTGGGGGCATGTGTGGGGGTGCTGGAGTCAGGGCTGGGGTCGTGGGGGGGTGCAGGGGTCAGGGCAGAGGACTGGGGTGTGTGGGCTAGGGTCGTGGGGGTGCTCCCAGCCCCCTGCCCAGAGCGGCTCATGGCAGGGGGCTGGAGGGGATATGCCCTGATTCCACCTCCCTTCCCCACGGCCCCGGCCCCATCTCTTCTCTGACTCTGCCCCCTCCCTGGAGCAGCGAGCAGAGCATGCTTCTCCCCCTCTTCTCAAGGGCCATCAGCTGATCAGCAGCAGGGAGGGAGAGGAGGAGGGGGAGGAGCCCAGCACGCTGGGGGAAGAGTCGGGGGAAGGGGGAGCTTGCCTGCCCTGCAGCAGCAGCCAGCAGGAACAAGCTTCTTCACCCTGCCCCCGTGGCGCCGGGGGGGACAGAAAAGAGCGGGCCAGGGCGAGCAGGATTTTTAATGGCACACTGCTGCTTGCCAGGGTCCCGGCCTGGGTTCGGCAGCGGGCTGAGCGGGGCCGGCGGCTGGGACCCGGCAGGCAGCAGCATGCCATTAAAAATTGGCTCACGTGCCATCTTTGCCACGCGTGCCATAGGTTGCCGACCCCTGTTCTAAACCCTCAACCGCTGGGCTTCTCTCTCACCAGGCCCATGTTAAATATTGTTAAGACTTGCAACACTACCTGCCTTTTAACTGTGATCACCCAAATGCAAGAAACAGAGATGAGCTTTGCCTCATTAAATCCAGCTGCTTCCTGGCACCAAACCTCCTTGGTAGGTCAAATTCTATAGCTACTTGTGCCCTTTGCACAATTCCGTATATGGAAGAGACACTAGAGGGGAAAATCCTGCAGAAGGGGGTGGAGCCGATTTGACTTAATAAATCAAAGAAGTTAGAGACTGAAGAGACCTATGACCTCTTCCCCATCCCCCCCGCCCTTTGCCCCCTTCTCTGCAACTTCTCCCAGTCATGTCTCTCCTTTGGTGCATCAAGGCTATAAATTGAATGTCGAAGAAATCACAGGCAAATTTCAGCTTGTGGCCTGTGACACAGGTTCTTCACAGTACCAGGAAACAAAGCCGGGGTTTCCCCAGCTCCCCTCTGGACCTGACTTTTACCTTGGAGGCTGTGCACCGCCGACTGACACCCACAACGGATTTTAGCTCTGTTTTGCAGACTGCAGGACACCGTACGAGAAAAGGGAGCCTCAGGGGACCAACAACTTGGGGCAAGGATTTGCGGCAACAAAGTGCAGTCCCCTCAGAAGTGATGTTGGGCAGCTACACATTTGGTACAGTGACTCCTGTTGAGAATGGAGACCACGCTCCTCTGCCATTCCTTTCTAGTGCCTCCTGCTAGCCAGAACTGGCATTGCAGTAGCTGTGCAGGTGTTTCGTTGGTCTGGATTTGCCACCATTTTAAAACAAAATGGTAAAGGAGCCTGAGGTAAACCCAGAAGAGCTAGAAATACTGGAGGGGGTAAGGGGGACCGGTGACATCGTGTGCTTTCTGGTGTAGCCACTTTTCCCCCGATGCCATTCAGATGGGCCAAAGGCACCCAGGCCCATTCCTCACAGGCCCTCTGCTCTCACGGAGCTCGATGGCAGTCGAGGGCACGCAGTGAGTCATAGGACAGCAGTGATTTCACACAAGGGATTAGTGTAAACAGAATAACGTGTTCTGTAGGTACACTGAAAGCAGACTACTGTCAGAGAACCAGCGCCTTTCAGCACACTCATCGTCATTTCTTTATCGATTGTGTTATATAAATAACATCTGATGGTGTCCAAATGCCACCTTTCCAGAGGGGCAAGAGGTCTGCACATCCTGGGTTGTTTGCCTCCCTTCCCCCCCCCCCCAAGAAGAATGACCCTATCCCACAAAGTGGGGAAGGGTGAATGTGGCCCCACAGCAGATCGTGGGTGCCCAGAACCAGTGGTGTTATCAAAGACAATAAGCATACAGGGATGGGCAGCGTTATCTGCATCCTCTGTGGAAGGGGGAAATGGGATTCCCCTGCAACAAGAGAAGGTGACCCGTTACAAGTGCCCGAACTCGGCAGGGCCCTACGCTATGTAAATAGTCTTCACCCTTCAATAAAATGACTCAGCTCTTCCTCCAGTGGAAAGAAGCCCACATCAAAAGATCACTCCACAATGGGACCTTTCTTGCTCAGGAGCGAGTTGATATTTACAGCCCCTAGGTCTGAGCAGAGGCAGTGATGCAGCTGCTCACCACATACGACCTACAGAGTTCAACCCAAGAGGCCTTCAGATTCCATTGCGGCATTTCTGAACAACAATTTCTGCTTGAAGATATTTTTAAAAATTAAGCCTCCCAAGTCTGATGGGGGCACCTGCAATCCCCCGCCACCATCCTGCACCCCTCACGCATAGTGCCAATGCCCCACCCCACAGCCCGCACCCCCATCTCTTACACTCAGTCTGGGGGTACCTGGCCCTTCCTACCTTCCTCCACATCATTGCGAGATGCTGCCTCCAGCAGCTTGATGCTCTCCGGAAACAGCACTCGCTTCTCCTTGCTGCTGTTCTTCCTCCTCTTTTCTGCTCTCATCTTCTTGCTCTGGACCTCCTTTTCAAACTGTGCCCATTTCTTCAGCTGCTGCGTCCGGCGCTTCTGTGCATGCTTCAGCCGCTCCTGGGTGCTCATCCTGGCCACTGCTGGCATCTCCGCCAGCAGCTCCAGGTGCTCCGCCATGGCTGCTGCAGGGAAGGGAATACAGACTGCTCTTCTTCGACGTCTCGGTTCCAGACACAGGAGCCCCAAGGCGCTGGGAAGAAAGCCCAGGCGTGTATAGAAGAGAAGCGTGAGGATCCCTGCCTCCAGAGGGCATCACCTGCACCACCTCAAACGGTCTGTCACCAGGCCACAGCCTCAGAGAACATGAATGGTGCAAACTTGTCTTATACCTGGATCCTGGCTGCTTTCTGGGGCTCTGCCACCCCTTCTGGAGATAGAGGGTTCTGCTCCATAACCACCCCTCTTCTCTGGGTTTCTCCCCGAGTGGTTTGATGGTCTTCCCAGGCCTCAAACACTGGGGGTCTTTCCCATGAATTGGGAGTCAGCAATTTTTCCAGAAAAACTCCCACCATGCAAACCAGCTAATAAGTAAAGTGCATTGTACTGTGGGTGAGAGAGGCTCCCGCTCCTATGCCCTCAGCCCAGCAAACGGCCACACAGGGACGTGTGAGCAGCAGCAACAGAATCGTCGTTCATTGGGCTTAGAACCTTTGCAGCCTCTTTCCACCCACACACGGTTTCATAGGAGGCCCAAAGATACCCGTACAATGCTCTCTCGGCTCTGCCTGCGTGGTTTCAAAGGTAAAGGCAGACAATTAAATTAAGAGCCCCGGAGGTATAGCCATCCAGATAGCCACCTTAAAGGTCTGAGTTAGCCAATCAGCTCTGTGTCCACACTGCTCTTTGGTAGCAGACAGAAGCCTTGGGAGGTTAAGTCGGGAAATCTGTCTGTCCCCCAGAGCAGCACTATTGTTCAGTCCTGTATTAAGTCAGTGGGGTGTGACCCCACCTGAGCCTTTACACCCCAGCAATTCATAGTACAGAGGAAGGCTGGACGGCTTCTCAGGCACACTCACAGTGGGAATTATTACGAAGTTATTTTGTCTGTCACCGAGTCCATGCTCGGAAACTAATTACCTGGATAACGTCCTCCCTTTTGCCTCCTGTGTTCATGAATCCAGGGCCGTGGGGGGCAAGTAAGGGGATAATTTACTGATGACTTAGTTTCAGCTGTCCTCATTCCAAGCAGCAATCTCTAAACTGGGCTCCTCCCAGTACCGGGAACCAACAGGTTGTTCCAGAAAGCTGTCTATGGCTGTTGTGTCCTCCCCACAGAGATCGTTCAAAGCTGCCCAACGGAAGAGATAAACACCAGTGAATATTTAGTGCCCATTACCACCAGAAACCAGCAGCCCCGAAGGACCGAGATCAAATATCAAGCAGAAGAAATGGGAGGAAAAGGCAGATCCACACGCCATCTGTGTCACCGTATCCACAGCACTGTACAATCCTGTCACAGCGGTTGCAGGGAGAAATCCCTTCTGCATTCCTTTCTTCCATGTGGTCTCCGGTCTTTGCCACTTACATTCTTCCAGGTGCTCGGTGAACTCTGAGAACATGGATGCTCATTGTCAGAGGGAGAGTCCCTCACTCCACATCCCCTGGTGCTCTGCAAGTTAACTGCTTCCCTTGGAGCTGCTTGAAAGCCCTCCAAGAGGAAGCGGTGTGTTTGCACTTCCCCTCCCCGGGGTGGACACAAAGGAGAGCTGCACAGGAGCTGGATCTCTAAACCTCGGCTTGCATCCTGGCAGTCAGTGCAAGTGCTCAGGCGGCCTCCCTGGACTAGCTGGCAACTCCTCCCTCCCTACAGTCAGTCACAGGGACACTGGAAAGCTGGGCTGAGCTTCCTGCTATCCTCCATCAAGCAGGCCAGAGCATGGAGCTTCAGGAGTCCTGCAAAGAAAAGAACAAGGGGGAAAAAATGGGGGGGGGGAGGAGTGTTAGGGCTCTGCTGAGGGGAGAGAGCCGCCCCTCCCTACAAGACCCTGACCCCTCTCTGCACCCCACCCGATGCTGTTTTTTCCCTCTGTTAATCCAGGATTAACCTACAATCAAAGTTTAAGCAAATTACCCAGAGCTTTGCCAATAGCAATTGAAAGCTTCTTTCTCCCTCACTGAAGCTGCCCGCATAGGCCAACCCTCCAGAGCACACCTTCCTGCCAGCAGCATTCCGACAGACCTGCCAAGGCTTGGAAACTCGCAGCCTCCCCTGCAATCCAGGGTGTTGCTCGGGTAAACTGGCATTCAGAGCACCAAGAGGAAGAAAATAAAAGCTTCCTCTAGGAACACAGTTGCACTGAGTTAGCAGATTACAGAGGCGTCTGACCCCCAAAGGGTGAGCAAGAGACAAGGCCGCTCCATCGCCCAAGCACTTGATTTCATTGTCTCAGACTTTATTTGAAGAACATTCTGCAGTTCAAAGCAGTAACCGTAGCCACCCCACCAGGAAAGCTCCTGTGTAACAGACTAGCATGGAAACAAACCCTTTCCTTCACCTTGAAGGGTCACTAGTCCCTGCCAACGAGGGACAGATTATTTACTTACCTGAGGACATGAAGTTTCCAGAATTGGCCAAAGCATCTTATTATCGAATCAGAGAAGGGAAGGGAAACTTACTAGGTCTTAAGAGTATCTCTGGGGCCAGTGCAGGACTGCTCCCCGGCTCTCTTAGCACTACTCCCAGTCTAGCTGTGACCAGCACCACACACTTTGCCCTTCAGAGAGCCCAAAACACTCCTAGTCCCTTGGGGGAGGGACTGCCTCTTTGTTCTCTATTTGTACAGCCCCTAGCACAATGAGGGCCTGATCCATGACTGAGGCTCCTTGATGGGGCTCCACGGTAATACACATAATAATGCAAGGTGGGTCAGAATTATTATCCCCATTTTACCAATGAGTAAACTGAGGCACAAAGAGGTGTCCAAGGTCACAGCCAGTCTGTAACAGACCTGGAAATGGAACCCAGGTGTCCCAACTTCTAGTATTCTACTACAACCACAAGACCACCTTTTCTCCCATACACCACTTCCCATGGGAGAGCACTGTGCACAACCGAAATCACACAGTGGGGCGGTCCCTAATATTCGCCAGCCTTTTTCTAGTGTATTCTTGGTACCAGCCATTCAGGACAGATCAACAGTGAGAGCAGAACTTGAGCTAAACACCACACACTCAGCCAGTCAACAGGAGTCACAGAAATATAGAAACTGCCAAACTGGACAGACCCATGGTCCATCTAGCCCAGTAACCCATCTCGGACAGTGGTCAGCACCAGATGCTTCAGAGGAACGTGTAAGAACCCCACAGGAGCAGACATGGGATAATCTACCCGCTATTAAGTCTCACCCTCGTCTCTCTTAGTTAAACATTGATTTAAGCCTGGAAGCAGGAGGCTGAGCGTGTTGGGGCTTGCCCATTTTTCCGGGGGGGGCCCCCAATTGGCCAGGGCCCCGTTGGCCAAACCATCACTGCTAGTGCAGACAGTATTCCAGATGAGGCCACACCACTGATTTACACCACTGGGCAAGAGACCCAAAAGCGTATGCCGGTAGCTGCATAAAAGAGCACCTCTGTTACAACAGACGTATATGCATCTGACGAAGTGGGTATTCACCCACAAAAGCTTATGCTCCAATACGTCTGTTAGTATATAAAGTGCCACAGGACTCTTCGCCTCTGTTACAACACTAACTCACAAGAACTTCACAGCAGCAGACAGCCAAAATACTGTAGCCACTGGGATTTGTTTCAGAGCAGTTTCAGCTTGCTTCTTGAAGTGATCAGCCTGATCCATGTGCCTGGTGGAAATGTGTGTCTGCACAGTATGACAAGTGGAAAAAAGGGGCTCCCATCACAAACAGGAGGAACTAAATCAGAACAGCTCAGGAGAAATGCCATATATAGCACGACAAACAAGAATTCCTGTGACACCCATAATCTCCCTCTGAAAGCCAAAATCACTACGGAAAAACAAACAGGAATGTGCTTAGTTCGTCCTTAAGGCTCACATTCACCGGGAAGTGGGGGGGAAGGCTGAAGAATTTCACCACAATTCTGAACCTCATTAAACATTTTTAGGTTTAGCTTAAACCTTTGGCACCGAGAGCAGACATATGTTGACAAGGAAAATGCACTAGGCAGATGCAAATTAAAGAGACAAAACCTTAATTTTGCATTAAGGCACATTATATCTTACCACCATAAGAACAAAACCAGGGCTCTCTGCCCTATTTCCTGTGGCACCTAAAACACTGATCCGGGCGGCCAGGAAGCAGGAGAGGCAGTGATACAGCATGTATGGTCCTAACAGAAGATAAAATGCTACTTTTTTCGAAAGAGCTTTCTAGACTCTGACTGTTGTGGCTAGAATGGTTGCTCTACGTGTAGCACTGTGTAGTGACAGAATATGTCAGAATCTAATCTCAATTCCACTGATGTAAATCCAAAATAATTTCACAGACATCAGTAGAGTTACTCTACATTTACTCTGGTGGAACTCCTTAAATCAGAACCAGATAGAGGGATCTCACATTTCATATAGCACCTTTCCTTCATAATCAAAAAGGCTGACAAAGGAGGTGCTGTCGTCATCATGAATAGGTCGGAATATGAACAAGAGGCTGCTCGGCAGCTCTCCAACACCACTTTCTACAAGCCATTACCCTCTGATCCCACTGAAGGTTACCAAAAGAAACTACAGCATTTGCTCAAGAAACTCCCTGAAAAAACACAAGAACAAATCCGCACAGACACACCCCTGGAGCCCCGACCTGCGGTATTCTATCTGCTACCCAAGATCCATAAACCTGGAAATCCTGGGCGCCCCATCATCTCAGGCGTTGGCACCCTGACAGCAGGACTGTCTGGCTATGTAGACTCCCTCCTCAGGCCCTACGCTACCAGCACTCCCAGCTATCTTCAAGACACCACTGACTTCCTGAGGAAACTACAATCCATCGGTGATCTTCCTGATAACACCATCCTGGCCACTATGGATGTAGAAGCCCTCTACACCAACATTCCACACAAAGATGGACTACAAGCCGTCAGGAACAGTATCCCCGATAATGTCACGGCTAACCTGGTGGCTGAACTTTGTCCTCACCCATAACTATTTCACGTTTGGGGACAATGTATACCTTCAAATCAGCGGCACTGCTATGGGTACCCGCGTGGCCCCACAGTATGCCAACATTTTTATGGCTGACTTAGAACAACGCTTCCTCAGCTCTTGTCCCCTAACGCCCCTACTCTACTTGCGCTACATTGATGACATCTTCATCATCTGGACCCATGGAAAAGAAGTTCTTGAGGAATTCCACCATGATTTCAACAATTTCCATCCCACCATCAACTTCAGCCTGGACCAGTCCACGCAAGAGATCCACTTCCTGGACACTACGGTGCTAATAAGTGATGGTCACATAACCACCACCCTATACCGGAAACCTACTGACCGCTATTCCTACCTACATGCCTCCAGCTTTCATCCAGACCACACCACACAATCCATTGTCTACAGCCAAGCTCTACGATACAACCCCATTTGCTCCAACCCCTTAGACAGAGACAAACACCTACAAGATCTCTATCAAGCATTCTTACAACTACAATACCCACCTGCTGAAGTGAAGAAACAGATTGACAGAGCCAGAAGAGTACCCAGAGTCACCTACTATAGGACAGGCCCAACAAAGAAAATAACAGAACGCCACTAGCCATCACCTTCAGCCCCCAACTAAAACCTCTCCAACGCATCATCAAGGATCTACAACCTATCCTGAAGGACGATCCATCACTCTCACAGATCTTGGGAGACAGGCCAGTCCTTGCTTACAGACAGCCCCCCAACCTGAAGCAAATACTCACCAGCAACCAAACACCACACAACAGAACCACTAACCCAGGAACCTATCCTTGCAACAAAGCCTGTTGCCAACTCTGTCCACATATCTATTCAGGGGACACCATCATAGGGCCTAATCACATCAGCCACACTATCAGAGGCTCGTTCACCTGCACATCTACCAATGTGATACATGCCATCATGTGCCAGCAATGCCCCTCTGCCACGTACATTGGTCAAACTGGACAGTCTCTACGTAAAAGAATAAATGGACACAAATCAGACGTCAAGAATTATAACATTCAAAAACCAATTGGAGAACTCTTCAATCTCTCTGGTCACGTGATTACAGACCTAAAAGTGGCAATTCTTCAGCAAAAAAACTTAAAAAACAGACTCCAACGAGACTGCTGAATTGGAATTAATTTGCAAACTGGATACAATTAACTTAGGCTTGAATAGAGACTGGGAGTGGATGGGTCATTACACAAAATAAAACTATTTCCCCAGTTTATCCCCCACCCCACCCCGCACTGTTACTCAGATGTTCTTGTCAACTACTGGAAATGGTCCACCCTTGATTATCACTACAAAAGGTTCCCCTCCCCCCGCTCTCCTGCTGGTAATAGCTCACCTTAAGTGATCACTGTGGTTACAGTGTGTATGGTAACACCCATTGTTTCATGTTCTCTATGTATATAAATCACCCCACTGTATTTTCCACTGAATGCATCCGACGAAGTGAGCTGTAGCTCATGAAAGCTTATGCTCAAAGAAATTGGTTAGTCTCTAAGGTGCCACAAGTCCTCCTTTTCTTTTTGCGAATACAGACTAACACGGCTGCTACTCTGAAACCTTTCCTTCAGAAGCATCTCAAAGATTTTTACCATATATACAGAAGTTATTTTGTCCAACACTGAAATACAGCCACCTCTGAGATTAAATGCAGCAGCTGTTTAACAGCAGCTGAATGATACACAACAGTTTAGGAGTGGAGTGTCCGTTAAAACCACAGTGGAGGAAGCCGGGGGCGGGGGAGGAAGGAGCAGCAGGCAGAATGTAACTTCCAAATTGGAAGGTGCCCAGGATTACGAGCAAGTAGTAGCTGGGTCCTTGTCAGCACTCCTAACACTATGCTGAGGTGTTAGTTCAATCCTGACTCAGAAGAATGTTGAATCACCGACACCCTTTTCCTGCAGCACCTGGATGTCTTCTCTAACCAGTGACCAAAACAGGCTTAGTTTAGGAGCAGGGATGCCAGAACAGGGCGGGCCAGGGAGCATGACTCCCACCTTTTCTGGGCCATAAGGACAAGTGACAGGGGTCGGGGTGCAGAGGGGAGCAAGCGGGGGGTGAGGTCAGAGGTGGCACAGGAACAGGGCCTTGGGGAAAGAGATGGTGCGAGGGCAGGAGCATGGGGAGAAGGAGCAGTGTGGGGGCACAGCATCGGGGGGGGGGCAAGGCCATGGTTTGGGCGCCTGTGGCCCCCACACTTTTAGGGCACTTCCGCCACTCCTGTTTAGGAGATGGATGAGATCACAGCCTGATGGAGCAAACAGCATATTCCTGAAGACTATGGAGAGTTCCATGAAAACCTGCTCTCCAGTCAAAGGGCAAATACACAGGATTGCTGGATTATTTCATATATTTAAGAGATCTGATCCCCATTGTTCGGTTGTTTAATAAGATTAACTGCCACGAGACAATTTTTTAAACTGGGGACTCAGAGTATGGATTGGTCATGGCAAACTATGATTTTGCATATATTAAAACAGTGGCACCCTCAGCTCACAAAAAGAATGAGAGGTACTTGTGGTATTCCTCGTTCTTTTTGCTGATACAGACTAACACGGCTACCACTCTGAAACCTCAGCTCACAGGCATTCCTGCATGCTTGTACTGTTTTCACCTTCGGACAACCTGTTTTGCTGTCTCCTGCTGTTCTATTTATGTCAACTGTAAACTCCTCTGGGCAGGGATTCCACCTCGTGATTTCCTTGTTTTGTAAAGCATCACTCAGTTACTCTGAAACCTGTCACAATTATGGTGTCAGTCATAAATAATAGTAAGGCTAAAGTTAGCAAAAACAAGGAATAGCACAAAAGATTTCCCCCAGACGGCTCTATTAATGTACCTCGGTCATTTCTTACAACACTGCAGAGTTATTGCAGTCCTGCACAACCACACAGACTTGCCAGAGTACCTCAATCCAGTCCCACCTAATATTCCAGTCCTGGGAGCTCCAGACCTCTGCCAAAGCCCTCCTGACACAGCTGGGTCAAGCAAATTTGAGAAATCCTGCCAAACCTTTCAATTGCCTCCAACCCCAAAAGCCAAGATTCAATGCATCACTTTCTTTCCCCACACCTGACCCAAACTGCTAGCCAGACCTGCTGACTGGGGAGGAGACAGCATTCAGTCAGGGAAAGAGAAGCAGGTGATGTGTTTTGTGGAAGGAGTTATGGGAATGGTGGATGGCTGAAAAACAAGGAGTGGACACTGGGAAGTCTGCTGCACGCCCCTGCCAGGAGCAGGGCTTTGACAAAGTAGGAGAGTCTGTTTTCCGGCCAGCTCAGTCTCCCTACTGTAGAAACTTTCAGTCAGGGGGTGGGGGAAATCTTTCATTCTACACTGGGACAAACAAAAAAACCCATATTTTTCACAGGAGGAAAAATTCTGAAAAATTCCAGAGAACAAATGCAAAATTTTTAGCCTGGCTCCAGCTGCCCAACTCCCCGGGCTGCTGCCTCCTGGGGTTGCCCGCTCAGAAAAGGTTCCATCAGAACATTTTTGACCAGCTTTGGTAGGAGATACTTTAATTCCCTAAAGCGCTCAAGGTATTACCACTGACCTCTTAGTCAGCACAAAGCAGCTCATTGCCACACCACGTGGCCCTGGGGCCAGGGCACTTGCATTTCTACCTGTTCTTACTGAGGGGTCAGCACCTGGACCCAGTGTTACACCAATAAAATAAAAACCAGCAGGATCTTATTAAAGGGGAAAAGGCAAAATACCACATTTATTGTGAATACAGAAAGAATCATAGTAAGCAGTTAGTTATAGCTATAACATTCCATTCAATCTCATCTTTATTCACACATTCATTCATACACACACACACAGGTTCTGCAAGGTTGTTATCATAGTTACCAGCCTTACTGTTGCTCGTGCCAGGCCACTGGCCAGGTGGCCTGGACACGAAGAGGGAGCTGGGCCTTGTCAGATGCACATCTGACACTCCTGGAAGTTGGTTTACAGAATCAGATCCCAAAGTTCTCAGTTTCTAGAGTCCATTTTTATAGGAATTTCTTCCTATGCCAGTCTATGGGATTTGCTTCATCATGCTGTTGCTGAATCAATCAGCAGATGGCACATTCCTGACGGCTCCCTGTTGTTCTTCGGTTCACCCATCCTTGATGCTGTTGGGTAGATTCCAGTCTGCCTTCTGGTTGTTTCCACTTGACGCCTTCTTCGGCTGATGGACACTGGATTCTTAGGCTGGCACCTCCCTGATCATTCATTTATTATCCACAGCAACCATCCATCCACATACATCCTCTATCTCTATTTTAATCACAATTGTTAACAAAGAAAGATAAATACAACAAAAGGGCGGGGAGTCTGTGTGTGCTGTTTCTGTTGTTACAAAGTATCGCTTTGAGTCTCTCTCTGTGTGAGTAGTTGTTATAAAGTATTGCTTTGAGAACAGACTCTGTCTTAGGATGCCTTCTCTAATTGCCTTCTATGACGAGATAACTGGCTCTGTGGATGAGGGGAAAGCAGTGGACGTGTTGTTCCTTGACTTTAGCAAAGCTTTTGACACGGTCTCCCACAGTATTCTTGCCAGTAAGTTAAAGAAGGATGGGCTGGATGAATGGACGATAAAGTGGATAGAAAGTTGGCTAGATTGTCGGGCTCAACGGGTAGTGATCAATGGCTCCATGTCTAGTTGGCAGCCGGTATCAAGTGGAGTGCCCCAAGGGTCGGCACTCGGGCCGGTTTTGTTCAATATCTTCATTAATGATCTGGAGGATGGCGTGGACTGCACCCTCAGCAAGTTTGCAGACGACATTAAACTGGGAGGAGAGGTAGATATGTTGGAGGGTAGGGATAGGATACAGAGGGCCCGAGACAAATTAGAGGATTGGGCCAAAAGAAATCTGATGAGGTTCAACAAGGACAAGTGCAGAGTCCTGCACTTAGGACGGAAGAATCACATGCACCGCTACAGATTAGGGACTGAATGGCTCGGCAGCAGTTCTGCAGAAAAGGACCTAGGGGTTACAGTGGATGAGAAGCTGGATAGGAGTCAACAGTGTGCCCTTGTTGCCAAGAAGGCCAATGGCATTTTGGGATGTATAAGTAGGGGCACTACCAGCAGATCAAGGGATGTGATCGTTCCCCTCTATTCGACATTGGTGAGTCCTCATCTGGAGTACTGTGTCCAGTTTTGGGCCCCACACTACAAGAAGTATGTGGAAAAATTGGAAAACGTCCAGCGGAGGGCAACAAAAATGATTAGGGGGCTGGAACACATGACTTATGAGGAGAGGCTGAGGGAACTGGGATTGTTTAGTCTGCAGAAGAGAAGAATGAGGGGGGATTTGATAGCTGCTTTCAACTACCTGAAAGGGGGTTTCAAAGAGGATGGATCTAGGCTGTTCTCAGTGGTAGCAGATGACAGAACGAGGACTAATGGTCTCAAGTTGCAGTGGGGGAGGTTAGGTTGGATATTGGGAAAAAATTTTTCACTAGGAGGGTGATGAAACACTGGAATGGGTTCCCTAGGGAGGTGGTGGAATCTCCTTCCTTAGATATTTTTAAGGTCAGGCTTGACAAAACCTTGGCTGGGATGATTTCGTTGGGGATTGGTCCTGCTTTGAGCAGGGGGTTGGACTAGCTGACCTCCTGAGGTCCCTTCCAACCCTGATATTCTATGCTTCTATGTACTAACACAATTAGCAGCTTGCAAGTTTCACACTCAGAGGGAGAAACAGTAAAAACAAGAGACCAAAAAGCAAGAGACCTCTTAATTAGTAATACCCTGGAATTTAAACTATGGGGAATCAAACTCATTTGTGATTTTAATACAGAACTTCTTTAATATGATCCAACATAACACCAGGGGTCCCCATAGCTGCAGGTACACACTGAGCAGGCAGCAGTGCCAGTTCCTTGTATCCCGGTCAGACTGCCAGGTGTACCGATTTCTGGGATGGTTTCATGCGGTGGGTAAACATTCGCTAGGACCAAATTCATTTCACTTGTGGTCAAAGTGTCTTTATCTTTAAGACTGTGTGTACAAATGCAGCAAGAGCAATATTGCATGAACTGTGGTCACGCCTGCCTGCCTCCGTAAAGAGCTGGGTTCTATTTCCAATTCTGCCACTGACTCACTGCGTAATTTTGGTCACCTAACCTCCCCATCTGTGAGATGGGAATAATGCCACTCACCTACCTCTGTAGAATGGTTTGAGATCTACAGATGGGAAGTGCAAAATAGTTGAGCCATATGGGCGGCTGCTGAAATATGCAGACCCAGGAATGTTTTCAGCTAAAGGCTTCCTAACAGCAGCAAGAGCTTCAAGCATTCAGCACCAGGCTGAGGGACTGGGGCGAGGGTGGGAGGAGAAGTCTGTGAACTTAAGGGGTTCCACAGACATCAGAAATTTTCCCAAACTTTCACTCTTGAGGTCAGCTTTTCCTCTTGACACTCCAGACAGTAACATGGCTCTGCCCGTACCCAGGTCAGGGAACCACCACAGGGCCTAACACCTGGTAAATCTGCAGCAGAAGAAAAGCAGCAGCAATTGCCAATATCAGTGTTCAATTTTAAGCAGAAGCCAAAAGTTTGGTTCTGGTCTGCAGGAGGGGAGGGAACACCACACTTCCAGCAACAAACGAGGTGTCAGCAGCAAGAAAGGAGTGTCTGGTGCTCCAAGAGAGTAAAACCAGATTCAAAACCACTCAGAGGGTTTAACTGATGCCCGTGGAAAACAAGAGATTTGGGGGAAACAGGAGATAGCCAGCTTAGACTTTTCAGGCTACGTGCCTCACACCTGAGGCTGGCAGGAACCAAAACTGCAGCAGAAACAGTGTGCTAAGCTAAGTGAGGGGGAATGCCATGAGATGCCCCACAGGTCTTACGCATGAGTGGTGGGGATGAGTTCCAATATGACTCACATTCAGTCCTACCAAGTCAAAGAAACTCAGCACAATGCAGGGCCTCGAAAGAGGGGAACAGAAATCCTGAGGACCTTTCTGGTTGGGATGCTTTTCCTTCCCATGGTGGAACAAGGCTACAGAGCTAAATACTCCAGCAGAAAACATTTTTTATAAGATCTCATACAACATTACTAAAGGGTCTGCATTATGTGCAAGCCACAGACTAAGCCCAGGTCTATACTCAGAAGCTTACAGTGACATAGCCGTACTGAGACATCCGTGCCACTGTCAGAATGCCCGTGTGTCGCGTTATGCTGATGGGAGAGAGCGCTCCTGTCGACATAACAAAGCCAGATCAATGAGCGGCACTAGCTATGTCAGCAGGAGAACGCCTCCCACCGACATAGCGCTGTGCACACAAGCACTTATGCCGGCAAAACTTATGCCGCTCGGGGAGTGGTTTTTTCCACACCTCTGAGCAACAAAAGTTTTGTCACCATAAGTGCTAGTGTAGACATGGCCTAACACAAACCCGGTCTCTGGACAGCTGAATCACCTTTCTGCATCTTTGGCAACCATACAGCCTCCAGCCTTCACCACTGATTTACATACGCCAACTACTAAACTATTGATGACCAAATAAATGCAGTCATTTCTTAGGACTGTTCCAACCCAAGGCTTTAGTGACACTAGGGGGTCACAAGTACCAGTGGACCAACACCCTTTGTGAGAGACCCCACTGCTCTTGTGAGAGCTTGACCTAGCCCAAGAATGACATTAGGAAAATCTCCCTGTCGCGGCAGATTAATCAGTTGTCTGAGATGCACAAGAAGTGAATTTGTCAAACCCCAAAAAGTAACACACAGGCTTCTTAAACATAATTTCTTTACCCAAATGAACAACACAAAAATTCATTATTCCCACGAAGGCTACAAACAATAACCCACACTCAGGATGTCTTGCCCCCCCACTACCACCACACACACCTCCCGTGACAAAAGAGAATTCTAAATTCACCCATCTCTGGCCTCCAAGAGCACTTGTCTGACAGAGCTCTGTTTCCACTGAATTCAGTGGCCAAACCAAAAAGGACTAGGAATGTCTAACTCTGTGTTCATTCCCCTGCATGGACTCCAGGACATACTTTCTAGAATTAGCCTTGGAAAACTAAAATAGCCTCTGAAATGTCTAATCCAAACAATGGCAACAACTGCTGCTTAAGATATCACCGCTACAGTGGCAGGTCTTTAGCCAGCTGTCGGTTAGAGGAGAGGACTTGGACCTGTCATGTGGCTTGCTGAGATGATCCCATGAGGAACCACTTTTCATCATGGATTTTAAGCCTGGGACATTTATGAGTAGCTGCCTGTGTTAAAGCATCAGAGCCTTTGGTGGGTTGGACACTGTTATAAGGATTAATCAGGGCTCTGAAGGGAAAGTGATCTGAGGCCAGCACTGCAGCATACGAATCGCTGTCCTTCACTACCATACCACGTACCATCTGGTCATCACCAAATTTCCAAGTACTTGTGGGGAAACAAATGTACAAGGCATGGCTCCCCAGATCCAAACTGTAGGAGATGAGTATTCAGTAGTCTGGAAACAAGAGTCACAGACCACATCAGTACCTGGGCAGCAAAGAAATCTGCTTAACAAAGGAGATGCTTCCCTTTTTGCAGTTTCTGGGGAAAGATATCTTCTCTTCACAGCTCTCATCAACACAGCTCTTTTGCAAACAACATTTTAGTTATATTTTGTATTAAGTAAGAGTGTTTTTGAGGCAGGATTCTCTCAGAACACTTCAATTCCCATAGCACTGGTGACACTGTCCCTGGATAGCTGACGATGGGCACTTTACTGCCAGAAAAATAACAACACATTGGGGTTCCACAGGGATCTGTTCTGCGTCTGCTGTTATTTAATATCTTTATTAATTACCTGGATGTAGAAACAGAAAGCATACTGATCACATTTACAGATGACACAAAGCTGGGGATCGGGGGGGAGGTTACAAACACTTCGGAGGATAAAGTTCAAATTCAAAGAGATCTTGATAAATTGGAGAACTGGATTACACGACAAAATGAAATTCAGCAAAGACAAATGTAAGGTGCTACACTTAGGGAAGAAAACCCAAATGCACAAATACAGAATGGGGGATAACTGGCTTGGCAGCAGCACGGCTGAGAAGGATCTGGGCGTTGTGGTGGATCACAACCTCAACACGAGTCGTCAATGTGATGCTGTTGCAAAAAAACCAAATGCAATTCTGGGTTGCATTAACAGAGGCACAGCGTGCAAGTCACGGGAGGTGACAGTACCACCCTACTCGGCACCGATTAGACTTCAGCTGGAGAGCTATGTCCAGTTTTGGTCACCGCCATATAGAAAGAAAACTGGAGAGAAACTGGAAAGGATCCAGAGGCGAGACACAAAGATGATCAAAGGGCTGGAACGCAAGCCAGATGAGCAAAGGCTGAAGGAACTGGGTATGTTTAGTTTGGAAGAGAAGAGATTGCGGGGCGGGACATGATAGTGGTCTTCAAATACTTGAACGGCTGCCATAAAAAGATGGAGAAAAGTTGTTCTCCTTTGCCACAGGGGGCAGGACAAGAGGCTGTGGGTTCGAACTCCAGCACAGCAGATTTAGATGAAATCTCAGGAAAAACTTCCTAACTGTAAGAACACTAGGAGAATGGAACAAACTGTCAAGGGAGGTCATGGAAGCTCCTTCACTGGAGGTTTTCAAAAGGAGGCTCACTAGCCATCTGTCTTAGATGGTTTAGAGACAACAAATCCTGCATCTTGGCAGGGGTTAGACTAGATGACCTTTGCACTCCCTTCTAACACTATGGTTCTATGATTCTAAGATAGAGAGAAGAACTGAGTGATTGGTCCTGAAGGGATTGATTTATAAGAAGAGATTTATAAGAGCTGAATCTGTTTAGCTCGGCTAAGTGAGGACAAACGTCTACAAATTTTTGAAGGGTGCAAACATCAAGTAGAAAGAATTATTTACAGTGCCGCCCAAGGAGAGAGAAAGTTAAGCTTCGAATTTCTCAATTTAGGACAGACACCAAGAAGTGTTTCCTGACAGCAACGTGGATAAAAATCAATTATTTAAAATAAATAGATAAATCAGAATTATTTTATTTAAATTGATTTTTAATTATTTAAATTATACCTTTTTTTAAAAAAAAACTTGTTTATAATGAAATTTGAGTTTAATAAAAAATATGTTAAAACCCAAACTTCTTATAATTTAGTTGTAAATGTGGAACATGTTTTGATAAGAGAAGTTTATGTAAACAAAACATTTAAGGTTATTTTGTTTAATAAAAATAAATTTTACATGCTGTTTTGTGTGTTTAATTAAATTACAGTTACCATCGTAATGCAGCTTGACACAAATCATAAGCAAAAAGTTAATTATCTAATAAATAAGCAACATATCATTTACCATTTTCTAACATACTAAAGGTATACAATTAATAAGAATCTGACAATATTAAGCTATATAATTGCTCAACAAATGTATGTATAGCATACCCTCCAAGGTAGCAAAACAATATACCAAATTAGTGTAAAGGCTCTACTGAGTTGTAAATCAATTTAATAGCTATATCAACCAATGAGAATGCATCTTTCTTTAGAAAATAACTGAAGTACAAATGGAAAAATTGATTAAAATTGATTATTTAAATCGAGACTTTCCACTTGGTGATTTAAATGCCTGGATTTAAATCAATCCACCCTGCCTAACAATGAAGTCTAGAGACTGTAAAATAGTCTCCTAAGGGAAGTGATGGAAACCTCAGCTGAAAGTGACCTGGGCAAGGCATTAGAGCATATACTTTTGGAAATGGTACCCACCCAGAAAGAGGTATGAACTCCAGGGGACCACTAACCCTTTCCATCTCTTATTTCTGTGACTTCAGGTCTCTTTGTGCACTGAGCCCTGAAAGGCTGAGGACGCCACTCCAGCCTGGCAAAAGCAATCAGGCAGCCCGGACAAATGCAGGCAGACAACCAAAGAGCAAGGTTAAGGAGAACTGTGCTGCTGTTCCTTTGAACGTTCCTTTGAACGTCTACTGGAAGCATAGAGCACAACATTTTACCTCCATGCAGATGCCCTTCTCTGTCCTGCTCTGAAAGTTCATCTTTTCTTTTAATGCTTTTCTCTCTGAAAGCTGGCAGCGGCGCAGGTTGCTTGGGCTTTGTTTTTGAGACCAACCAGCAGAAATCATGCCTTGGAGCACACTAGCCTTGCCTTGGAGCTTCAGGGAGTCACCTGACATCACTTGCCAGTGATGTCACTTTCCGGTGGACAAATGAAACAAGGTTAAAGACAGAAGAGTGAGGCAAGAACTCCACTGAGAAATGGCAGCTCAGACACCACGAACGCCATCCTACCTGGAAACAGAAGGCACTCAACCAAACACTAGGCCAGAGAGTTGAGGGACTGTTTCATAATATGAAATATTTACATATAGAGCAAGTGAACATGCGGCCTGATAGCTGACTGTCATGCTTGGCTGCATCAGGATGGTTAGCTCGATGGCACGGTTATTGCGCACCATAGCAGGAGAAAGGACGACTGGGGCTATTTAAGATTTAAGATAGATGTAGTGCATAATGGCCACAGTTTTCAAACGAAGGGCCCTACAGTCATGTCCCCCCAGGAGTGCTGAGCTCCTGCAGCTTCCCCTTAAGCCACTGCTGTGTGGGTGCTCAGCACTTTTGAAAAGCAGAACAATCTAGTTAGGTGCCCTGCTTTAAGCACTCACGTGGGAAAAACGCGGCCAAAGGCAGATTTATGTCGGGGCGCTTCCACAAAAGTATGTTCCTAAGGATGGGAACTGCAGGTTGTTACCATTGGTAAAGTCTCAGCCACACACCTCCCAAGCAAGCAGAGGCCCTTCCACAAAGAAGTTTCCCAAATTTGCCCAGCTGAGGAATACAAATGACAACTTGTCTGGCACTTGAGCGTGGTGCCTAATATGCATGAAATGGAGCAGAATGCAGCTGCTCTGACACTACAGACCAGCCAAGCCCTGGGTCAGGGTGGGTGTTAGCAAGACCTCGCAAAGCAGTAGGGTTTGGAGCTCAGACCCTACTGAGATGCACAGGTCTGACTGCTGGGAAGTTTTTAATCGAGATTGAGCCTAAATTTTCTCTCTCATTTCCTTCCTCTCTCTTACTAATACTTCTAACCACCCGCCCCTCCACCCCTGTATCACTCTGAATAATTGCTCCCTCTGATACATGCTTAATTTGCTTATTCTCCTCCCCCATCTAACCTTGCAGCCTCTGATCATTGTTGTTGCTCTCCCCTGAACTCCGTCTAATTGATCAGCATCTTTCTGGTAACATGGTTCCCACAGTGCATTAAATGTTCCAGGTCTGGTCACACCAGAGCTCCTGAGAAAGGGGTAGTTATCTCCATATGCATTTCATACGTCACACTGGACTTTTAGTAAGCTTAGCGCACTGTAAGCTCATTTCTCCTTGTTCCCCACTATCACCCTTATAACTCTGTCACTCCCGCAGTGAGGAGCGGAAGCAGAATTTGGTCATACATGTCGTAATTTCCCATGATTTACTGAAATCTAATATCCTCGTACTACAGCTTTCTGTGAAGCCATTCCTTATTCATCCAAGCGTAAGAGTACCATTGTGCAACAAGTACATCACGCTTTGGGACTGCCTTAGTGCTGACCAGATGAACAATAACAGCCCCCACATTGAGCAATCCTACCAAACCCAACCAGCACTTGAGCGTAATTATATAGAATGTTACACCCCCAATTGCTTTCCAAACATTCATCGGCACAACATGCCTGGGAGGCAGGTATTTTACAGAAGAGGACACAAACATGTAAAAATCAAGGGACTTGTCCAAGTTCCCAGAGGCAATATGTTGTGGAGTCAGGAAAAGAACCTAACTGGCTTCAAGGCTGAGCTTGATAAGTTTATGGAGGGCGTGTTGTGATGAGACTGCGTACAATAGCACGTAGCTAATCTGCGACTGCTAGCAGCAAATATTTGCAATGGCCGGGGATGGGACACTAGCTGGAGAGTGCTCTGAGTTATTACAGAGAATTCTTTCCCAGGTGTCGGGCTGATGGATCTTGCCCACATGCTCAGGGTCTAACTGATCACCGTATTTGGGGTCGGGAAAGAATTTTTGCCCAGGTAAGATTGGCAGAGACCCTGGGAGGGTTTCGCCTTCTTCTGCAGCATGGGGCGCAGGTCACTTGCAGGTTTAAACTAGTGTAAATGGTGGATTCTCTGTAACTGAAGTCTTTCAGTCATGATTTGAGGACTTCAGAAACTCAGCCAGAGGTTAGGGGTCTATTCCAGGAATGGGTGGGTGAGGTTCTGTGGCCTGCAGTGTGCAGGAGGTCAGACTAGATCAGTGGTTCTCAAACTTTTGGACTGATGACCCCTTTCACACAGCAAGCCTCTGAGTGTGACCCCCTTCCTTATAAATGTAAAACACTTTTTTTTTATATATTTAACACTATTATAAATGCTGGAGGCAAAGTGGGGTTTGGGGGTGGAGGGTGACAGCTCACGACCCCCCATGTAATAACCTCACAACCCCCAGTTTGAGAACCTCTGGACTAGATGATCATGATGGTCCCTTCTGACCTTACAGTCTATGACCCTATGAGAACTCAACTCTGACTCCAAGTCCTCTGCCTTTATCCACAAGATAACATTCCTCAGTTGAAGAAAAACATTATTTGATGGGACACAAATAGAGACATGCAACCCGGGCTTTTAAAGTTCAAAGCCCAGGGAGTGGCAGTTCTAATAAATCGTGTCAAAAATGTTATCAGAAACTCTCTGGCAAAGAACCAGAAATTTCAGGGTGAGGAGGAAATTCATAGCTGTAAAATCCTTTTTAAAAAGCTCTGTGGAGTTTAAAACAGAGGTAATCCAGTTACTTAGGTTAACACATTTTGCACTGCAATCTATATGCCACCGAAGTGATAGTAAATATAGTCCAGCCCATAATCCTCACTGGCCATGGACCTGACTTGTCATGCACTGACGAGAACCAGTTTAGTGATTTCTCAGAGAGCTCGAGTACTTACCACAAGCCTCATTGCCATGGCAATATGTGCTAGAAAAATTAACAAACAGCCTCCAGAGCAGAACAACATGGAGAACAACAAAGGGTGAAAATTCGGGGATTATTTTGCTGTTCTCCAGAACTAGGCCAAATGCTATACAGATCCAGTTTTATGAAGAAAACTGGTTTTAGCATTTTGCAGTCTACTTTGTCGCTCATTAACACATTTCCTGGTGAGCCACCTATTTCAGGGCTATGCTACACCCAGGAGAAGGAAGCTGATCACACATGCCGATGTATGCATGTGAATCCCATTAGCATCATAATACTTAATAGTACTTAGCACTTACATTGCTCTTTCCAGCCCCAAATGAGCTTCCAGACATCAGCTAATTAATAGGATCAGCAGAAGCAGGATGCACAGGACTGGAGGAGAGCAGTAGCATTGGGGTTTTGTACCAATTTAACAGTGTAACCCCCTAGCATGGACATGAGGAGCATTCCGGCATAGAGGTGTTTATATCACTATTGCTTATTTCTGTAATTTACATCTATGCCTGTATAACTGCATCTACACTAGGAGGTTGAATTGATTTAACTACATCAGTTACTAGAGCGTACAAAAAAACTGCATGTAGACAAACCCTTAGTATTGCTCTGTACCTAGGGAAAATCTTGTTCTCCAACGTGTGCCATATAAATATGATGCACTTTGTACTAAGTAAATTCAGGTTATGTACATCAAGCTGTTAGTCACTAACACTGACTAACAATGCACCTGTCCTGGTTCAGAAGATAGAGAAAGGTACAGTCCCCACCCTGAGAAGATGGATATTAGAGGAGGAGGAGAAGCAGTGGGGTAGAGAGACCAAGCCAGCCACATTTCCATGGATTCCCAACCAGGCAAATAAGAACATGATAAAAGTATACAAACTAATGAATGGCCTAGAGAACACAGATCAAGAACTCTCTTCTCCCTCCCTGTTTTCTAACACAAGAACAGGGCACACTCAATTAAGTTAAAAGGTGGCAAATTCTAACTGACAAAAGGAAATATTTTTATACACAACATGTAATTAGACGTGGAACTCGTGAAATTATGTCACTGAAGCCAAGAACTTCACAAGGTTCAAAAAAGGCTGGACGTTTATTGGATAGTATTCAATATTATAACCCTGGATATTCTCGTTAACAAGCATTTTGGAAGGTATATTAAACCTCCTTCTTCGGGACTTAAACTAATCTCTAACTATTAGTGATTTGGATAAGACCTTCACAAGGAGCAGATTAACCCATATCTGCTTACTCTGGGACTTCTTAAACCTTCCTCTGTAGCATCTGGTGTTGGCCACTTTGAGAGACAAGATACTGGGCTAGATGGACCAGCAATCTGATCCAGTCTGGCAATTCCTATGTTCCACAGAGGCATTGGCAATGGAGCAGGAAGGGAACAGGCCTTCACAGGCCCCACTATGACCAGAACAACTAACTGGATTGAACTGGAAAAACATTGCATTCTAATCAGGAAAGGAAAGGACCCTGGGAGGGAAGTGCAAGAAAAGTATTGCAAAAGGCATTGAAATGACCCAAAAGTGGTGGAATTCAAATAGAATATGATGGGCAGCGTGGAAGTAGGGCACGGTTACTAAGCTTGCTAAAGCAAGTTGGGTGAAGCACCTGAACAGAAGAATGGAGCTGGGAAAATTAACAACTAACCACGTTCTGTGTCTATCTTCCGTGTTGCCTGTCCATTACGTTTTGTATGACATCCTATTAGATTGTAAGCTCCCTGGGACAAGGACTACGTCACTTACGTGTTTACACAGCACCCAGATCCTGACTGGGGCCACCAGAACATAAACATGAAATAATACATGAATAGCCATCACCCTCCCTTCCCCACGTTCTCACCTGCAGAACATTTCTCTGCTCCAGCTGTAGTTTCCCAAGCTGGGCAAAAACCCTCTCCTGCTGTTCCTGAGATATGGAAAAATGGGGAGAAGAAATATCTGCTACATTTTCAGTCTATAGGAATTCTCTTCTTTGCTCACTCGGATCAAGACCAACTGGGCTCCCCCCGACCCCGCCTGCCAGAAGTGTCAGGACACAGTGAAATGAGGGAAATAACAGTGCCACCAGCATTTCAAGTGTCACTTTAGACCAGGGGTCAGCAACCTTTCAGAAGTGGGGTGCCGAGTCTTCATTTATTCACTCTAATTTAAGGTTTCGCGTGCCAGGAATACATTTTAACGTTTTTAGAAGGTCTCTTTCTATAAGTCTATAATATATAACTGAACGATTGTTGTATGTAAAGTAAATAAGGTTTTTAAAATGTTTAAGAAGCTTCATTTAAAATGAAATTAAAAAGCAGAGACCACCGGACAAGTGGCCAGGACCTGGGCAGTGTGAGTGCCCCTGAAAACCAGCTCGCGTGCCGCCTTCAACACGCGTGCCATAGGTCGCCTACCCCGCTTTAGACACTGGTAATGGTGGCCCCTGCCATGAGACCCCTGTCCTCATCATACCCCCACCCCCTCCATACCCATCATGCCATGGTACCCCCACCCCCTCCATAGCCCAACTGACCCATGATAGGCCCCCCCGCCACCGTCACAGCCCCCCAAGCACAGGCCCCCCCGCCCCCTCCACAGCCCCCCATCACAGGCCCCCGTGCCACCGCCACAGCCCCCCATCACAGGCCCCCCTCCCTCCACAGCCCCCCCATCACAGGCCCCCGTGCCACCGCCACAGCCCCCCATCACAGGCCCCCGTCCCCCCACAGCCCCCCCCGCAATGGCCCCCCCACCCCCTCCAGAGCCCCGCCCCAAGCACAGGCCCCCTGCCCCGGGGACGCTGACGCTCCCGCTCCCGGCTGCACTCACCCGCCGCCGTCGGCAGGAGCCGGATCGCTCTCCGGCTCTCTCCCCAATAGGGGCGGGTCGCCACAGCGCCTCGCCATAGCAACCATCCACACTTCCGCTCTGGGCGGAGCTCCTGCCGGAACTGGGCGGCTCAGGGCAGACGCCGGCGGCGCCATGTCGAGTGTGGGCGAGAAGCCGGGGGGCGGGGCCAAGGGAGCTCGGCCGCGCCCCCGCCTGTAGGGGGTGGCGCCAGGAGGGACAAAGGGCGGGGCTGGGGGCGACTTAGTGAAAAGCCTCGGGGCCTGGCTGGGGGCCCCATCTCTCCCCCCCACCCCCCCCCCCACCTTGGGGCCTCCACAGTGTCCCCATCTCCCCCCACCTCGGAGCCTGGCCGGGGGCCCCCATCTCCCCTCCCCGCCTTGGAGCTTGGCTGGGGGCCCCATCCCCCCCAACCCCCGTCTTGGGGCCTCCACAGTGTCCCTATCTCCCCCGCCTCGGAACCTGGCCGGGGCCCTATCTCCCCCCCCCTCCCCGGGCCTGGCCGGGGCCCCCATTTCCCTCCCGCCTTGGGGCCTGGCCGGGGGCCCCATCTCCCCCTACCCACCTAGGGGCCTCCACAGTGTCCCCATCTCCCCCCGCCTCGGAGCCTGGCCGGGGGCCCCATCTCCCCCTGCCTGCCTCGGAGCCTCCTCTGTATCCCCATCTCCCCCTGCCTTGGAGCCTGGTCAGGGGCCCCATCTCCCCCCGCCTCTGGGCCTGGACAGTGTCCCCATCTTCCCCCGTCTCAGGGCCTGGACAGTGTCCCCATCTCCTCCTGCCTCGGGCCCTGGCTGGGGTCCCCGTCTCCCCTCGTCTCGAGGCCTGGACAGTGACCCCATCTCCCCCTGTCTCAAGGCCTAGCTGGGGGCCCTATCCCTTCCACACTGGGGCCTGGGCAGGGGCCCTGTCTCCTTCACATCAGGTCTCCAGCTGGGTTTCCTGATCCACCCAGCTCAGAGTCCTGACCCACCTGCATCAAGGGTCCCAGGCCGCCCTGCCTTCATAAAGGGCCAGCGGGGTTTTCCAGGCCATCTGGGCCAGGGCCCCTATAGCCCTCAGCTCAGGCTCCGGCTGCCATTCGAATGCCGCCTGCCTATGTAGAGTTGGTGCCATTGACGGATGTCACTACCCCCCATATTTACACTTATACCCAGGGCCCAATCCTGCTCCAAGTGACTCCAATGGGAGCCCTTCGAATGGAGAACACGGCTCACACCACAGCAGGAGGCCTGAGTGATCTCACCAACCTAGACATTCCCCTCATATAAGTGGGACTGGACCAGTCTCAGAAAAAATACTCTAGCCAGCATCTGCTTTTTAATGGGATCCACTGGATCCTAGCACGAGGCACCAGCTGTCCCCGTTCCCGGCACATTCTCTCCTTTCCCTGACCCCAGGCCCTCATGGAGTTAGACCAAGAGCTTTGCTCCTTTCAGTGCAATGTTTTCTTCCCACATTTCCACAGCCTTCGTTTCAGTCTTCAGTCTGCCTGGAGGGTTGATTTTTCTCCCTTGCAAGAGTATCTCTAGCTTTTACTTTGTGTTGCATTGATGGCTGTAGGTTAATTGTTGCTACTTCGGTAAAAGAAAAATCCTATTCACAAACCATGGTACATTTCCACCCCTTTGATACCTGGATAAATTCATGTAAAATGTCATTGACTTTTTTACTCTTCCCTTTCCCAGAAATGCTCCTCTCCAGAGCCCTAGCAGTGGGTGCTGGCCACATATCTTTTGCTTCAGCCAATGGCCCTTGCCTAGCCAGTTTCCCCCTGGCTTGCATGCCCTAGCAAAGAGATTCCCACTGGTGGGGGGTGCCCAAGGGCAGGGCATGACTGTTGCTCATGCTGGATCCTGACCTATATTCTCCTACTTTCCCCCCACAGTTGGGGCTACATAATGCTGCTCCCTGCAGCGTTCATGACCTCACACAGGGAGTACAAGAGAAACCGCCACTGCAGGGGGGTAGGGAAACCAGTCCCTGGGTGAGGGATGGAAGGAAGAAGAAAGCCCAGACAGCTGGGGAGGGCTCAGACTAGCAGGCAAGGGGGAAGGGGGGCCCAAAGTGGAGGTAGTGGGGCAGGACGGCCAGCCAGAGACATGCTGTGATAACTGGTAGAAACACAGCCGAGAAGAACAACTAGGAGCCGCGCTGGAGCTGGGGAGGAGGAGAGAGCTGGACAGGGAACGGGGAAGAGGCAGGAGGGGGAGCAAACCCAGAAGCAGACAGAGGAAAGGAGACAAGAAGGGAAAGGGCAGAAAGGAAAAGCCGGGAGAGTCAGAGGATGGGGCAGCAGCGTAGCCAAGGCAGGTCAGGAAGGGCGAGGACAGCTGGTGCTGATGCATTGGACAGGTGCGACCATGGCTGTTGTGAGAGCTCCAGGGGAAGGTTCAGTCCAAACCAAAAGAGCTGCTGCCATTGACGTCCCCCCTTTACTTTCCTGCGAGCATTTCTAGGAACACGGCTTTGTAAAACCCATTAGCAAACACACTCCATAGAGCCCCTAGAACCCCCCAGCGTCTTTCAGCACAACTCCCTATGCAGTAAATGTGCCAGAGAGCAGCAGTTCTCGGTTTTGGATATTAGGTGGATGGAAGAATAACATCAATAGTTCTCTGCACTGTCTGACTCCAGCCATGGAGTGGCTTCAGATCTGAAACACACAAGTGAATAGCCAGGAGGTGTAGCAACTGTTAGTTCTCCTTAGGGTCCCATGAACTTAGTTGGGACTTGGGGAATAGCCATGTCTCCTGGATGTGTCCCCCCGAGGCAGTTTCCAGTTCTAGCTCCGAAAAGGCAGCCGCGGATAGAGCGAAAACCCAGCTTCTCCTGGAGTCTCTGCATCACAGATCCTGCCTTTTCCAACCAAGGCTTACGTCGGCTTATTTTCATCCTGACTAGTCACAGACGCTCAGCTTGGAGAGCACCTCTGCGGGTAGTGAGGGCTGGCTCCAACACCCAGTGCAATCCAGGGGAGTCTGCATTGTCTGCAAATGGAGCCTGGGAGCAGGTTCTCTCCTGCACAGCGGTTCCATCAGCAGCTTGCCACAGTGTCCGTCCCTCCACTCCAGCCTTGAGTAACCCCACGCCCAAGGATGGGCTCTCCACACCCTCCCTGCCTGCTCTCTCCCCTGCCCTAAAGATCCTCACAGTGACATTTTGTCCTGCTTCAGTTTCAGACTTGTTCTCGATGGAGAATTACCCCCCTGAAACACACGCACACACTCTCCTCTGTGTTACACCTGGCCAGGTAGGGCTGTTTCCACGTTGCTTCTCCCTGCTCTTTATGCACAGACTGTTTGCCAGCACCCAGTAACGCTCCCCAGCAGCTCGGGACACAGAGCACATCCTGGCTGCAAACCTAGGGAGAGCTAGAATGGGATCACCTGAGTTGGAACGAGGCCTCACCTCTCCTTATTTATTAACCCTGACAGCAATTCACGTGTTCGAAGTGTTGTACCAATGGGAATTCCACACTGAACCGCCAACGCCAGCCGCACACTCGGGCACTAGGATCAGTGCAAATTCACTGGGGAGAGCGCCTCCTACTGAGCACCCCTAAGCGCTGTGCTGGGGCATTGGGGTCAGCACTGACTGCAAGGCGAGGGAGCCTCCCACCCTAAAATCATCCACACCCTCCCCTGCAGTCCAGCACCGGGCTCAGCACCATCTCAGGAGAGCAGCCATTAAGTCCTTCAGCCCCCTTGGTTTTTCTGGTGGTCTCCCATCCAGACGCTGAGCCGGCCTGACTCTGCTAAGCCTTCCTGAGCCAAATTCCCCGAGGTACTGACGGCTCACAGCACCCATCACCTTTAGGCAGGGCAGCTGGCACTCACCACCCAGAATGCTTTGCAGGCGGATTCTCGGAAGGACGGGGGAACCACCAGAGCATGGGGGCATTCTGCTGACATCACAGTGGGGAGACTCCATAGCCCGCAGAGCTGGCGGCCCCCGGAGACATCCCGTAGCGCAGGATCTCCGGGCCAGCAGGCCTCCACCTTTCAGAACGCACTGTCAGAGAGATCTGGCCCAGCCCCCAGACATGGCCCAGGCTGGGCCAGCATGGGGCGCATCCCCTCATGCCTGCAGGAGAGGAGGGCACCACGGAAGAATAGACAGGTCTGGGCTCCTTCCTTCCTGTGAAGATGAAGCCGATGATTGGGAGACCGACCCGGACTATATAAATGACGCCACCAAGAGAGGCTTTTGGTCAGGGGATGGCCACGGAGCCTGCTCTGAGATCTCCATTGCCTCCATCATCTCTGGTAAGGACCGGGGAGAATGCTGGGAAAAGACCCTTGACAATAACCGCAGGGGTTCTGCCTGCCCGTGGGGATGTGTGGATGGGCTGAGAGCACTGAACACGTGGGCCCACCTCTCCCTTCTCCCAGGCACGTTCCTTCCTGCTGCCCTTTCAGCCTCAGCCTTGCTGCTGCTTCAGCTGGGAAACAGCCTGGGGCAGGATGTGGGGCCGAGGGGGAGCGATGTCCCTGCAGGAGTGAGGTAGGGAAACTGACCACCAGCCAAACAGACGTGGGTGCTGCTGTGTGCCCCAAGAAGACCCATTGCCACTGTTCCCTCTAAGCTGGGCGCGTGTGCACACAGATCCTAAACCCTGCGCACACGGCAAACCACCGTGCGCACAACAATTTACACAGAAGAAATTTTTTGCGCACACGGACTGTCAGAAATTAGAGGGAACACTGCCCATTACCCCGCTCTACTCACTTTCAGCTCCAGGGCTCACCGATACGGGTTCCAGTAACAATCTGGGAACGGTCCCTGCTGCAGCGTTTGAGTCTGTGACCCAACCCAATGGGAACCTTTGGTCCCATTTCTACTACAAATTCAACCATGTCCGTCAAAGTGTAATGTCCGAGGGGGGAGAGAGAGATGCATGATGCACACACACAGAGTGTAATGTCCTGGGGGCAGGGAAGAGAGAAAGGTCACGTTGTATACACACACACAGACACAGAGTCATGTTTGGGGAAGGGGGAGAAAGCACACACGTACTCGATGATGGCAGGACCAGGAAACAGAACCCAATTACACCAGTCGCAAATGCAAGTCCTGCTGGACAGCCCCCTGTGGGAGCAGGCTGTCTGTTGTATGCCCCATCACTTGACACGCTCTGGGTTGCGGGAGTTCAGACCAATGGTAGGAGCAGGAGGCTGGGAATTAGGAGCCCTGCCCAGCTCAAACCCTAAGCAAGCTGTGTGTCACAGCCCCGGGCAGGCCTCAGTTTCCCCTCCCAGGGAAGGCACTAGAAGAGGGGTGAGGGCAATTACCCTGCCTTGCTTGTTTTGGATTTTACTCTCCTTTCTGGGATTGTTTCAGATCTGTCGAACTCCATCCGTGGCTGTGAGCTGAACCAGCCTGGCACGGCGAAGCCAGGCGCACCCCGTGTCCTAACCTACGAGAACAGGGGGCTCCGGCGCCCACCCACTGCTGAGGACAGCCACCTCCGGAGCTCTCGAGAGACAATCCAACGGAGCCCGCGGCCAGGCACCGGGACTCGCCTGCTGCGGCCGTACCCCAGCGTCTACCTGCACTCCTCCGCGGGCACGGGCATCGAGAGGGCCTCCGTGTTTGAGTGCAACGCTGCTGAGAAGCTCGACACCTTCTTCTACGAGAAGCTCAAAGCTTGTGAAGAGGCCCCCGCCCCGCCCTGCCCTGCCCGGGGTGACTCCAGTACCTACGCGAACGAGGAGCTCCTGGGTGATGAGCCAGGGACGGAGGCTGCCAGCAGGAGGAGGGCCCACAGCAGCACAGACAGAGAGGGGCAGCTGGCGCATCAGAGAGACGGAGCCCAGCAGGGTGGTTTGGCCCCCCAGGACCAGGGTGGGAGGCCCAGACGCAGTCACACCAGACAGAGGAACAGGAGGAGGGACAGCGGAGGCCTCCAGCGGCTGCCCAGTTCTGGAGATGCCCCCGACCCCGCAGCCTTCGATCAGAGCCTGGGGCCGTTCCAGCCAGGGGACAGGACAGCAGCAGGGCCGGGGTGGGAAGAGCCCGCCCATGGGAGGGGGTGCAGCAGACCTCCCCGGATACTGCCGCACTGCGTG
Source organism: Eretmochelys imbricata (assembly GCF_965152235.1). Classification (NCBI taxonomy): domain Eukaryota; kingdom Metazoa; phylum Chordata; order Testudines; family Cheloniidae; genus Eretmochelys; species Eretmochelys imbricata. The sequence goes on along the minus strand of NC_135573.1, from coordinate 3,341,024 downwards.
ATTGCTCATCTCCAGAGCTGTACGGCCTGCCAGCGGTTTAACCAGAGCCTGCAGGCCTGGCCTGGGGAGGAGGCCACCTACGAGAACAGCTGGGCCCCACGGGAAGAGGAGAGCGCCCCCAGCAGGAGGGCGAGGTCAGCAGCACCCTCGCAGAGGCAGCTCCGGCAGAGGCTCTCCGAGGTCCGGAAATGGCTGGAGCAATCCATGGCTGAGGAGCCTTCGCTTTGTCCGGGGCCAGAGACCCACAGGGCCCCAAGCCCGGTTGTCCCAGGCTGGTTCTATGCCTGTGAGAGCTATAGGAACTTGGATCAGAAAGAGGGTGGGACCTGGAGGAGGCTGGAGCGGGACGGGGACCCAGGGAGCCGCAAACAGCCTGCAGAGTGGGGCAGCAGGAGAGGGAAATGGGAAGCAGGAAACCCCCCGCGCTGCCAGGTGAGGAGGGGCCTGGAGGCTGAACAGCAAGGGAAGGGGGAGAGAGAGGCCCCTGTGCGGTGCAATAGTCCTGCTGTCAGTAGCCAGCGTGGTGGCATTGTGAGCCCAAGTCACGAGGTCAGGGCTCCCCGTCAGGCTGGTGCTAGCCCCCGGCTGAGCTGCAGGGAGGAGATCCACCAGCCTGGCAGAACGGAGGGGCTATGTGTGGGGAGCAGCCTCGAGCCGCGTTGCCTAGGCCATTGAAAACCAGCCCAGACAAAGGCCTGGAGACTCCGGAGGGACCAGCCCAGCCCCAGAGGCAGGGACTAGCCGCTTCCATCAGCCTTGCCCACCTTCCCCCTCAAAGCGAATCCCCCTGGCCGTGGCCCAGGGCTTTGGCAAGCCAGGCACAGCGCCCCCCACAGGAGAGCAGGGGATTTTCAGGGATTACGGGGAGGGGGATGGGAACTGGGACCAAACACCACTGGCCGGCTGTGTCCAGCCTGTCTGGCAGTAGACAGACGCTCAGCCAGAGGTGGAACAGGAGCCAGGCTAGCAGGCCGGGCTCACTGGCAAGGAACAAGGGTGCACGGTCTATCAGGGAAATGTCACAAGGGCACGCAGAGAAGGCAGCCCCTGGCAACCCTTTTATTACACAGCAGAGGGCCCTTGCTCCCCCGTCACTGGGAACCCACCCTTGACTGCAAGGGGTGAAAATGGAGCAAGTTGCGCAGAATTGGACCCTGTCTAACCCCCCCGCCCCCGCAGGGCTCAGCTCAGGGCTTGGTCAGAACGGACGGCTTGGGGGTGGGGAGCTCGCGCTGGGAGAGGGAGCAGGCCACAGCGCTTGCCTCCATGCAAGTGTGCCCAGCCGCTCTCCGGGGGCTGCCAGCAGTGCCCTGCAGGCCACCATTTGGGAGCCGCTGTCCCAGATGACCTGCTAGGTCTCTCCACCCCACTCCAATTTCCGTGGTTGGGGAAAGGATTAGTCACTCCTGTGGCTAAGCTGCAGCTTCCCCAGTGGGCACAACAAGAGATCTCAGGCCTCAGGGCGGATCACCAGCTGGCGTCAGGAAACCATTTCCCTCCATGGCAGCGTTGCAGTTAGATGTACCTGGCAAATGTCCAACTTGCACAGAACATCTGGCATGGGAGACAGGGTCCCAGGATTGATGGGCTATTGGGCTGTCCTGCTATGGCAGGGGGTAGGATGGACCATGGTCTGTCCTGGTCCGGGGTGGGGTGGTACCCAGATGAGATGGACCATGGTCTGTCCTGGTCTGGGGAAGGGGGGCCCAGGCCATCGTCTATCCTGGTCTGGGGAGCGTGGGCAGATGAGATGGACCCTGGTCTGTCCTGGTCTGGGGAAGGGGGGCCCAGGCCATCGTCTGTCCTGGTCTGGGGAGGGGGGGCAGATGAGATGGACCCTGGTCTGTCCTGGTCCAAGGGGGACGACACCCAGATGAGATGGACCATGGTCTGTCCTGGTCTGGGGAGGTGGGGTGTACCTAGATGAGATGGACCATGGTTGTCCCAGTCCCTCCCCCAGCACCTGATGCCCTGGGGGTCGGAGCCCCGCAATGCCCGCTCACTGCACTGCGTGACCCCCTCTCTCTGCCTTAGCCTGTGGCGAGGGGCCTTGGCCACGAGGAGCTGAACGCAGCGACCGTCCCGCAGGGCACGTGCTCCTGCCTCTTCTGTGAGCACCAGAGACGCGGCCCGGGCTCCGAACCAGGCTGGCGGAGGGAAGGCCACGCCAACGAGTCTTGGCCCGGCACCTGTTCTGCCACCGAGGCTGCAGCTGCCAAGCTGCAGGCCGAGAGCCGTGTCCAGAGGATAGTGGAGGCCTTTGAGAGACGATCCCGCAGGGAGGCCAAGGCAGCAGCACAGGAGAAGCTGTTCCAGGCCGCCCGGCAGAGGGAGCTGGACAGAAGAACCAGGGCAGTGGCGTCAAAGGAGCACCGAGGGGCCCGGCTCGCTCGGCAGCCTCGGAGCGGTTCCAGGCCACCCCGATCCCATTCCAGGGAGCACAGGCGAGAGGCGCCCCGGCCTGAGGCCGTGACTGAGGGGAGGCCCCAGGGCTCCCGGCGGAAGGGAGACACCATGAAGAAGAAGAGGCCAAGCTTTGTGGGGAAACGCAACAGCCATCACTAGTCCCTTGTGATCTGCCTGCAGCTCAGCTGGGGGGGAGCTGGCAGCCCCAGGACCCACTCAGGAGAAGGGTCGGGCAGCACCTACATGCTGGGAGCCTGGTGTGCCACAGGCACGGACGGGCAAAGGCGGGCTGAGCTGGGCTACAGGGCACCAGATAAAGAGCAGGGCCCATGACAACCCAGGTACCCTCTGCCTGAGCAATCAGGGAAGGAGAAGGGGGGAGCCGTGGAACAAGGGGGGCACCAGCCTGGGGGGCCAGGCAGGAGCTCAGAGCTCCTGGGGCCTGCAGAGACCCATGGCCGGGGCCGGCAGCCTGGGACGGGTCCCCCAGGGAGGGCGGGGGCTGCGGAGAACACCAGTGTCCGAGTGATGTGTCCATCAGCGGGGGAGGAGCCGGGCAGGGGGGATCGGGGCCACAGGCTGCCTGAGGAATGCCAGGGGGGCCCTGGTGGCTCCGTGCCACGTGATGCTTTCCGAGATGGTGCAGGAGCCCCCCCGGGGTGGCAGCACCCCTTGGTCCAGCCCAGCTCTCCCCACTGGGGTGAAAGGGCGAGGAGAGCCTGGGGCTGGCCTGAGGGCGCTGATGGCTCACTCTGCACCAAGGCCAGAGGAAAACAGGGACCAATACATCATTGCACCACTAGAGGTCGCTGTGTGTCTCCTTAGCGAGGCTGGCGCCTGGGAGGGGAGCCAGGAGCACCCTGAAAGGAGCAATGCTCTGGGGTCTGTCACGCACCCCCACCCCCAGAGCACTGGGGCAGGCCGCAGCAAGGGCCCTGCAGCCACGGAAAAAACAGGCACAGTCCCCCAACACCTGGCCACACCTGTGCACAGACGGACCAACACGCACAGCTCAGCCACCCTACAGCAAGGAGCCGGGCACAACCGGCAGACAGACAGACAGACAGCTCAGCCACCCTACAGCAAGGAGCCGGGCACAACCGGCAGACAGACAGCTCAGCCACTGTACAGCAAGGAGCTGGGCACGACAGACAGACAGACAGACACACACACACACACACACACACGTATTGCTCACGCCTAGTGGTCAAAAATCACATAATCTCCCCCCATCCTCCCAAATGACAAGCTTGGCTTAGAGACCCTGTGATTTTCATACTAATCGAGGCTGAGTCTTCACTTGCCTCCTTGTCACTGGGCCTTTGGGGTCACAGTTTCCAGCTTTCCCCCCAAACCGGGGAACTCTGGGCCTTTGTAAAGCGAAGCTGTGCATCTCACCCGCTCACCTGACTCCAGTAGCTGGGGCTTTAAGAAAACACCAGATGTAAGAATTGGCAAGAAACTCTCCCACGGAGCCTTCCCCACAAGACAGCCACACACACCCCCACGACACAGCCACACCCCGTCACACACACAAACACCCCCCCCCACCAGAGACGAGCCCTGGCCCCGGCCCCAGGTTTGCACTCCACCTGCTTCTCTGTAGACCCAGATACTGCCCCCACCTCCACCTCCCCCATTGCTCCTTGCTGCTGTTTTTATTTCCCCCTTTTTTAAAACCTCCCTCACTTCTCCCCATCCTGCTTGGGTGGGGCCCAGGCTCGGAGCAGCAGTGGGGGCTGCGGGTCAGGATTGTGAAGAATCAGCAGAACTTGGAGGGTGGGGGGAGCCCAGGGCTGGGACAGCAGCAGGAGCTGCAGGTCGGGATTGAGGGGCAGGGCATTGTCAGAGCTGGGGGTGGGGAGCCCAGGACTGGGCTACCTGGCGGGCTGCAGGTCGCGATTGAGGGGCACGGGCAGAGCTGGGTTGTGAAGCCTGCACAGACCCTCTCTGCTCTGGGCCTGATGCGGCTGGTGCTATTCCACCTCCTCCCCCTGCCCAGGGCATGGAGCCAGGGTCCCTGCCTTCACATCCGCAGACGGAAATCCACATCCCTCCTCCCCAGGGCGATGGGGACTGTCAGGCCTGGTGCTGGCCAAGTCAAGCGGCCACATCAACAAGCCTTTCCCAGCTCCTGCCCCATCCCCCCTGATCTCGCACAACAATGGGGCTGGGGAGGCCCTGCTGAGCTCAATCACCAGCCCAACAAAGGGAGCTCCTGCCTGGCCTGGCGGCAGGGAGATGGCCGCAGACACCTCTGGGGGGGAGCAGCCCTGGCGGGGAGGTGACAAATGCACCAATGCCAGCTCTGGGGTCAAAAGGACAAGGGGGGGAGCAGCCAGAAATGGGGAGCACAGGCCTGCACCCTGCGTGCCATGGGGGGATGGGAACCAGCAGGCTTGGCTGGGGAGAGCCGGGGGCGGGGGCGGAATTAATGACAGCGGATTTAGGCTGGAGGCGAGATCTCCTGGGCACTGGCATGGGCTCTCGCTGCCCCAGGGCTGGGCTGGGCTGGGAGCCTGGCGGACGGCTTGGAGAGTGCACTAGGGAGGACGTGGCTCATAGCGGTGCGGGGGGCACGATGGAGGCGGCAGGCAGGGCACACGGAGCAGACGGGGACGGAGAGCCTGTGCGGGGTCAGAGCCGCCGGCCAGCCAGCGAGTCCCGACGACCCACCGGGCCCAGGGGAACCGGTGCACGTCCCGGCCACAGCCCAGCGGGTGCAAACCAGCCGCCTTGGAGCTGCACCTGTCCCACCGGCTGAGGTTCCACCCCTAGCAGCATAGGTCTGGGGGGGCTCAGGGTCGCAATGGGAAAAGCGGGTGTGTTTCCTCGCCCGGCCCTGCCCTGGCCAGCTCAGCCACTGCCATCTCCCAGCTCCCCAACCCTCTGCTCCTGGGCTGGCCCCAGGCTCCCACACCATGAGCTCCCCCCAGGGCAGGGGCGGGGGTACACAACAACATGGCCAGCCCCTGGACAGTACCAGTCATACTGTCAGCCCCAGGGAGTCAGCTCCCACCCCAGCCAAATTCCTTAGCAGTGGGAAAGCCAGGGGGTGGGGTAGGGGATCTGGGCATGTCTCTTGACAGATATTGGGAACATGACACATGCCAGCCCATAAGGCTCCATGCTCGGGACCAAAGGGGCTCCAGAGTCCCGATTTACCAGTGCTGATCTCCATCCTCCACTGGGCGGGGCACCCAAAGCACCGTATGCCCCAGGCTGGATTCATCCCAAACCCACCACTAGCCCGCCAGCTGGGGACAGGTCATTCCAGGTAGGCTGCAGAGGGGAAAGGAACACCCAGGCCAGCCAGCGAGTCCATGCAGAGCCCTGAATAGAACCCAGGTGTCCTGACTCCCCAGCCTCGGTTTTAACCGTGAGAGCAGCATGTGCCTGCAAGGCCGCCAGGCGAGGGGTGTCAGTCGGTGTCACTGGCACAGTCAGGAGGTGCTCGGTGGTTACGAGCGATGGCCGTGTGCCAGTGGAGAGCTCTGCACTGCTGGTCCGCGGGGTTCCAGACTCCCTGAAACAGACAACGCCACAACCGGGTGCGGCCGACAGCAGGACACAGCAGGTGTGAAACCCACGGACTGCAAGGGACAGCGCCCCCTACTGAGCCCCTGCCCCCCTCCCTGCACCACAGCGCCCCCTACCGACCCCCGCCCGGCTCCCTACACCACAGCGCCCCCTACTGAGCCCCTGCCCCCTGCACCTCAGCGCCCCCTACCAACCCGCGCCCGGCTCCCTACACCACAGCGCCCCCTACTGAGCCCCACCCATCTCCCTACAACACAGCGCCCCCTACCGACCCCTGCCCGGCTCCCTGCACCACAGCACCCCCTACTGAGCCCCTGCCCCCTGCACCTCAGCGCCTCCTACTGACCCGCGCCCGGCTCCCTACACCACAGTGCCCCCTACTGAGCACCACCCATCTCCCTACACCACAGCGCCCCCTACCGACCCCCGCCCAGCTCCCTGCACCACAGCGCCCCCTACTGAGCCCCTGCCCCCTGCACCTCAGCGCCCCCTACCAACCCGCGCCCGGCTCCCTACACCACAGCGCCCCCTACTGAGCCCCTGCCCCCTGCACCACAGCATCCCCTACTGAGCCCCGCCCATCTCCCTACACCACAGCGCCCCTACTGAGCCCCACCCATCTCCCTACACCACAGCACCCCCTACCGACCCCCGCCCGGCTCCCTGCACCACAGCGCCCCTACTGAGCTCCGCTCCCCGCATCACAACGCCCCCTACTGAGCCCCCACCCCACTGCCTGCACCACAGACCCCCCTAGCACCACACCAGGGCATTGGGGTCAGCACCGACTGCCAGGGGAGAGCACCCCCTCCTGAGCCCCTGCCCCACTCCCAGCACCCCAGTACCCCCTCCTGAGCCCAACCCCTGCTCCCTGGAGTGCAGCGGCCCCAGCGCCACCCTGGGGCATTGGGGCCAGCACTGACTGCAGCCACGCTAGGGAAGTCCCTGCTGAGTGATGACACGGGACAGCACCGTCTCCCCACAGGGAAACCTAGACAAGGCAGTTTGCGATTGCCACAGGAGTTACAGGGGCAGCCTCGGGTTTGCCCTGACCAGCTAAGCTGCAGGAATGCTAGAAACAGCCTCTTCCCCTGTACAGGAGCTGAGAAGGGAGAGGCCAGCTCCAAACTAATAGGCCTTTAAGAGGGAGGCCTCCAAACCAACCCTGGCCCCCAGAACTCCTGGGTTCCTTTATGTCCTAGGAGGCATGTTCCCTTAGGCACCAGGTCAGGGAAGGAGTTGCTTAGCTGACCTCAGAGCAATCACCGAGCCACCAGTCAGCACAGCCAGGTCTCTGTGGGTACGTCCACACCGCAGTGAAAAGCCCGTGGCACCGAGTGTCAGAGGCCAGGGCCACTGACTCGGGCCTGTGGGGATGGGGCTGCAAATTGCAGTGTAAACGTAACCCGAGAGCCCAGTCAGGCTAGAGACCTGCAACCCATAGCAGCAGTAGGGTGGCATGTGTGAAAATTCAGGAGGGGAGGCGGGAACTGGCGCCTATCCCTGAATATCGGAAAAGTCCCTATAAAATGGGGGCAACTGGTCATCCTTGGCAGCTGGCACAATGTGCTCCTCACATTGAGTCTAGCCTCTCCTTTTCCTGGTTATATGGCCGGGCCGGGCCCCAGAGCAGGACTCCGGGACTGTGCCCAGTCTTTGTGAACTCCAGCCAGGGGTAACCTGCTCTGTCACAGCCAAACCGGGAAAACAAGGCCCAAGAGTGGGGAGCGCCCCCTCCTGAGTCCCCAGTGCCGCTCCCTGCAGCAGGCGGAGGTTCCTCGGAGGTCTCCCAGCCAGGCCGGAGTCGCTTGTTGGGTCGGTCCTGTGCCACGTCTGGGGCTGTTGGCGGGCACCCCACCCCCATGGCCCACAGTCGCTCACTGTCACCCACGCGAGTCCCAGAGAGTCACAGGGCCCAGGCCTGGCAAACTCAGCTGGAAACCCGCCCTGAGCATCCACAGCTGCTGCATGGCCCGGGGCCTCACATTTCCATGTCGATCCAGGGAGTTACAGGCACCAAAATCCACTGCTGACTGCGCCCCTGCTGGGGACCTTTGCTCGGGGCGCTGGGGGCGAAGCCCCCCCTCTGGATTGGAGTCCCGGGCTGGGGGACTCAGCTTCCCTGAGAAGCAGGCGAGGCCCCAGCTCTCAGACCATCCGGCTAGACTGGCCCAAGCCCTCCAGGTCCAGTGTGAGGAGTGACCCTGGCCTGGACCCAGGGCAGGGGAGAACGGGCCAGATCCTGAACCCCTTGCTCAGGCCTTCCCCAGGCCAGATGCCCATGGGCTTCAGGCTCTGGGCCTGGCCAGGGGGGCCTGACAGATGTTTCAGACTCAGCTCTACCATGGGCTGCCAAAGCCCCCCTCGGGCCAGTCCCCTGCGGGCTAGTGGGGTCCAGCAGGCCGGCCCAGGAGAGGGGCTGCGAGGCCGCAGGTTCTCCCCCAGCTGGGGTTGAGCCCGGGCTCTCACCTCCACCAGCCTTTAACGTCCTCCCCGGCCCCCCGCTTAACAGAGCCCTGCTAATGGTCGGCTGGCCGGCCGGCCCTGCCCCCTGGTGCCAGCAGTCTGGCTCCCCAGTTGGGGCAGAGATGCGGATCAGCATGAGAAAGGCTTGAGTCGGAGCAGGAGAGCCGCTGCCTCCCACCTGAGCCCGCCCCCTGCCCCTCCTGGCCCGGGGCTGCCCTTCACCTTCAGCACCCGGAGCAGCAGCGGCTGGAGCAGCACCCGGGCCATGTCCCATCCTACGGGGGAGGCAGCCCCTGGGCAGAGCGGCGCAGAGGCGGGGGGCTGCCCGAGCCCCCCGGGGGAAGCGCCCCAGCGCTGTGCCCAGGACGGGGGAGGTCCGGGCGCTGGGGATGGAGCGGGGCCGGGCGAGGAGCCCCAGGACTCCAGCAGGAAGGGGAAGAAGAAGAAGAAGAAGAAATACAACCGCCACCCCAAGCCGCCCTACACTTACCTGGCCATGATCGCCCTGGTGATCCAGGCCTCGCCCGGCAGGAAGCTGAAGCTGTCCCAGGTAAGAGCAGGGCAGGGGCCCAGGAATCTGGGGGGCCTTGATTTCCCCTGTTGTGCGCGGTCCCACAGGCTGGGCGACCGGGGAGGGGGGGCAGAGGGACTATTGGACCATCTAGTCTGACCTCCTGTACCTCCCAGGCCATGCACATCCCCCAGGTCCCCTGCTCTGGTTCCCCGCCCCTCCAGGCGCCCCTGGGAGAGCCGGGCAGCCCAGAGCCGGAGGGAGGGAGGGAGGGGGACACTGGGCTCCAGTTGGTACAGGGCCTGCCCCCCCTTGCTAGGCTTGCACGGCTCTGGGAGAGCCCCAGGACCAATGGTGGGCGAGGGGGATGCCCGGAGACCCGGGCACTGTCCCTCCCCTCCCAGGGCCTGCTCTGGGGCCGAGCTGGGCGCGTGCAGCGGCCGGGGGATCGGGGATGGGGGCAGGCGACAGACCCCCGCGGAGGGAGGGTTTGGCTCCCGCTGCTCCCAGCGGCCGGGACCCAGCGGCTGAGCCGAGCCCCATTCAGCCCCGCGCCTACTGTATATGGTGTAGATAAGCCGCGGGTCAGGGGTCGGCCAGGGAAGGAGATTAGGAACAGCGCGGGGGGGGGGGGGGATTCCTCGGGGGTCAGGTGACCTGGGAGTTTGCACAGACACGGGGGGGATTAGCACATTGGGATGGAGAGCTCGCCCGACCCCCAGGCCAGGGTCTAAGGGGTCACACGAGGCTTTACCGCTGCCTGGGCCAGCGCCGGGCCGAGCTGCCGGGAGCCGGTGGTTGCTTAAAGCCCAGAAGCTCAGAGCACTTTACAAACACGGAGCGCAAGGCCAGACAGTATCACTGCACTGGGGAAACTGAGGCACGGGGCCCGTCCGAGGTCCCCCAGCCAGTGGGAACAGAACCCAGGTGCCTGGTTCCAAGAGCTCTGCTCTAGCCACTAGACGCCACTCCACTCCACTCATCCTAAGGGACCCGCTCCCCTTGGGCATTTGCCCCCAGCTTGCGTTACTGGCCCCCCACTAAGCTAGGCTAACAGCTGGCACATACAGCCCCGGGCAACCTGGGAGGGGGCGGGGCCTGGACGAGTCAGCCAATCAGCTCCACCCAGATCAGCTCTGCATGGGGTGGGGGGTCAGGTACCAGATTGGACTCACATGCTCAGCTCTCCTCGGACCCCTTCACCGCTTGGTGCCCCAGCTGCCCTGCCCCATGGCACTGTGGGTGCTGCAAGGGTTAATGGTGGGGGCTGGGGGCTTTGAGATCCGGAGGGGCAAGTGCTGGGGGGGAGGGGGTACTGGGACAGCCTATGGGGTGGGGGTGGTCCCCAGCTCCTCTGGAATGGCAGGGCAGAGCCGGGGGAGACTCTCCCCGGAGCGTGGCGTGGGCTCTGTGGGCTGTTTTGGGGGGCTACTGCCAGTGAGTGGCCCAGCCCTGGCCCTGGGGTACTGTTCAAGTGCTGGAAGCCAGCAGGAGGCATCAGGGAGCCCCCAACAGCCTGCCGTGCTGAGTAATCCCAGCCCCCCTGCCCAGGTTCACGGATGCTGCAGGGGCTCTGTGCTGGTGCAGCTCAGGCCCTCTGCCGGGGCCAGGAGGGGAGATGGGCATTACCGGAACCAGAGCCCAGCCCTGCTCCCATGTAACCTCTGCTCCCGGTGCCGTGGGTTCACTGGGAGCAGGTGGGTGAGCTGAGCTCACACAGAGGAAGGGCGGGCATGGGGGGGAGGCCATGGGGACGGGTGTGCACCCAGAGGCAGAGCAGACCTGGGGGTGCCCCAGCACCAGCCTTTTCCACCTTGTGGGAAAGGGGAGCTCCCTCTCCCTGGCCTGTTCGGTCCTTGGCCCCTGCAGAGGCCTAGTTAGTGCTGGTTGTGGGGGGGCGGGGGGGGGCTGCACAGCGTGTCCCCTGGCCTGCTAGGAACAGGGATGCACCCCTCCATATTTGGGTCTCACACGCCACCCAATGGCCACAGTCACGATCCAGCAAGAGCCAGACAGGACCAACACGATGGCTGTCCTTGAGGGGATTAAACCCTCCGCTCTGCACCACGCCCTGTGCCCCAGCCTTGCTTCCTGACAGGCTACAGTGCCTCCTTAAAGATGCAGCCAGCTGCAATCTGCTCCAGTCCATGACCACCAGGGGCCTGACAATTCCTTCCTGGCACTTTGTGCCATCAGTCTCACCTGCATTGCGGGGGAATGAAGCGTCACAAGCCCGCTTTGCACAGGGGTGAAAGATGACATAAGAAAACTCTGAATTGTTTAACAACACTTCGTTAGATGCTCAAAAAAGCCATAATTAAGGAAGACCCTGTTGGTTAAAACGCTGACCTGGTTCAGAGGAAAGTGAAGGCAGCTATACAAAATTAAAAAATAATGTATAACAAATGGAAGAAAGGGGAAGTTGACAGTTATGAGTATAAATCAGAGGTTAGGAACTGTAGAAAATTGATAAGGGAAGCAAAGGAACACAAGGAGAAATCTAAGGCCGGCAGAGTTAAGAACAATAAGCAGTAGTTTTCAAAGTATATTAGGAACAAAAAGAATCCTCACAATAGTATTGGTCCAGTACTAGATGTAGAATTATTAATCATAATGCAGAAAAGGCAGAAAAGTTCATTAAATATTTGTTCTGTATTTGGGGAAAAAAACCTAGATGATGGCGTCTCATCATATGATGATGATAACACTACACCCATTCCACTAGTCTCTCAGGAGGATGATAAACAGCAGCTACTAACATTCGATATTTTTAAATCAGCTGGTCTGGATAACTTACATCCAAGAGTTTTAAAAGAGCTGGCTTGACCATTAATCTTGATTTTCAATAAATCTTGGTACAGTGGGGAGGTTCCAGAAGACTAGAAGAAACCTAATGTTGTGCCACTATTTAGAAAGGGTAAACAGCATGACCCAGGTAATTATATGCCTTTCATCTGACATCAATCCCAGGCAAAATAATGAAGCAGCTAATACGGGACTTGATTAACAAAGAATTAAAGGAGGGTGATATAATTAATACCAATCAACAAAGGTTTAGGGAAAGAGATCCCGTCAAACTAATTTGATATCTTTTTCTAATGAGAGTACAAGTTTGGAAGGAAAAGGTAACAGTGTTGATATGCTATTACTTAGACTTCTGGGCATTTGATTTGGTACCACAGGATATTTTGTTTAAAACACTGGGAAGATATAACATGAACACGGCACACATTACATGGATTAAATGCTGGCAAATGGATAGATCTGAGAATGTAACTGTAAATGGGGAATCGTCATAGAGAAGATGTGTTTCTAGTGGGGTCCCGCAGAGATCGGTTCTTGGCCCTGGGCTATTTAACATTTTTATCAGTGACCTGGAAGAAAACATAAAATCATCATTGACAAAGTTTTCAGATGGCACAAAAATTGGGGTAGTGGTAAGTAACGAAGAGACCAGGTCTAAATTGCTTGGTAAGCTGGGCACAAGCAAACAATATGCATTTTTATACACCTAAATGTTAACGTGTACATCTAGGGACAGAGAACGTTGGCCAGGCTTACAGGATGGAGGACTCTGGGAAGCAGGGACGCTGAAAAAGATGTGGGGGTGATGGTGAATAATCAGCTGAACGTGAGCTCCCAGTGCGACACTGTGGCCAAAAGGGCGAATGCGATCCTGGGACGTATACATGGGAATCTCCAGGAGGAGCAGAGAGGTTATGTCACCTCTGTATGTGGCCCTGGTGCGAGCGCTGCTGGGGTCCTGAGTCCAGTCCTGGGGCCACAGTTCAAGAAGGATGGTGGTAAACTGGAGGGGGGTCAGAGAGGAGATATGAGAATGATTCCAGGATTAGAAAACCTGCCTTGCAGGGATACATTCAGGGAGATCAATCTATTTAGCTTAACAAAGAGAAGATTAAGGGGAGACTTGATCCCAGTACCTACATGGGGGGCACACGTTTAATAACGGGCTCTTCAGTCTAGTAGAGGAAGGTCTAACACCATCCAGTGGCTGGAAGTTGAAGCTAGACACATTCACACTGCAAATAAGGCACACGATTTTGACAGTGAGGGTCATTAACCACTGGGACAATTTTCCCCAGGTCATGGTGGATTCTCCCTCACTGACGATTTTTAAATCCAGACGGGCTGTGTTTCTAACTGCTCTGCTCCGGGAACAACTTGGGGGCAGGGCTTTGGCCCGTGCTGCACAGGGGGTCAGCCCGGATGGTCACGCTGGTCCCTTCTGGCCTTGGAATCGAGGACTCTGAGCCAGCGGAGGGCCGGCCGCAGCCCCCAGCAGTCAGGGAGTTGCACGCAAGGCCCCAGGAGGGAGGAGCCTCCCCAATTTGTGCCACCACAATCTGAGGTGCCCACCTGGCTCGCTGTTCGCTGTGTGGCACCAGTGCTGTGTCCCACGCGGGTCCCAGTGAGGTGGCACCAAAGCCAGCAGCCCTGCAGTCCAGGCGGGGACAGCCTGAGGCACGCTGAACGGAGCAGTCTCACAGGGCCCAGCGCTGGGGTCTGCTCCGCCCGCGGCCAGGGGCTCTCACCCCCCGTCTCTCGGTTTCAGATCATCCAGGAGATCGGCGCCCTCTTCCCCTTCTTCACCGAGGGCTACCAGGGCTGGAAGGACTCCATCCGCCACAACCTGTCCTCCAACCGCTGCTTCTCCAAGGTGAGCGCTGGGGTGCAGTGAGGGAGCGGGGGCTGGGGAAGAGAACGGCCTCCGGGGGGCTCTGGAGATACAATATGTTGGGGGGGACACTGGGTCCGAGGGTAGGGGGATGGGATGGGGAGCCTGAGGGAGTAAGGATCCAGCTTTGGGGGTAGGTGATGGACTGTCAGGCTCCAGGACAGGGTTGATGGAGCTGGAGAAGGGCCAGGGGAGAGCCCAGGGCTAAGGATGAGGTGATGGGGGGTGCTAGGCTCTGAGGGGTGAATCGGTCAGGCCTGACACACAGGGAAGCTCTGTCCCGACTTCCCGAGCTCCTGGGGTTGGGTTCGGGGCCTCCCCAGGCTCAGGATTGCTCCATGGCTCCCCCGGAGGCCGATCCCCGCACTGAGCCTGTCTCGCTCTCTCCCTGGCAGCTGCTGAAGGATCCCGCGAAGCCCAAGGCCAAAGGGAATTTCTGGACGGTGGACGTGAGCCGGATCCCCCCGGACGCCCTGAAGCTGCAGAACACGGCCATCTCCCGGCAGGAGGCGGCCTCCTTCGCCAGCGACCTGGCCCCCTTCATCCTGCACGGCTGGCCCTACGGCTGCCAGGGGGCACAGCACCAACTGCAGTGCGCCAGGGCCTCCTCCACCCACGCCAGCTCCGACAACGAGGAGAGCGGCTACCAGCTCGGCGAGGCAGCGAGGCCGAGCAGCTCCTTCACCATCGACTCCCTCCTCAGTGACTTCCAGGAGGTGGGTCTGTCCGGGAAGCCCCGGGAGGAAGGGGGCCACCCCCAGCCCGTACAGCCCCCTCCCAGCCAGTCAGCGGGAGACTCCCTTCCCATCAGCATGGACCTGTGGGGCCCAGTCCCCATCTTCCGTGTCTCCTCTGGGCCCCCGTCGCTGCCCTGGCGACCCCTGTGCAGTCTGACTGCACCGCAGTCTTTCTCCTCCTCCTCCAGCAGCATCTCCACCCTTAGCTCCTTGTCGTCCGACGAGAGGGACCCCGGCAGCCGGCGGTCAAAGCAGGCGCGAGGCTCCCGAGCCCCGGCCAAGCGCCCCCGGCTACTGGCTGCCCGTGAGAGCAGTGGTTCCAGCTCGGACTCCGATGGCTCCGGAGGCTGCACCCCGGCTCCATCGCCCACGCTGGTCCCCCGGCCGTGCTGGGAGCAGCTCCCCACCTCCTACACCAAGTGCGTGGCCCCCAACGTTGTGGCTCCCCCGAGCGGCCCCCCGTTCTTTGCCTTCCCCACAATGCCGGGCCTGCCCTACTACAGCTACAGACCCCCCAGCTACGTCAGCCCAGTGTACTGGGACCTGAGGCCAGGCCCCTCGGTGGCCCCCAGGCAGCAGGGCCCACAACTTCCTGGCCTCTCCGTGGACCTGGACCACACGGTGCAGGGCATGCCCCCCAACAAGAGCGTGTATGACGTGTGGGTGAGCCATCCAGGAGACATTGTGCACCCAGCGCTGTACAGCCAGGGCCCCATGCCCGGCAGCGTGGCGCTGACCCGCTATGACTCCCTGTGATGGGCCCCAGTAGGGGAGGGCTGGGCAGCCCCGTGGCCTCTCAACAGCCCTATCTCTTCGGGAGCCTGCGCCAGCTGCATGGATAAACAAGCCCTTGCAGGCCCAATGGTGCTCCTCAAAACCGGGGCCAGCAGGCAGAGCTGCATCTGGATCTGCAACGGTGCGGTCCCTGGAGACTACAAATCCCAGCATGCAATGCTCCATGCAGAGCCGAGCATCCCTGGGGGGCCACCCGTCCTCCCACGGAGCCAGCTGGCAGCAAGCAGGGCATCCTGATGGGCTGTTCTGCTCTGCAGGAGGAAGACACGGATGCCATTGACTCTGGTCCTCACCCAGCGGGGAACCATCTCTGCTGCCTTTACTTACCTACCTGGATGGCTGCCTTTGGGCCTCTCCGGATGGGATGGGGGGAGTTCCTGCAGGAGTCTCTCTGCTCCCCCTTCTCCTGAGTTGCCTCCCTGGCAGGACCCTCTGCTCCCTTCCACATCGCGTCTGCACATGTGTGCCCTCCCCTGACATGCTCCGGGGGCCAGCGGCTGCTACAGTCCAGTGGCTCCTGGGGAGGGCCTAATCCAGGTTCCCAGCTTCGGCCGGCCCCAACTGTGCAGAGCTGGGGGACATGGAAATCTGAACGCAGATCTGGATTCCTAGCGGGACAAACCATCTGACCACATGGCAGTGTAACCCACACATCTTCTGGATGTGGTGTTCTGTCCCATCTAGGGGCACCGAGACCAAAGGTGTGTGGATTACAACAGCACGAAGGCTGGGCCTGCCTCTGGGGAGTTTCTGTTTGCCCCGGAATCTGCAGACAGAGACGCAGCTCTCAGAGCGGGGCAGCTTCATGACTTTCTATAATGCTGGGGTACCCTCCCCCATGCAGCCCACCAGGCATCTAGCATCAGCTTCACCAGGACGCGGGCTGCTCGCAAGGCACAATTACCACCCAGGCAAGAAGGGACCAGTGTGACCATCCCATGTGACCGCCTGTGTAACACAGGCCAGAGACCTGCCCCCAAGTCATTCCCAGAGCAGAGCTGTTAAGAAAAAAAACAGTCTTGATTTAAAAATTGCCAGTGATGGAGAATCCACCATGACCCTGTTCCAGTGGTTCATTGCACTCACCATTAAAAATGTTACCCCTCATTTCACTTCCAGTCTGAATCTGTCCAGCTTCAGCCTCCAGCCACTGGATCATGTCAGACCTTCCTCTGCTAGATCGAAGAGCCCGTTATTAGCTCTTTGCTCCCCACGCAGGTGCTCCCAGACTGATCAAGTCACCCCTCCACCTGCTCTTTGTTAAGGTAAATAGATGGAGCTCCTGGAGTCCATTCCCTATAGGCAGGTTTTCTAATCCTTCCATCATTCTCTTGCCTTGTCTCTGCCCCCTCTCCAATTTATCAACCTCCTTCTTGCGTTGTGGGCACCAGAACTGGACCCAGGACTCCACAGCGGTGGCACCAGGGCCACATACAGAGGGAAAATAACCTCCCTCCTCTTACCCAAGCTTACAGTTTGTACCTCCCAGGGTCCCATTCGCCCGTTTGCCCACAGCATCACGCTGGGAGCTCACATTCAGCTGGTCCTCCACCCCCACCCCCAAATCTTATTCAGCGCCGCTGCGTCCCAGGAGAGAGTCCCCCACCCTGTACCTATGGCCGGCAGTCTTTGCTCCAAGATTTTTTACTTCACGTTTGGCTGTACTGAAACACACACTGTTTGCTTGTGCCCAGCTTACCAAGCGATCCAGGTCATTTTGTATCAGTGACCGGCCCTCTCTGCTAGTTCCCACTCCCCCAGTTCTGCGTCACCTGCAAAATACACTGGTGATGCTTACATGTTCTCTGCCAGGTCAATGATAAACCCCTTCAGTAGCGTAGGGCCAAGAACCGATCCCTGGGGGAACCCACTGGGAACACACCCCCTCAATGGTGATTCCCCTCTAGAATTACATTTTGAGACCAGTTAGTCTGGGGGGAGGGATAGCTCAGTGGTTTGACCAGTGGCCTGCTAAACCCAGGATTGTAAGTTCAATCCTTGAGGGGGCCATTTAGGGAACTGGGGCAAAAATTGGGGATTGGTCCTGCTTTGAGCAGGGGGGGTTGGACTAGATGACCTCCTGAGGTCCCTTCCAACCCTGATAGTCTATGATTCAGTCAGCTTTTAATCTCCTTAAGACGTGCCACGCTGATTTTGATTAAAAACTAGAAAAATACAAAGTATCATAAGGTACCACGTCAAACCCCTCACAGAAATCTGTTACAGCAACACTATTCCTGTTATCAGCCAAACTTGTCATCTCATTGAAAAGACACCGAGTGAGTTTGACAGGATCTATTTTCCATAAGCCCGTGTGGATGGGCATTAGCTCTATCACCCTCCTTTCATTCTTTAACTGCATCCCTGTTACTGAAGCTACTGGAGATCTCCCTCTGCCAGCAGCAGTAGCAAGTCTCTTATCCCCGCTGTGAGTCCAGTCACTAGAGGACGCCATCCCTCACAGCCAACAACGTTACATACCTTAGGGTGGAGTCTCCTCTTGAGTCAGTGTCCAGCATTTCTAAGAACCCTTTTATCTAAGGAGGAGGCCACATTCTGGTCCCAGGTGCCCCAGGGAATGCTGCACGTGTGTCTTCAAGCAAATCTGGCTCATGCTTTTTATTCTTTAATGGTTTTGCCTCCTTTCCTTCTCTTTGTTCCAATCCCCCCTGGAAAAGCAGCACTGGCCAAATGATTCCTAGCGGTGGCACAGCTTCTCTCTTTCCGTTTACAAACCAGCCAGCTGGTCAGCCCGAGGCCACCTGCAAAGTGACACACGTCAGCAGGAATAATCTGAGCCCCTCGTTTATCTGTCTCGGGTGCTTCTATGGTCCCCATCACGGTGACTGAGCACCTCCCGATCTGTAACGTGTTTCACCTCACAACTCCCCTGGGAGGCAGAGCAGAGCTGTTAGCCCCATTTTATGGGTGGGAAACTGAGGCACAAAGAGACTAAATCACATGGGGGGGGTGTCCTGTGGTAGAACAGAGACTTGAACCCAGGTTTCCCAAAGCCTAGGCTGGTGCTCTAACCACTGGGCCATCCACCGTCTCATAGAAACCACGGGAGGGGCAATCCCGCTGTGGCCAGCTCGCTGCAAAGCTCTGCTGAACGTGTAGCAGAATGGAAACCCACGGTGTTCGGGAATGGAGGGCAAATCAGATGACGCCCTTCTCTCCATTCAGACTGGACGTGTGGGCCAGGATAACTAGCCATGGGAACAAGCTACCAAGGTACGTGGGGGATTTGCTGTCACTGGCAATGTTTAAATCGAGACTGGCTGGTTTTCCAAAGACCTGCTCTGGTTCATTCAGGAATTAATTCCAGGGAATTGGCTGGTTGGGGCTACACAGGAGGGCAGATGAGATGATCACAGTGGTCTCTTCTGGCCTTGGAAGCGATGAACAGGGCCGGCTCCAGGCACCAGCGAAGGAAGCAGGGGCCTGGGGTGGCCAACAGAAAGGGGCGGCATGCCGTCCGTCACCGGGGCGGCACGTCCGGGTCTCGGCCCTGCAGTCCCTCTCTTCCTCTTCGGTGGTACTTTGGCAGCAGTTCAACCAGGCTTGGGTTTTTTAGTTTGGTTTTTTTTTCCTTCACCACCTGGGGCGGCAGAAAAGCTGGAGCTGGCCCTGGCGATGAAGCTCAGGGACATGGCCCAGCTACCCACCATAATGAAGGGAAGAGAGGAGGTAAGGTAGATCAGGCTGCGCTCTTCCCTCCCCATCTCCTCCTACAGGACCTGAGGGGATGGTCAATTAATTTAAAAGGCAAAAACCGCATCACCGATCAAAGGAAATTCTGCTTTCCCACCCCCCCGCACACTTGGCCTGTGGAATCCACTGCTCTGGGGATCACCGAGGCCAAGAGTTTAGCAGGCTTTGTGGGTGAGAACATCCCCCAGGGTTCCATAGGCCGGGCACCCACTGGGGTCAAGCGGGGGCTGCCCCCGTGGAGAGGGTATTCCATAACCACCCACTGGGAAGGTCTTGCCCCATCCCCTGATGAATTGGTGGTGGCCCCAGCAGGCGGGATGCTGGATTAGATGGACCATTGGCAGAGCCCGTGAGAACAGCCCTACATGCCTTAGCCACTTGTTGCAAGGATTTGATTGGAGATTTGAGCTGTGGGGGTGGGTGCTGACTGGATGCCTGGGTCACGTGGCAGGTTGCTGTTCCCTCCATGGAACGAGCGTCCGGGTTCCAGGAGCAAGCCCCTGGGTGCGAGTTCGAAATTCACCTCCGGCATGGACTGTCCCAAGCCCACAGCTTCCCCGCCCGCTTCCGCCAGCCGCGGCACTCGCGGAACCGGCTGCAGACAGCGAACAGGAGCAGAGGGCGAAAGCAGGCGGAGGAAGTTCAGGGTTTCTGCTAGAGAAAGCGTGGCCAGAGCGTCTGCCCAGGGGCTCTCCCAGGCCTACCAAAAACATGGGGCTTGAGCTAGAACTGCAGCTGGAGTCAGTGGAGCTTGGAGCTGCCCCACCTGTCCTGCCTGCCTCATTAACCCCTGGTCTCCTGCATGTCTCTGAAAGAAGGTCTCCAGGATCCATCTGTGTCTGACCTGTCTGATTGTGCTTCTGACGCTAAGCTCCTCCATGACTGTATCTTCTCCTGGGTCCAGTCCCGCACACGGCACCCTGGCTCCATGTCAGTAATAAAGTATTTGTGCCTGGTTAATTGGCTGCAGGTCTGTGCATAGCCCCCTGTGGGTGTGGGGGTTTGGGGTTTCAGAGATTGGGAGGGGTTGTGGGTGTCAGAGACAAGGGGGTGTCACAGATGAGGCCTGAAGTCACAGGCTTAGACTGAGCTATGAGCTGGGTGAGAGCAATGGGACCACTTGAGCAATGAGCTGAAGGGATCGCCAGCTGGCCCAGGATGAGCGGCAGGGCTGAGGGAGGCAGTTTGGCTGCATCACCATAACTGAAATTCCCTTTGAACAAGTCCGAGAATGTTCCTCACGCTCACGAGGAAGCTCACGCCCCCCCGGCACAATCCCAAGAGCCCATCCTTATGGGCCTAGGTCGGAGCCCACTCCCGGGGGATCCACTGAATTGTCAGAACAATGGGGAACAGTCTCAATTAGAACACAAGGCTGTGCGAACCCTAGCCTGGCAGGTACCTGTGTAAGTGCAGAGAGCATCCCTCGGCATAACAAACAGCAACCTGTAATAAAAGGCTATAGTTCCCTTAAAACTGCCATCACTATGCTTCAGAGTTAACGGGGAGAGTAGCATTCCAGGCTGCCTGCAGCCATCACTGCGCTGGTTACAGCTCACGGTTGGAGGGTTTTTGTTACATACAAACCAGGAGGGCTAGAAACTGACTTTTTAGATACTAGGGCTTAAAATCTGCAGCCCCATTGTGCACTGGGCATGAGTTTGGCAGCAGGTCCCACAGCTGTGGGATAGCTGGGTGCACATGTCCCACTGCCCAGGTCTGAGCTAACCTGAAGCTCTGCCACCCACCAGGAGTGTCCATCAGGATTAAACCCCAACACACCATTCAGCGGCCTCCCCCGCCCCCCCCCCCCCGGGCAGCGGGGCTTTTTGCACATCCAAGGTTTCCCCAGGCTTTGTTCAGTGAGCTCCCCTCCCATGTGCTCATTCACTCTCCCCCCATCCCAGTTATCGCTGAACTAGGCAGGGGGAGCAGAGATGGGGGGCTGGTGAGATCCGGCGACAGTGGGGAGCTGCTCACCAGGCACAGAGGAGCGCCCTGTACCCCCACCCCAAAGAAGCCATGCCCACACAGGCATATTTCACGTTTGCCCCCTCCCCTGGCAAACCAAACCCACTGCCCCAGAAGAGACCCGCCCCATCCCCATCTGCCCAGGACACCAGGCGCTCCACACCGCCTCCAGGAGATCTGCACCATCTGCCCCCGCCCCTTGCTGGGCTCGCCTGCTGCTGCCCCCTCTGCCCGACTAGATGCACGGTTGGGACCTGCACCTCGAGATCCTCTGCGTGCACCTCCTCTCCTCTCCCAGGAGGCCCCGCCCCAGGGCAGGAGCCCGCCGGGGCCTATCCCAACCTAGGCCCCTGCCTGGGAACCCCCCCAGGTCAGAGGTCTGGCATGAGCGGGTTCAGCCGGGCAGGAACTGGGGGGAAGGGCAGGAACCCAGAAGACTGGGCCCTTGTACACTTGGGCCAAAGGTCCAGCGATCCTCACGCCACTTGATGCATGTAACTGCGGGGGGGCGCATGTGTGGGCCTGCAACACTGCCCCCTGGTGGTCATGGTGGACCTATCTGTGCATGGCATCAGCTCGCCGCCGCCGGAATCAGGCCGAAGAAATCTGCAA
Source organism: Eretmochelys imbricata (assembly GCF_965152235.1). Taxonomy (NCBI): domain Eukaryota; kingdom Metazoa; phylum Chordata; order Testudines; family Cheloniidae; genus Eretmochelys; species Eretmochelys imbricata. The sequence goes on along the minus strand of NC_135573.1, from coordinate 3,319,576 downwards.
ACTTAATTCCAGCTCTGGAGGGCGCCCTTCTCCCTCCTGCCCTTTCCCCGCCTGCCTTGGGACCCCACCACACCCTTCCTGCGCCCTCCACCCCATCTTCCCTCTCACCTCTCATTGCCTTCCCAATCCCGGCGCTAGGAAAACGAGCCATTATTTGCTGCATGGTACAAAATCCCAGCCTGGCTCCAGGTGGTGCAGGGAGCCCTGTTCCCCCATCACCTGCAGGGGGGACACTGCCTGATAGGCGCCCCTCTTGCACTGCCCTAAGCCAAATGTCCCACATGGCTCTGGTGCCCCACCCCCACTCCCAGCCTCCAGCCCGCTGCTCTCCCATTACCCCCCTATCCCATCCTGCAGCCCCTGCTGTTCTGGTCCTGGCCCTCTCCTGAGCAGAAGCTGACGCCTGTGCCCAGTAGGAGGGTGTTTTTGTGCTGAGACCCCCTAAACTCACCTCACTTGTGGAGACCTGTCTGGAAGGTGAGGCCAGGCTCTGCAGTTGGAGGGGGGGCTGCAGGCAGTGACAGGGAGCTGGGGTCATGCCAGGAGCAGGGATTAATGAACAGATGGTGCCAAGGGGCCGTGAACTGGCACAAAGAGGATCAGCGGCAAATGCTCCGCAACAAAAGGTGAGAGGAGTTTGCGTGGACCTGCCCCAGGGGCTGCCATTCAGCCCCCTCCCCCTGCGGCCCAGGCCCCAGGACCCAGGTTGGGCCGGACTGGCGCAGGGGAGCTGCTGGGATGGCACCAGAGGCTTCAACCAGAATGCCGGGGGCGGGAGGTCAGTCTGACCAGGGGGATGTACTCACGGGGAGCTGGGATCCCACAGTCCCATGCAGCAATGCTCCCCGCAGGCCCAAGCCAAACGCCCCCCACCCCAGCCACCAGCCAGGGCCTGACCCCGAGCCTGAGACAGGCTCTAACCCAGCCCTGCACCAGCCCAGCCGCTAACCCAGGCCATAACTTGAGGCCTAACCCAGCTGTCTTAGGGCGCGTCTACACTGCAAAGAAAAACCCCACACCACGGCCTCAGAGCCTGGGACGACTGATTCGGGCTCGCAAGGCTCGGGCTGCAGGGGCTAAAACCAGCAGGGCAGCCGTTCCCGCTGGGTCTGGTGCCCGGGTTTGGAAACCCCAGACGTTCCCTCCCCTTCACCGGGTCTCAGAGCCCAGCCTCCAGCCCACGCCGAACGGCTATGCTGCTGCTCTCAGCCCCACAGCCTGAACCCCACAGCACTCTGGGCCTGGGCGCCCCAGGCTGGTCTTTGCAGGGTAGCCAGGCCCTCGGAGCCCTCGGGGCAGCCAGGCTGCAGCACGTAGCTGATCAGCTGGAGGTGCTGGGAGCCTGAGAGGTTGGGAACAAATGCGACGGGGCCAGAGCTGTCATTTCCTCCGAGCTGAGCCAGGAGACTCCGGCCTCAGGGCAGACCAGGTCTCTGCTGCTGGACGGTCCGGTCCGGAGGATTTAAGGGAGCGTCAGGAAGCAGCGGTGGGAGGGTGAGCAAGCCGTGTAGTGGGCAGGCCACCCCCCGCCAACAGCCAGAGATCTGTTCATTTCCAATCTGGTGAGCTGTTCAGTCCCTACGCACCTCCTGGTGCCCTGATGGTGCCACTTCTTCCCAAAGCATCCGCAAACTCCCTGGTCACATCAGCTGGCCCCACCCAGGACCGTAGCCCCTAGCCAGGCACTGAGCCAGGCCTGGTCTGCTGGCCCTGCACCGAGCGAGCACCAGCCTCCGGTTCGCTGCTCGGAGGGAGCCGAGGGACCAGGCCAGATACACGCTGTTCACCTGTGTCCGCAGGAGGGACCGGGTGCGGACCCCACGTCTGGGCTGACCCTGCCTACCCTCAACCCCTTTGCCTTGTCTAGGCCAGGGGTTCCCAATGGAGGGCCGGACACAGCCCCTGGGGGTCTGCTGGCTGGGGCGGAGATCGGGGGGCATTAGGAGAGTTGCCCCCCCGCAAATTGCTTCTTTCCACTCCCCTCCCGGCCCTGGCCCTTCAGCGCAGCCCCAGGGCACACAGTCCTAGCCACTTGCCCGGCCTGGCAGAGCCTGTGTTTGGGGGGCAGGGTCTGGAACAGGGGAATTTTTGGGGGTGGGGGAGCCTGGGTCAGAGGCGCAGAAGAGGCGCAGCTGGAAGGTTTCCTCCTCCCGCCCTCAGCAGCTGGCTTGCAGGCCGGGGGACAGGAGTATCGGGGACCTCCCATGCACTCACCTGTCCCCTTCCCCCATTCCGTCTCTGCTATTCATGCTGGAGCCCCTGCCCCATTGCAGGCTGCACCCGGTGCCCTCCCCAGCCAGCCATCCCTCGCCAGGGTGGGGCACAGAGCTGCTCCTCAGCCTGCTCCTACCACCGGGCTCACTCAGCCGTCTCGCCGACTGCGGGCTCCCCTTCCCCATTCCCCCCAAACTCAGGGTCCCCCTCACAACATGGCTGCCCCACCCCTTCCGAAACTCCCTTAACTCTTCGTACACCACAGCCCACCCCAGCCCTTCCACCTCCCCATGAGCCATCTATGGTCAGCTTCCTCCGTCTCAGACCAGACTGGTCTCTCTGTGTCGCCCCCTCACCCCTCTGCCCCAGGGCCAGACTGGGGCTCTCTGGGGCTGAACCCCGGCTTTGACTGGGGTAACGGGTTCTGCCCCCTCCCCCTTTCTCTGCCCCCCACCCCCACGCTCCCCAGCCAGAGGCGGCCTGCCTGCTGCAGGAAAACCGGGCCCTGCGGGCCAAGCTGGCTCTGGTAGCCCCAGGACCGAGCAGAATGTGCCCCACCTGCCACCGGTGAGAGGAACACCAAGGGACCTCACTCAGCCACACCCCCACCAGCACCCCTGTGGGGCAGAGGCCAGGGGACCTTGCTTATCATAAGTGGGGGGGACAGGGAGCTTTGGCTCAATTTGGGGAGAGAGATCAGGGCTTTTGCCTCTGCAAGGGAAGGGGTGCTGGGCACCAGTGGGCAGGAGGGGTGACACCTGCCCTCAGATGGAAAGATGTACCCCTGAGTCCTGGCCCCTGCTGGTACATCGAGTTTCTATGTCTGTCAGAATTAATATTAATAGTGTTCCCCAAGGAGTGTGAATGGTGGGCCACAGCACCTATTGCAGCTGCAGAGGGGGGCCTCAGGGAAAACGTCTGGGACCCCCTGGTCTAGGCCAGCCCCCACTGGCCTCAGGGAAGCCCTGCCAAGCAGCCAGACTCTCTGGAGGGTTTCCAATCAGCAAAAGCTCCCCTCTCGGATCCACATGGCGGGTGGCGGCTGCTCTGGGAGCTGTGTGGATAGGAACATCAAGGGAGCGAATGGCTCCCCTCAGGGCAGGAGAACAGGCTAGCAGAGCTGGGCCCTATGCTGTGGGGCTGGGGGCTCAACGCGCTCTGGGCCCTGCCCCCGTCTGTCTAGCCGGGAGGTGCTTCTATGGCCCTCAATATGGGAGTCCCTCTGCTGATGCCCCTCAATCCCTAACCACTGCCCCCTGCTGCCCCACCCTGGGGTGTGTCCCCCAGCTCTGCCGGTGCCCCTCAATCCTGACCCACAGCTCCCTGCTGCCCCAGCCCTGGGCTCCCCCACTCCACTCTGCCGGTGCCCCTCAATCCTGACCCACAGCTCCCTGCTGCCCCAGCCCTGGGCTCCCCCACTCCACTCTGCCGGTGCCCCTCAATCCTGACCCACTGCCCCCTGTTACCCCGGCCCTGGGGTGTGTCCCCCAGCTCTGCCGGTGTCCCTCAATCCTAACCCACAGCTCCCTGCTGCCCCAGCCCTGGGCTCCCCCACTCCACTCTGCCGGTGCCCCTCAATCCTGACCCACTGCCCCCTGCTACCCCGGCCCTGGGGTGTGTCCCCCAGCTCTGCCGGTGCCCCTCAATCCTGACCCACAGCTCCCTGCTGCCCCAGCCCTGGGCTCCCCCCCAACTCTGCCGCTGCCCCCCAATCCTGACACGCAGACCCCTGCTACCCCAGCCCTGGGCCCCCCACACCTCTCGCTCTGCTGCTGCCCCTCAAACCCCGACCCGCAGCCCCCTACCCCCACTGTTCCATCTTCCTGTGAACCGTAACCTCTCTGCGACCTCCCCACTGGTGCCAGGACTCCCCGGCGCAATCAGCCCCAGCATTAGCAGCCCTGTTAGTGCGGGCACTTTGCATAATCCTCCCAGTGTTAGCACAACAAAGGGGCTGGGGCTGGAGGGCGAGGGGAGCAAACTGGGCCCAGGGGAATCCAGGGGGTATCTCGGGGGAAACGGCCCACCAGGGAGGGGGGTCGGAGCATGGCGCAGTTCCCCTAGGGAAGGTGGGAGCCTGGGCGCAGCACTGAGGAAACCACGTCTGGGGAGGGTCCTAGAGTCATAGATCAGGGTTGGAAGGGACCTCAGGAGGTCAGCTAGTCCGACCCCCAACGCAGGTCCTCCCGGACCTCACAGGCTTTGCCACTTGGGATTTCTGCCGTGGAGCCAATCACCCCAAAACACAGACGTGAGGGGCAGACCCGGCCTGGCCCAGCCCAGACCCTGCCTGAGAGCAGGGTGAGCAGCCAGCTCCAGCCCCATGCCTCAGCCATGAAAGCACAGCGCTCACCCGGGGGGACTCCAAACGCTGCACCCCCTGAGGGCTGGAGGCATCTCGCCCCAGGGCTGCTGCGCTACCCCAAGGGGAGAAATGGCTGAATGTAAAGGGTTAACCCTTTCATTGCTGATTGCTGGAGCAGAAACACCCAGGCAGTAGGAGCAGATATTCCCCTCCCACTGCCAACCTCCTCCCTGACTCCCTCAGCTGGGGAATCTCCCAGGAGACACTTAGGACCTGGGGATCACCAGCACCAGGATCCACCTGGGGAAGGGCGGGGAAGCTCGTAGCGTGAGCCTCTAGCTCAGTGGTTCTCAGCCTGCGGCCCGTGAGCCCCCTTCCAGCCCAGTCAGCTCAGAGCTGCAGCCCATGGGACACCCTCAGGGCCATATCTGTACTATTGGATGCATCCCACAGAACACATTCTGGCCCACCTACGTGGCCCACAATGGTAACTGGGTTGAGAACCGCTGCCTAGCTAATCGGTGATGGACATGCCCAAAGCCGGCCCACAACGGTCGCTGCCCTGACTATGAGCTCGCCCACTAAGCAGGGCGAGGCCTGGTCAAGGTCTGGATGGGAGATGTCCAAAGAGAGGGTGCATCCCACCTTGAGCGGGGGGGGGGGGGGGGAGCTGGCAGGGCTCAAAGGCACGGGAACATGCCCTCCTGCTGAATCTCAGGCAAAGGGCCAGCCCCCTCCCTCAACGACAGTGATGCCACCCCCCAGGAGTGCAGAAATCATGAGATTGGCTTAAAAATCCCGAGATCTTCAAAGCCAAACACCCGGCCTCCGGGTTCCGAGCCTCCAGGGCTCACGCAAGCCTCAGGGCCCAAACCCTGGGAGTAGCAGGCTCTCTCGCCCCCATGTCCTCCCATCCAAACCCCGTGGGGAGAAGAGCCGGGCCTGTGGCTGACGGACAAGATGGTTCGGGCATGGCAGGACAGGGGCCCTGCTTTGCCACAGGACCGCAGTTCCCTGCCTGGACCTGCCTCCCCTCCATGGCAGCAGGCTGGCAGGTTTTATGCCTCTGGCTTCGTGTGGGCATGCGGCCAGTCAATGCCCAGTGGCATCAGGAGAGCCTTGCTGGCAGCTCTGGAGTCCTGCACGTCTCCATGGCCCAGCACCCAAGCGCATCCCCGGGTGGGAGACAGGAACAGCAGGGCTGGGATAGGATCCCAAGGGGTAGAAATAGCTCCTTTGGGTCCCTGCCAGGGCCCCAGCTCAGGGCTGTGCCCTGCAAGCCCTTCAGTGATGGGGCTTCCCCTAGGACAGGGAGTGGGAGGATGGGTGGCCCAGTGGTTAGGTGTTAAACTAGGTTCTGCAACCAGCTCTACAGACTCCCCTTCGTTTCTCGCTGCCTCGGCTGCCGTCCCTACCCTGGGGGTAACAGTGCCGCCCCAGCCCACGGGGAGGCTGGGAGGCTAAATCTCTCCTGTGATTGCCAGGTGGCTGGATACCACAGGGAGAGGGGGCTGCTGCGTGAGCAGCCAGAGAGACTCCAGTCAGTGCCCCACAGGGTCTGGAGCCCTCCTTGGGCGTGGTTCTTGCTATTCAGCCTGCTTGAGTTGATGACATTCAGTAAGGATGAATGCAAAGTGCTCCACTTAGGAAGGAACAATCAGTTGCCACATACACAATGGGAAATGACTGCCTAGGAAGGAGCACTGCAGAAAGGATGAGGAGTGGGTGTCATAGTGGATCACAAGCTAAATATGAGTCAACAGTGTAACACTTGCACACAAAAAAAGAGAGAGAGAGAGCACACATTCTGGGCTGTATTAGCAGGAGTGTTGTAAGGAAGACACAAGAAGTAATTCTTCCACTCTGCTATGTGCTGATTAGGCCTCAGCTGGAGGATTGTGTCCAGTTCTGGGTGCCACATTTCAGGAAAGATGTGGACAAATTGGAGAGAATCCAGAGAAGAGAAACAAAAATGAGTAAAGGTCTAGAAAACATGACCTCTGAGGGACGCTTGAAAACACTGGGTTTGTTTAGTCTAGAGAAGAGGGGACTGAGGGGGGACATGATAACAGTTTTCAAGCACATAAAAGGTTGTTACAGGAGGAGAGAGAAAAATTGTTCTCCTTGACCGCTGAGGACAGGGTCAGAAGCAATGGGCTTAAATTGCAGCGAGGGAGGTTTAGGTTGGACATTAGGAAAAACTTCCTAACTGTCCTGGTGGTTAAGCACTGGAATAAATTGCCCAGGGAGGTTGTGGAATCTCCGTAGTTGGAGATGTTTAAGAGCAGGTTGGACAAACACCTGTCAGGGATGGGCTAGATAGTTCTTAGTCCTGCCAGGGAGGTCCCGTCCAGTCCTACGAAGCTATGATTCTTCCTGGCATCACCCCGACTCATGGCTCCTAGGCCCCCCACCCAACACCCTAAACTAGCCAGGCCAAGCCCTGCCCTGTTCCTGTACCAGGCCTCACTCTGCCCACCGGAATCTCAGCTCATCTGCAGCTGTTTGTCACCCCTGTGCCCAATACCATGGCGGTGCCCCAGGACGGCAGGTGCCCACCCAGCCAGGCGGGGTCACCCCAGAGCCAGGCAGGGCAGGAGGCTCTGGCGGGGGGTGGCTCCCCCCCAGCAGCGCTGTCTCAGGCCCCATTGTGCTGAGCTGCAGAGTGAGCTGTGGAGGGGAGGCAGGGGGCCACTTCTCACCTCAATCAACCCAGGGCCGCCTCCTCCCAAAGCAGAGCCAGCGCCCAGCCCCTTCCCCTGGGCCGCACCCCAGCCGGGCTGGCTCCAGCGGGGGGCGAGCCGCCCATCTGCATGACAAAGGCCGCGATGGCCACTGAGAGCCCCTAATGCGCCCACCTGAGAGCTCCCAACAGCCGCCGCGGGCGCCTGGCCTCCCTCTTCACACGCTCCGGGCGCCTGGCCAGGACGGACGGACCCAGCCCCCGCGGAGCAGCCCTCGGGCCCCGCCGGCCACCCCACTGCCCAGCCCAGCGCCATGGAGCAGACGCCGCCGAAGAAGAAGAAATACAGCCGGCACCGCAAGCCGCCCTACACCTACCTGGCCATGATCGCCCTGGTGATCCAGGCCTCGCCGGGCAGGAAGCTGAAGCTGTCCCAGGTACGGGGCCCCCCGCCCGGGACAGCTGCGCCCTTCTGGCCGGGCAGCGCAGCGCGCAACTCGCCACGGCCCGGATCGGGGCCCCTGGGTGGTTGGTGCCCCCGGGAGGAGACCCCCGCCCTGAACCAGTGACCCCGGACCGCAGGCTGCAGTTCCCTCCTGGGGTGCCCTGTAGGAGGTTGTGGGGCGGGGACCCAGCGTAGGGTCACCGGTCCCGGGGTTAGCTCCGCTCCAAGCGTCTTGCCGTCTGCCTGCGGGCTGGGGGGCATCGGCTGGGTTTGGGGGGGGGCTACGGTGGATTGGCGGCAGGGGCGATGTGGTTTTGGGGTGGTGGGGCAGTGGCTGCGGGGCGATAACTGGTTTGGAGAAGGGGAAGGGGGTCGTTGGGGGGGTCACTGGTTTGGGGTAGGGATGGGGTGGTAGGGGGAGGGGGGTCACTGGGTTGAGGGGGTGGAGGTGTGGGGGTCACTTGTTCGGGATGGGGGGAGAGGGTTTGGGGCGGTCACTGGTTCGGCGTGTGGAAGTGGGGGTTTCTAGTTTAGGTTAGGGGATGGGGTTGGGTTCAGGGAGGGGGGTCACTGGTTCCGGTTGGAGGTGGGGGTCACTGGTTCGGGGTTTTGGTGGGTGTTTGGGGTCACTGGTTTGGAATGGTTCCGGGTGGGCGGTCAGTGGTTTGGGGTATGAGAGAGGGTTGGGGGGGGTCACTGGTTCGGGGGAGGTGAGAATCACAGGTTTGAGGTGAGGGGATGGGAGGTGGGCTCAGTAATTTGGGGGTGGGGAAGGCGGGAGAGAAGGTTTGGGGGTCACTAGCTCGGGGAGAGGTGGGGGTCAGTGGTTCGGGGTGGGGGTCACTGGGAGTCACTGGTTGGGGTCAGGGAGGGGTGCGTGAGGGTCCCCCAGCAGGGATCAGCCCTGGGGTCTGCTCCGCCCGCGGCCAGGGGCTCTCACGCCCCGTCTTTCGGTTTCAGATCATCCAGGAGATCGGCGCCCTCTTCCCCTTCTTCACCGAGGGCTACCAGGGCTGGAAGGACTCCATCCGCCACAACCTGTCCTCCAACCGCTGCTTCTCCAAGGTGAGCGCTGGGCCGGGGCCACAGACACCGGGGGCAGACTGGCGGTGGGGTGATGGTGATGGGGTATGGTGGGCAGGCTGGTAATATTGGGGGTAGGGATGATGGGGAATGGGGGTCAGCCTGGCAGTGGGGGGGATAAACAGGACATGGGGGGCAGACTGGCAGTGGGGGTGGGGTTAATGGGCTATGTGGTGACAGGCTGGCAGTGGGGAGGATGACAGGACATGGGAAGCAGGCTGGCAGTGGGGGGTGGGGTTAATGGGGCATGGGGCAGGCTGGCAGGGTAGGGATGACAGGTATGGAAGGCAGGCTGGCAGTGGGGGTGGTGGAGATGATGGGGTATGGAGGGCAGGCTGGCAGTGGGTGGGGTAAACAGGAAATGGGGGGCAGGCTGGAAGTGGGGGGTGGAGTTAACGGGGCATGGGGCAGGCTGACAGGGTGGGGAAGATTGGGTATGGAGGGCAGGCTGGCAGTGGGGGGGTGGGGATTATGGGGTGTGGGGATGACAGGGGATGGGGTCAGGCTGGCAGTGAGAGGGGTAAACAGGAAATGGAGGGCTGGCTGGCAGTGGGGGGCAGGCTGATGTGGGGGGTCTCTGACTCTGGGGAGCTCTGTCCCTGGAGACCTCCCCCCTCCCACAGGTTGAGCCCGTCTCGCTCTCTCCCCGGCAGCTGCTGAAGGATCCCGCGAAGCCCAAGGCCAAAGGGAATTTCTGGACGGTGGACGTGAGCCGGATCCCCCCGGAAGCCCTGAAGCTGCAGAACACGGCCATCTCCCGGCAGGAGGCGGCCTCCTTCGCCAGCGACCTGGCCCCCTTCATCCTGCACGGGCAGCACTACAGGGGGGGCCCCCAGCAGATGCTGCCTGCAGCCAGCGTGGGCGCTAGAGTTCCCGCACCTGGGGCCGATCCAGAGACTCAGGCCCCGCAGGCCAGGCCCCGGCTGGACACTTCCTTTTCCATCCAGTCCCTGCTGCAGAACCTGCACAAGGTGGACTTGAACGAGCAGCCCGGGGGTCAGGGGCTGCCCAGGCTGGGGAGGTCTCTGCACCCGGAGTGCCAGGAGCCCTCTCCCTTTCCGCTTCCTTCCCCCGCTGCGCTGAGGGCCCCTGGCAGCCCCAACTACCCCTCCAGGGGCCCTGGCATCCCAAGGACTCGCTCCTCCTCTGCCTCGACGCTGCCCTTGGATGAAAAGAGCCCAGGCAGCCCACAGCCCCCGGCTCTGGCCAAGTGCCCCCAGCTGCTCCAGGCCTTCCCGAGCAGCAGCTCCGACTCAGAGGGCTCCACGTGCCGCACCCCGCCAGTGTCCCCCATGCACCAGCTCCCCCCCTCCTACGCTATGGGCCTGACCCCGCTCATCCCCACTTGTTTTGCCTTTCCCCCCATCCCCGGGCTGCCCTACCTCAGCTACTGCCCCGCTGCCTACGTCAGCCCAGCCTACTGGGACCTTGTGCCCCAGCCCTTGCCAGCGGCCCTTCCCCCACTGCTGGGCGTCCCCATGGACCTGGACAGCGCCCTCCCGGCCCTCCCCCGCAGCAAGGCCAGACACGCCCCTCCCACGGCGCCTCCGCCCTGGCACACCCAGCATCTGGTGCCCCCCCAGTACGGGGGGTTCTGAGGGACACGGGGGCAGCCCCTTTCCGGCGGGGCAGCAGCGCGGCTGCTGGGCGATGGCTGATGCTAAACGTGCAATAAAGGCCAAAAGCTGGGAAAGGGCAGCTCCCCACCGGCCCTGCCCCAGAGACCAGCCCCTCCCGAGCCCCTGACCTGCACCACGCAGCCTGCAGGCCCAGCACGCAGCGTGGCCTAGCCGCGGGGGTTAGGTTGCAGCGGTGCGTGCTGCAGCATGGCCCGGGAGCCTTCCCAGGGGAGCAGGGCCCAGAGGCTGGGCTGGAGGAAGGGCGGGGTGGCTCCCAGGGGCTGGGGCAGCCCGGGCCAGCCCTGCCCCTCCTCCGGCCAGCCCCAGTGGGAAAGTGAGCGGGTGGGGTGGAGACCGTGGGGGGGGTATGTGTGTAAAGTGTGCTCACGCACGCACAGCTATGAATAAAGGCGAATGGAGACTTGGCCGTGCCGCTCACTGTGCTGACCCCATCACCTGCCCCTGCCCTACGCTGACCCACAGCCTGCTCCCCCCAGCTCCCTGAGCCTGTCCTGTTCCAGCCCCAGGTCCATCTGCTACTCACTACGGGGGGTGGGAATGGGAGCAATGTGAGGGCAACCGCAGGCAGCAGTAGGGGTGGGGGGCTTCACCATCTGCCCCCTGCTGTGCTTGGCAACCCCCCCCGCCCCCCATGAGTGCGGGAACCCATGTCAGGAAATACAAAGCCTAACCCCTCTGCCAGGGCACAGGAGCATGGGCTATGAGACTGTGTTTGGGGCTGGGTCCCACCAGTTGGGGGCCCAGGACTACCTGTGGGGATTGCAGAGGCTGGGGACAGCAGGTTCTTTGCTGTGGGGGTGGGGGGGAGGCCACAAACTGGCTGAGGATGCAGGAGACACAGGGTCCCGTGGGAGGCAGGGAAGAGGTGGGAGGGGGAGGGATGTCTCAGAGCTGGGCTCCTCACCCTAATAAGGCAGCATCAAGAACAGGCTGGGGATGCAAAGGTTCCTCTTTATTGCCCCTACGAGCGCCCAGCGGGAATAGGGCTCAAGTAGCACAAACACAGCCTGGGGGCCCCAGCCCTCCCCCAGCAACCCGACTGCCAGGGACGCAGACCTGGGGACGGGGCATGAAGGGCCTCTCCTGGCAGGCGGTGGGGCGGGAGCACTGGCTGGGAGGGGAGTGCCCAGCTACTCCAGCAGGGGGCAACTGCAAGGAGTGGGGCAGCACCGGCTATGGGGGGGCTCCTAGCTATTCCAGCAGGGGGTGCTGTGGAGGGGGCCAGCAGCGTGGGCATGAGGATGCCTGCCTCCAGGCTATTGCACTAATTAACTCCTGGCACAGAGCTCGGGTTCGAGGAGCGGCGGGGAAGATGAGTCCTCCGTGATCTCCCCCAGCATGGGTGGCCGGGGGGATGTTGGTGCACATTTGCCTGGCTTTGCATATGCATTCAGACATGTGTGTGCGGAGGAGCATGCGTGATTGTTCAAGCCAGTGACTGCTCAGCAATTGTCAGGCAGTATGTGGGGGCATTGCTGTGGGGTGGGGGCAAGGCCCTGCTGGTCTCCTATTTGCCCATTCGGAGGGCAGGGTGACTCTCTGTGTGCTTTACACACACGCAGGGAGCATGCCCTACCGTTATGATAGGGCCTACAATAACAGTTGCAGGGTGGGAGCCCATTCTCCCACACAGCTTTCCTCTGTCATCGGGGCCAGCAGAGGGGAGCACGGTGTGGACAAGGGCTGCCAATACCCAGCATGGGGGGCTGGGCGACCTGTACTACAAGGGTAATGGGCGGGGGCACGTCTCCTAGTCCGAATGGGCCCAGAGTGGTCCTGCTCAGGGCAGGTGTCTGGCCCGAGAGGGGCCCCATGGCTGGAGGAAATCACAGCCCAGCTGCCGAGCTGGGGACAGTGTGCCGGGGTACCCGCTAGTGGGCAGAGGGAACCAGCATCGCACGGTCAGCCCAGGCCAGGCCCTTCCCTTCCCCTGCTTCTCTGCCCTGTTGCTGGGCTTAGGACCAGGGCTCCACCCGCAGCCTGGTGTCTGGGACCAGACGCCCCCACTACCCCGTGGATGCGCTGGCTGTTGCATGTGATTGCTCCCTCCCAGCTGACGGCCGCTGCGTACCCTGCCCCGGTGCCTCCTTGCTGTACCACAGCTGGAGAGAGGTGGGGTTGCTGCCTGCATCTTGGGCCCGGGAACGGGGCCAGGCGGGCTCAGAGCTCGCTCCGGCCCCAGGAGTCGATCCTGCGGGATGCTGGGCCCAGCTCCACCTTGCAGACGCGCTGGGCGAACTTCAGGGAACACATGGTCTCCCCCGCGTTCTTCTCCAGTAGCGAGATCTGGGGGGGAGAGATGGACGGAGTAAGGGGGCCTGGTTAAAATAACCCGCTTTCACCACCAAGGGGTAGCGGGCCCCATCCCCCAGAGTCCTACCCCCACACAGGGGTCCCTCATCACGGTAATAACGGACGTGGGTGCTGAGCCGCCCTCTCGGTGGGGGGTGCGGGGGTGGGATGACATGGCCTCGCTGCTCAGCCGAGCAGGAACTAATCGAGCCCTCCGCGATCCCTGTATCATCCTGGGCTGGGAAGTCTGTTAATCAGCAGCGTTCTCCCTACTGGTCAGAGGCAGCAGCACGGGGTGAAATAATGTAGGCCCTACGCAAACAACAACGGTCATTCCCCCTTTTCTCTGTCACAGAATGGCGAATTTCCATGAGGCATTTCGGGTGCAGGCCTGTGGAGCCCCAGCATGCAGTGCAGCCATTCCTCAGCATGCCCCGGGCTCGGCGGTACCTACCTGCACCATCATTACAGTCTTGTTGCCCTTGCCCAGGGAGTCCTGCAGCAGGTAGGTGAGCTTAGAGTTGCGGAAAGGCACGTGGCCCTGCTTGGCTCTGAGGGCCTGGATCACCTCCCCCAGGGCCAGCAGGGACTTGTTAATGTTCTGAGCTTCCTTCAGCCGCTCGCCCTGCGCCCCCGACTTCCAGACCCGCTCAGAACCTGCCAGGTCCACCAGATTCAGCTTCCCTGGGGTGCCGGAGACACAAGAGGAGAGTCTGGGCTTTGTGCGGCAGGCTCTGGGGAGCCAGGAAGGGCTGGGTCTGCCAGGAAGGGGCCAGGTGTGGGGTGCTCTTGGGGGAGCCACAGCCCCTCCCTGCCCACCCTCCAGATCCCCTCGTTCCCCCTCCAGCTGGCACTGGACCCCCAGCACCGAACCACACCTAACACTGCCCCACAAAGAGAGGAGAGCCAGATTTTCAAGCGGGGATCTCTCCATTCTGGGAGCACAATTTTGCACCAATGGTGATAAATCTGAGTCTGCAATTCAGACCACAAAAGCCACTGCCCTGCGGGGACAGCCTGGTACATTGATCACCCAGCGACCTGAACTGCACCCGCAGACTATTATGGGGCCGTGAGTTGTGGCTGTGAAAACAGAGGCCAGCACCCTAGGGCAAAAGGGTGGCCCTAATGCTGGGTGGTTAATAAACACCCTCCCCCCATCCCACCCCCCACGATGCTGACCATGGCCAAGCGTTCAGAGACTGCAGGCGGGAGGCTGGCGGTTCCCTCCCTGGGTCTGGGTCACTTGGACAAGGACAGCAGCCTGGTCAGTTCCACCTTGTTTCTCGTCCATTTCACTGTCAGGGGCTCATGCCCTAGCACAGGGCTGCAGTGTTGGGCCCCTGCCAAGGGGATGAGTGTTCAGCCTGTCAGCCCCTGGGGGGGCCGTCGTTTCCTGCGCATACTTCCAGCGGCAAGCACGGGGGGACACCCCCACTCCGGCTTCTAGCTGCTACTGCAAGACTCAGCATGAGCCATGGCCTAGAGGACAGGCGAGGATCAGGGTGCAAGGTCTCTGGAGCACTGATCACTAAAGGACGCAATTGGATGCAGTAGGGCCACGGTGTGAATTCAGCGTTAGTGGGTCGGTGGCCCTACCAGGTGGAGCCCTGTGCAGATCAGGCAGTGCCAGGACGAGCTCCCCCCACCCCCATTAGCCCTGCCCTATAGGGGTTCCACGGCTCACCCGGAGAGCCCCAGTACAGCGGCTTCTTGGTGAACATTTGAGAGTTGCATTTATCAATGTTGATCAATGCAAAGTACTGCACACTGGAAAACATAATCCCAACTCGACATAGAAAATGATGGGGTCTAAATTAGCTGTTACCACTCAAGAAAGAGATCTTGGAGTCACTGTGGATAGTTCTCTGAAAACATCCACTCACTGTGCAGCGGCAGCCAAAAAACGAACAGACTGTTGGGAATCATTAAGAAAGGGATCGATACTAAGACAGAAAATATCTTATTGCTTCTATATAAATCCACGGTATGCCCACACCTTGAATACTGCATGCAGATGTGGTCGCCCCATCTCAAAACAGATCTATTGGAATTGGAAAAGGTTCAGAAAAGGGCAACAAAAATGACGAGGGGACTGGAACGGCTTCTGTAGGAGGAGAGATTAATAAGACTGGGACTTTTCAGCTTGGAAAAGAGACGACTAAGGGGGGATATGACAGAGGTCTATAAAATCGTGACTGGTGTGGAGAAAGTAAATAAGGAAGTGTTATTTACTCCTTCTCATAACACAAGAACCAGGGGCCACCAAATGAAATTAATAGGCAGCAGGTTTAAAACAACCAAAAGGCAGTATTGCTTCACACAACGCACAGTCAACCTGTGGAACTCCTTGCCAGAGGCTGTTGTGAAGGCCAAGACCATAACAGGGTTCAAAAAAGAACTTCATGGAGGATAGGTCCATCAGTGGCTAGTAGCCAGGATGGGCAGGGATGGTGTCCCGAGCCTCTGTTTGCAGAAGCTGGGAATGGGAGACAGGGGATGGATCACTTGATGATTCCCTATTCTGTTCAATTCCCTCTGGGGCACCTGGCATTGGCCACTGTCGGCAGACAGGACACTGGGCTAGATGGACCATTGGTCTGACCCAGTCTGGCCGTTCTTCTGTTCTTCTGAGAGGGTGAGGCATATCCATGGGGATCCAGCCTGGGGCCCAGCCAACTCGTTTCACAGGGTATACCTATACTGCAATTAAACACCCACAGCTGGCCTGTCTTATCAGACTCGGCCTCTCGCTACGGGGATGTTTAACTTCGGCCTTGGGATCTTCGCCCATTGCAGGGTCCCAGAGCCCAGGCTCCAGCCTGAGTCCCAGCGTCTACCCCACCAAACTGCAGCATAGGCCCGAGCCAGCATAGACCCGTGCAGGCTGGCTGGCAGCCAGGAACAACGGCCGGTCACTGCCCTGGAATCAGAGCCAACCCTCCCCTGAGCGAGCCCCGGGCAACTTGACACCTCCTCAGCCAGCCATTCCTGCCTAAGAACCCCACCTTGTCCCTGAGAAGCCTGGTCTTACCTCAGTGCAGCCTCCGTGGGACCTCTGCCCCCCACAGCTCTGCCCCTGCGTGGGGGTGGCCGGAGGAAGGCTCAGGGGCCTCCCACAAGCACCAAGCCTCAAGTTCCTCCTCCACCCCCCGGAAATCCTGAATCAGTGTGTCCCCAGCACTGACCATGACGTCCAAAGCCCCCAGCCCTCTTCCTCGCCTCCTGTCCATCAGCTGCCGCTGTGGACCGTCAGATTCGGGTGGCTCTGCCGCCCCCAGGCTGTCCCAGGGCTTCCCTCCTCTGTGCGCAGCAGCCAGCAGGGGGCGAAGCGGAGCAGGCCGGGGGGTCCAGGAGAGGATTGTGGCGCAGGTCCGCGGCAGTGGGTACCTGAGGTCTTGGTCCCGGTGCTGCAGTTGGTGCCGGTGATGGTGACGGTGAGCAGGGCGTGGGACCGGGAGCTGCGCTCGTTCATGTTGGTGCAGTAGGTCGCCCGGTTCCTCTTCCCCAGCGACAGCATCTGAGACAGACCCAAAGGCCGAGGGAATGAACCCACCAGGAGTGAACCTCACAGCCCCCAGCCCCACCCTCCAAGACACGGCAGCTGCGGGGAACCTCCCGCTCTGCTAGGCGAAGCTGCCGGGGAGCGCCGGCCTGAGTCACTGGCACTAGCAAAGGGAGCAAGCAGACGGGCGGCTGGACCAGGTTTCACCAATTCATGAGCAGGACTCCGCCCCTCTTAGCTCCACCCCTGCCAGTATAACTCAGATGCCCTGCCCCCTCACTCCTCCTGCACCCGAAGGCCATGGGTGGCTTTGTCCCGTCCCCTGGTACCTTTCGGATCTCCCGGAGCCCCGGCACCTCCACACTGGTCAGGCCCGGCACGTGGAGCTGCCCACTCCCGTCAGGGTTCAGCTTGATGTCCAGCTTCTCCTGCGGCTCCTTCCCAAGCAGATCCCTGCAGGGAGATGACAACATCGGCTCAGGCTGGGTCCCCGTGCCCAGGACGGTCCCTGGGTGCTCTGGGTCCCTCAGGGCGGGTTGAGACACTATTGAGTCTGCAGACAGGGATGCTAGGGAAGGGGACGGGCCATGGGGAGGCTAGGACGTAGGGCTGGGTAATACCAAGTGCTTCACAAACCATAGAGAGCAATCGCTGCTCTCTCCATGCAAGTGCAGCCACCTCTGGAGCAGGCCTGTACAACCACTCTGAACAGCAGCTTAGAACAAGTGAAGAGGAATCCTGGATCCAACTCAAATCAACAGGAGGGTTTAAGGAGGCAGCATTGATTCATCTGAGCTGGGATTAACTCAGGACCTAGTTTTATGTTTCATCTTAAATCTGCATCTCCGGCAGCACGGCGCCCCCTAGTGAGCGCTGTGGTCCTGTCAATCAGAGCCGAGAGCGCCCCCTGCAGCACGGCCCCCTAGTGCGCTCTGGGGTCCTGTCAGTCAGAGCCGAGAGCGCCCCCTGCAGCCCGGCGCCCCCTAGTGCGCTCTGGGGTCCTGTCAGTCAGAGCCGAGAGCGCCCCCTGCAGCACAGCGCCCCCTAGTGCGCTCTGGGGTCCTGTCAGTCAGAGCCGAGAGCGCCCCCTGCAGCCCGGCGCCCCCTAGCGCGCTCTGGGGTCCTGTCACTCAGAGCCGAGAGCGCCCCCTGCAGCACGGCGCCCCCTAGTGCACTCTGGGGTCCTGTCAGTCAGAGTCGAGAGCGCCCCCTGCAGCACGGCGCCCCCTAGTGAGCGCTGTGGTCCTGTCAATCAGAGCCGAGAGCGCCCCCTGCAGCACGGCGCCCCCTAGCGCGCTCTGGGGTCCTGTCACTCAGAGCCGAGAGCGCCCCCTGCAGCACGGCGCCCCCTAGCGCGCTCTGGGGTCCTGTCAATCAGAGCCGAGAGCGCCCCCTGCAGCACGGCGCCCCCTAGTGCGCTCTGGGGTCCTGTCAGTCAGAGCCGAGAGCGCCCCCTGCAGCACGGCGCCCCCTAGCGCGCTCTGGGGTCCTGTCAGTCAGTGCCGAGAGCGCCCCCTGCAGCACGGCGCCCCCTAGCGCGCTCTGGGGTCCTGTCACTCAGAGCCGAGAGCGCCCCCTGCAGCACGGCGCCCCCTAGCGCGCTCTGGGGTCCTGTCAGTCAGAGCCGAGAGCGCCCCCTGCAGCACGGCGCCCCCTAGTGCGCTCTGGGGTCCTGTCAGTCAGAGCCGAGAGCGCCCCCTGCAGCACGGCGCCCCCTAGCGCGCTCTGGGGTCCTGTCAGTCAGAGCCGAGAGCGCCCCCTGCAGCACGGCGCCCCCTAGCGCGCTCTGGGGTCCTGTCACTCAGAGCCGAGAGCGCCCCCTGCAGCACGGCGCCCCCTAGCGCGCTCTGGGGTCCTGTCAATCAGAGCCGAGAGCACCCCCTGCAGCACGGCGCCCCCTAGCGCGCTCTGGGGTCCTGTCAGTCAGAGCCGAGAGCGCCCCCTGCAGCACGGCGCCCCCTAGCGCGCTCTGGGGTCCTGTCACTCAGAGCCGAGAGCGCCCCCTGCAGCCCGGCGCCCCCTAGTGCGCTCTGGGGTCCTGTCACTCAGAGCCGAGAGCGCCCCCTGCAGCACGGCGCCCCCTAGTGCGCTCTGGGGTCCTGTCAGTCAGAGCCGAGAGCGCCCCCTGCAGCACGGCGCCCCCTAGCGCGCTCTGGGGTCCTGTCAGTCAGAGCCGAGAGCGCCCCCTGCAGCACGGCGCCCCCTAGCGCGCTCTGGGGTCCTGTCAGTCAGAGCCGAGAGCGCCCCCTGCAGCCCGGCGCCCCCTAGTGCGCTCTGGGGTCCTGTCAGTCAGAGCCGAGAGCGCCCCCTGCAGCCCGGCGCCCCCTAGTGCGCTCTGGGGTCCTGTCAGTCAGAGCCGAGAGCGCCCCCTGCAGCACGGCGCCCCCTAGTGCGCTCTGGGGTCCTGTCAGTCAGAGCCGAGAGCGCCCCCTGCAGCCCGGCGCCCCCTAGTGCGCTCTGGGGTCCTGTCAGTCAGTGCCGAGAGCGCCCCCTGCAGCACGGCGCCCCCTAGTGCGCTCTGGGGTCCTGTCAGTCAGAGCCGAGAGCGCCCCCTGCAGCACGGCGCCCCCTAGCGCGCTCTGGGGTCCTGTCAGTCAGTGCCGAGAGCGCCCCCTGCAGCACAGCGCCCCCTAGTGAGCGCTGTGGTCCTGTCAATCAGAGCCGAGAGCGCCCCCTGCAGCACGGCGCCCCCTAGTGCGCTCTGGGGTCCTGTCAGTCAGAGCCGAGAGCGCCCCCTGCAGCACGGCGCCCCCAGTGCGCTCTGGGGTCCTGTCACTCAGAGCCGAGAGCGCCCCCTGCAGCCCGGCGCCCCCTAGTGCGCTCTGGGGTCCTGTCAGTCAGTGCCGAGAGCGCCCCCTGCAGCACAGTGCCCCCTAGTGAGCGCTGTGGTCCTGTCAATCAGTGCCGAGAGCGCCCCCTGCAGCACAGCGCCCCTAGTGCGCTCTGGGGTCCTGTCAGTCAGAGCCGAGAGCGCCCCCTGCAGCACAGCGCCCCCAGTGCGCTCTGGGGTCCTGTCACTCAGAGCCGAGAGCGCCCCCTGCAGCACGGCGCCCCCTAGTGCGCGCTGGGGTCCTGTCACTCAGAGCCGAGAGCGCCCCCTGCAGCCCGGCGCCCCCTAGTGCGCGCAGGGGTCCTGTCACTCAGAGCCGAGAGCGCCCCCTGCAGCACGGCGCACCCTAGTGCGCTCTGGGGTCCTGTCACTCAGAGCCGAGAGCGCCCCCTGCAGCACGGCGCCCCCTAGTGCGCTCTGGGGTCATGTCAATCAGAGCCGAGAGCGCCCCCTGCAGCACGGCGCCCCCTAGTGCGCGCTGGGGTCCTGTCACTCAGAGCCGAGAGCGCCCCCTGCAGCACGGCGCCCCCTAGTGCGCTCTGGGGTCCTGTCAGTCAGAGCCGAGAGCGCCCCCTGCAGCCCGGCGCCCCCTAGCGCGCTCTGGGGTCCTGTCAGTCAGAGCCGAGAGCGCCCCCTGCAGCCCGGCGCCCCCTAGCGCGCTCTGGGGTCCTGTCAGTCAGAGCCGAGAGCGCCCCCTGCAGCACGGCGCCCCCTAGCGCGCTCTGGGGTCCTGTCAGTCAGTGCCGAGAGCGCCCCCTGCAGCACGGCGCCCCCTAGCGCGCTCTGGGGTCCTGTCACTCAGAGCCGAGAGCGCCCCCTGCAGCACGGCGCCCCCTAGCGCGCTCTGGGGTCCTGTCAGTCAGAGCCGAGAGCGCCCCCTGCAGCCCGGCGACCCTAGCGCGCTCTGGGGTCCTGTCAGTCAGAGCCGAGAGCGCCCCCTGCAGCACGGCGCCCCCTAGCGCGCTCTGGGGTCCTGTCACTCAGAGCCGAGAGCGCCCCCTGCAGCACGGCGCCCCCTAGCGCGCTCTGGGGTCCTGTCACTCAGAGCCGAGAGCGCCCCCTGCAGCCCGGCGCCCCCTAGCGCGCTCTGGGGTCCTGTCAGTCAGAGCCGAGAGCGCCCCCTGCAGCACGGCGCCCCCAGTGCGCTCTGGGGTCCTGTCACTCAGAGCCGAGAGCGCCCCCTGCAGCACGGCGCCCCCTAGCGCGCTCTGGGGTCCTGGCAGTCAGAGCCGAGAGCGCCCCCTGCAGCACGGCGCCCCCTAGTGCGCTCTGGGGTCCTGTCACTCAGAGCCGAGAGCGCCCCCTGCTCGCCCCCTAGCGCGCTCTGGGGTCCTGTCACTCAGAGCCGAGAGCGCCCCCTGAAGCACGGCGCCCCCTAGTGCGCTCTGGGGTCCTGTCAGTCAGAGCCGAGAGCGCCCCCTGCAGCACGGCGCCCCCAGTGCGCTCTGGGGTCCTGTCACTCAGAGCCGAGAGCGCCCCCTGCAGCACGGCGCCCCCTAGTGCGCTCTGGGGTCCTGTCAGTCAGAGCCGAGAGCGCCCCCTGCAGCACGGCGTCCCCTAGTGCGCTCTGGGGTCCTGTCAGTCAGAGCCGAGAGCGCCCCCTGCAGCACGGCGCCCCCTAGTGCGCTCTGGGGTCCTGTCAGTCAGAGCCGAGAGCGCCCCCTGCAGCCCGGCGCCCCCTAGTGCGCTCTGGGGTCCTGTCACTCAGAGCCGAGAGCGCCCCCTGCAGCCCGGCGCCCCCTAGCGCGCTCTGGGGTCCTGTCAGTCAGAGCCGAGAGCGCCCCCTGCAGCACGGCGCCCCCTAGCGCGCTCTGGGGTCCTGTCACTCAGAGCCGAGAGCGCCCCCTGCAGCCCGGCGCCCCCTAGTGCGCTCTGGGGTCCTGTCACTCAGAGCCGAGAGCGCCCCCTGCAGCACGGCGCCCCCTAGCGCGCTCTGGGGTCCTGTCACTCAGAGCCGAGAGCGCCCCCTGCAGCACGGCGCCCCCTAGCGCGCTCTGGGGTCCTGTCACTCAGTGCCGAGAGCGCCCCCTGCAGCACGGCGCCCCCTAGCGCGCTCTGGGGTCCTGTCACTCAGAGCCGAGAGCGCCCCCTGCAGCACGGCGCCCCCTAGTGCGCTCTGGGGTCCTGTCAGTCAGAGCCGAGAGCGCCCCCTGCAGCCCGGCGCCCCCTAGTGCGCTCTGGGGTCCTGTCACTCAGAGCCGAGAGCGCCCCCTGCAGCCCGGCGCCCCCTAGCGCGCTCTGGGGTCCTGTCACTCAGAGCCGAGAGCGCCCCCTGCAGCACGGCGCCCCCTAGTGCGCTCTGGGGTCCTGTCAGTCAGTGCCGAGAGCGCCCCCTGCAGCCCGGCGCCCCCTAGCGCGCTCTGGGGTCCTGTCACTCAGAGCCGAGAGCGCCCCCTGCAGCACGGCGCCCCCTAGCGCGCTCTGGGGTCCTGTCACTCAGAGCCGAGAGCGCCCCCTGCAGCCCGGCGCCCCCTAGTGCGCTCTGGGGTCCTGTCACTCAGAGCCGAGAGCGCCCCCTGCAGCACGGCGCCCCCTAGTGCGCTCTGGGGTCCTGTCACTCAGAGCCGAGAGCGCCCCCTGCAGCACGGCGCCCCCTAGCACGCTCTGGGGTCCTGTCAGTCAGTGCCGAGAGCGCCCCCTGCAGCACGGCGCCCCCTAGCGCGCTCTGGGGTCCTGTCAGTCAGTGCCGAGAGCGCCCCCTGCAGCACGGCGCCCCCTAGTGCGCTCTGGGGTCCTGTCACTCAGAGCCGAGAGCGCCCCCTGCAGCACGGCGCCCCCTAGTGCGCTCTGGGGCCCTGTCAGTCAGAGCCGAGAGCGCCCCCTGCAGCCCGGCGCCCCCTAGTGCGCTCTGGGGTCCTGTCAGTCAGAGCCGAGAGCGCCCCCTGCAGCACGGCGCCCCCTAGCGCGCTCTGGGGTCCTGTCAGTCAGTGCCGAGAGCGCCCCCTGCAGCACGGCGCCCCCTAGCGCGCTCTGGGGTCCTGTCAGTCAGTGCCGAGAGCGCCCCCTGCAGCACGGCGCCCCCTAGCGCGCTCTGGGGTCCTGTCACTCAGAGCCGAGAGCGCCCCCTGCAGCACGGCGCCCCCTAGCGCGCTCTGGGGTCCTGTCACTCAGAGCCGAGAGCGCCCCCTGCAGCACGGCGCCCCCTAGTGCGCTCTGGGGTCCTGTCACTCAGAGCCGAGAGCGCCCCCTGCAGCACGGCGCCCCCTAGTGCGCTCTGGGGTCCTGTCACTCAGTGCCGAGAGCGCCCCCTGCAGCACGGCGCCCCCTAGTGCGCTCTGGGGTCCTGTCACTCAGAGCCGAGAGCGCCCCCTGCAGCACGGCGCCCCCTAGCGCGCTCTGGGGTCCTGTCACTCAGAGCCGAGAGCGCCCCCTGCAGCACGGCGCCCCCTAGTGCGCTCTGGGGTCCTGTCAGTCAGAGCCGAGAGCGCCCCCTGCAGCACGGCGCCCCCTAGTGCGCTCTGGGGTCCTGTCACTCAGAGCCGAGAGCGCCCCCTGCAGCACGGCGCCCCCTAGTGCGCTCTGGGGTCCTGTCAGTCAGAGCCGAGAGCGCCCCCTGCAGCACGGCGCCCCCAGTGCGCTCTGGGGTCCTGTCAGTCAGAGCCGAGAGCGCCCCCTGCTCGCCCCCTAGCGCGCTCTGGGGTCCTGTCACTCAGTGCCGAGAGCGCCCCCTGCAGCACGGCGCCCCCTAGCGCGCTCTGGGGTCCTGTCACTCAGAGCCGAGAGCGCCCCCTGCAGCCCGGCGCCCCCTAGTGCGCTCTGGGGTCCTGTCAGTCAGAGCC
This sequence comes from Eretmochelys imbricata, assembly GCF_965152235.1. NCBI lineage: Eukaryota > Metazoa > Chordata > Testudines > Cheloniidae > Eretmochelys > Eretmochelys imbricata. The sequence goes on along the minus strand of NC_135573.1, from coordinate 3,296,800 downwards.
GAGAGCGCCCCCTGCAGCACGGCGCCCCCTAGCGCGCTCTGGGGTCCTGTCAGTCAGAGCCGAGAGCGCCCCCTGCAGCCCGGCGCCCCCTAGCGCGCTCTGGGGTCCTGTCACTCAGAGCCGAGAGCGCCCCCTGCAGCACGGCGCCCCCTAGCGCGCTCTGGGGTCCTGTCAGTCAGTGCCGAGAGCGCCCCCTGCAGCACGGCGCCCCCTAGTGCGCTCTGGGGTCCTGTCAGTCAGAGCCGAGAGCGCCCCCTGCAGCCCGGCGCCCCCTAGTGCGCTCTGGGGTCCTGTCACTCAGAGCCGAGAGCGCCCCCTGCAGCACGGCGCCCCCTAGTGCGCTCTGGGGTCCTGTCAGTCAGAGCCGAGAGCGCCCCCTGCAGCCCGGCGCCCCCTAGTGCGCTCTGGGGTCCTGTCACTCAGAGCCGAGAGCGCCCCCTGCAGCACGGCGCCCCCTAGTGCGCTCTGGGGTCCTGTCAGTCAGTGCCGAGAGCGCCCCCTGCAGCCTGGCGCCCCCTAGCGCGCTCTGGGGTCCTGTCAGTCAGAGCCGAGAGCGCCCCCTGCAGCACGGCCCCCTAGCGCGCTCTGGGGTCCTGTCAGTCAGTGCCGAGAGCGCCCCCTGCAGCCTGGCGCCCCCTAGCGCGCTCTGGGGTCCTGTCACTCAGAGCCGAGAGCGCCCCCTGCAGCACGGCGCCCCCTAGCGCGCTCTGGGGTCCTGTCACTCAGAGCCGAGAGCGCCCCCTGCAGCACGGCGCCCCCTAGTGCGCTCTGGGGTCCTGTCAGTCAGAGCCGAGAGCGCCCCCTGCAGCACGGCGCCCCCTAGCGCGCTCTGGGGTCCTGTCAGTCAGAGCCGAGAGCGCCCCCTGCAGCACGGCGCCCCCTAGTGCGCTCTGGGGTCCTGTCAGTCAGAGCCGAGAGCGCCCCCTGCAGCCCGGCGCCCCCTAGCGCGCTCTGGGGTCCTGTCACTCAGAGCCGAGAGCGCCCCCTGCAGCACGGCCCCCTAGCGCGCTCTGGGGTCCTGTCAGTCAGTGCCGAGAGCGCCCCCTGCAGCACGGCGCCCCCTAGTGCGCTCTGGGGTCCTGTCACTCAGAGCCGAGAGCGCCCCCTGCAGCACGGCGCCCCCTAGTGCGCTCTGGGGTCCTGTCAGTCAGAGCCGAGAGCGCCCCCTGCAGCCTGGCGCCCCCTAGTGCGCTCTGGGGTCCTGTCACTCAGAGCCGAGAGCGCCCCCTGCAGCCCGGCGCCCCCTAGTGCGCTCTGGGGTCCTGTCAGTCAGAGCCGAGAGCGCCCCCTGCAGCCCGGCGCCCCCTAGTGCGCTCTGGGGTCCTGTCAGTCAGTGCCGAGAGCGCCCCCTGCAGCACGGCGCCCCCTAGTGCGCTCTGGGGTCCTGTCACTCAGAGCCGAGAGCGCCCCCTGCAGCACGGCGCCCCCTAGCGCGCTCTGGGGTCCTGTCAGTCAGAGCCGAGAGCGCCCCCTGCAGCCCGGCGCCCCCTAGCGCGCTCTGGGGTCCTGTCAGTCAGAGCCGAGAGCGCCCCCTGCAGCCCGGCGCCCCCTAGTGCGCTCTGGGGTCCTGTCAGTCAGAGCCGAGAGCGCCCCCTGCAGCACGGCGCCCCCTAGTGCGCTCTGGGGTCCTGTCACTCAGAGCCGAGAGCGCCCCCTGCAGCCCGGCGCCCCCTAGCGCGCTCTGGGGTCCTGTCAGTCAGAGCCGAGAGCGCCCCCTGCTCGCCCCCTCCCCCTGTCCCAGCACGGCGCCCCCTCGTCCCATGCCGGGTATTGGGGTCACTGTAGCGTGCTGAGCAGGTCCTCTGGTCAGACCCTGCCCGGTCGGGCAGCGCGGTGCCCAGCCTGTGCAGCAGGGTGAGGGGAAGGTTCTGTGGGGGGCAGGGCGTTCCTAGCGGTGCGTAGGGCAGGCCCCCTCCCCCGGCCCCCTCTTACCGGATCACCTCGTTGTAGATCTCCACCACGCTGAGGCTCACCGAATACTTCCACAGCCCCTCCCTGGCCTCCATCTCCTGGTACAGGGCCTGCAGCGCCCGCTGGTTTATGCCAGGGTCCTCGGGGACGCCCTGGAGCCAGACAGAGACAGGGCCTCAGGCTTCCGCCCAGCTCAGAGGTGGGGGCTTCGGGGGCAGCCTAGGCCCCCTCAGAGTCCCCTCAATGTGGAGGCGTGTGGTGGCCTGTCCATGCGCGTCACAGCCCGTTGGCACATGCGTGTGTACCCGTGTGTAGGAGTGTGCAGGTCGGGATCTCCTGCACTGAGCCCCATGCTTCCAGGCGGCTCCAAACGCCCTCACACCGGCAGGACGCCCACAGACGACGCCCTCCTTCCCAAGGGCAGGGAGACAGATCCCACCTCCCGAGAGCGGGAGACTGTCTGGGGGGCAGCCGGATTCCCACGTCCCTGGAGGGCTCTAGGCCTGGGATGCAGAGCGGGGTCTCTCCATTCCCCCACCCCAGTGTCAGCCCTTCCTGGAGCCTGTGGGGCTAAGTGGGGCAGAACCCAGACTGGCCCCTTCCTCAGCCCCATGGCCCTGCTGCCTACCTCCATGGTGTACGTCTTCCCCGAGCCAGTCTGCCCGTAGGCAAAGATACACACGTTGTAGCCATCCAGACAGGACAGGACCAGGGGCTCGATCTCCAGGAACACCTGAGCGGGAGGCAGACAAACAGGTGGGCATCAGCAGGGGGCCGAGGGACCCGTGTCCCGGTGTGGGGTGCAGGTTCTGCAGTGTGGGTGACAGCCAGCAGAGCTGTGGGGGAAGGGGTGCAGTGCAGGGGGTGCCCTGAGCAGGCGGGGTGAGTGCTGGGGGCTGAGGCTGCCAGTCGTGCGGGAGGAAAGCCAGTTACCTGCAACCCTGGCAATCATGGCTCTGGTGGTCCGGGAGGAGCTCCAGGGTCCTGTCCCTGGCTAGGCACCTGGGGATCAAGGGGTCACAAAGCACCAGGTGGAAAGGTCAGCGCAGAATTAACGAGCCCTCCCCAGGGGGGAGGCAGTGCCCAGAGCTCCCCCGCGGCGATAGGCCCCAGCACGCTCTGCCAGACTGTGGAGCACCACCACACGCCGTCTTAGAACACGATCCCCCTGCATGCCACTCTAGAACAGACCGCAAACGGCTCTAGGACAGTCGAGTCGCACACCACTCATGCACACCGAGCTCTAGAACAGACCACAGGCGACTCTAGAGCAGTCTAGCTGCACACTGCTCTAGAACAATCCACCCACACGCTCAGGGAGCGAGAGAGCTCTAGAACAGTCCATCTCCACCCCACACACACCTCTAGAACTCAGGCCACATACCACTCTAGACCAGTCCATACACACACAGAGAGAGCTCTAGAACAGTCCATCAACACACCGCTCACATGTCATTGTAGAACACTCCACATCACCCCCACATGCTGTTTTAGGACACCGCACCCTGGCACGTCAAATCTAGAATGTTCCACACGTCGATCTAGAATGTGCCATATTTCCATTTACTTAGAACACTATAACCCACATGGCATTTTGCAACCCTCTGTTAACCATCCTAGAATGTCCCACCTTCCCAAGACAATTCTCTAGAACATTTGGGCCATAAATGCCCACCTAGATCACTATATCCTATCTTATTCTAGAGCTCTATAGGCCACCTTTGTGTGCCATTTTAGAACACCATGCGATGCACGGATCTAGAACACCACAGGATGTGTCTCCTTGCAGAACACTCACAAAGGCATGCTGTCCTAGAGTGCCCTACACAGACCATGCTAGAACGCTCCACCCCGCACCCTGATCTAGAACAGCCTGCCCTGTGCGCTGATCTAGAACACTGGCGAGTCTTGCTGTCCTGGAACACATCCTGCCCCGTGGTCTAGAATCTCCCTCCTCCTCCTCCTCCGCTGCTCCCCAGTGCAGCACTGCTCTGACATGCTCCATTTTCTGGAATGCTTTCCCCCCTTCTGCCTGTCTCACTTCCCCGGTTCCTCTAGAGCGCTGCACCTCCCTGCACCCTGGAACTCCCTCCCCTCCCCCGCAGCGTTCTGGAGTCCCCCAAGCCCCTCCAGCATTCCAGGAGGCTCCATCTCCCCAGGTTCCAGGACACTATATCCCAGCTCCATTCCCTTCCCCACAGCGTTCTGGACCGCTCCAGGCTCTGCTCCCTTGGTAAGCATGGGGGGCACAGCCGTCGCCCCCATATCATCACAGTGCAGATGTGAGGGAGGTGGGGATGGAGTGGGGCACATGCCCCGGCCTGCCCTCCCTCATTCCCAAGAGCTGCCAGGCAGTGCAGCTCCCTGGGGGGCCTGCCGGCCGCATGGCAGCTCTATGGAGGGGCTCCTGGTAATGCAGCCCATCCAGGGGGCCCTCCCCCCATCCACACAACTGCCCCAATCGCTGGGCTGCTGCTGCCCCCGCAGCTGCCAGGGGACGGCCCTTCGGCTGAGTCACACAGGCGCTGTGCCTCCCAGCCCGGGGCGGAGACCAGCACTGACATGGCCAAGGGGCGCAGCACCCCTGGCATGGGCACAATGAGGGGAAGGGAGAGCTAAGTGTCTGGCTGCAAATGCTGCCTTGAGAGCCACCCCTCCCATCTCCCCCACCCCGGCCTGGGGGGCCACAGCTCTGAGGTGAAGATGCCCGTGGGCCCGGCCAGGGCACCGAGTCCCCAGGCATGGCGCGGGTCTGAGAAACAGGCAGGGGGTGGCTCAGATCCAGTCCTGCCACCAGAATGCCCCCGGGGGCCCTGACTGCCAGGAGCTTGGGTGGCACCTGGGCCCCCAGCTCATGGCCGGCACCGCCCGGGGTTCGGGGCAGGAGGGTGGCCGAGCCGGGGTCCCCAGTCTGACACAGATGGGATGGGGCACGGCGGGGCGGGAGGGAGTCGGGCAGCGGGTCACCTCCTCCTGTGTGGCCTCCGGCAGGAAGACCTTGTCCAGCTCGAAGGTCCTCTCCTTGCCCTTGTAGCGGGCGGTGATGCTGCTGTCACTGCCGGGCTCCGTGCTGACGGCCGTGCTCACCTCCCCCTCCCGCTGGTCCACCTCCGTCACCGGCTTCAGCCGGCACAGCACCCGGATGTTCCCTGGGGGCAGAGACGCAGGGTCACGGGGGCTCTGCGGGGCCCTGGAAACTGGAGTCCTCTACACGCGACAGCCAGGGGCCTGCCACGCTGCCCTCAGCCCTGCCTGGCACCCTCAGGCTCCATGGCCCAGCCAGCCCCTGGCCAATCAGTGCCAATGGATGCCTGGCCCATGAGAAGCCAGGCTGAGACCGCTACCCACCGGCCCCAGAGCCGCCCGCAGACAGGCTCACCCTGCAGCCAGGGCCGAAGCCAGCCCTGCGGGACCCCACAGCGAGTGTCTCCGAGCCAGCTGCTCCCTGTGCAGGGCAGAAGCCAGTACTGAGCCGGGGCGGCCTGGGAAGGGCGCTGTCCCACTGCGGAGGGGAACACATTTGATCCCGTCCCTGCCCAGCGCCCTGAGCCATGGCTGTGGGGAGCAGGGCACGCTGGAAGTGGGCGAGGAGCACTCCCGCCCTGGGCAGAGCCCGAGTGGCACCACGGCAAGGTGGGACCCACCAGCAGCGCCAAGGCCTGAGCTGCCCCCAGAGACCAGGCAGTGACCTGCCGCAAACATGCCCCCACTATGCCCCATCGGCCCGCTCCCCCAGGCTGCAGCCACACACAGGCTGGGAGGGGGTGCAGGAGCCAGGGGAGGGCAAGTCTAGGGTCTCCGGTATTTGGGGAGGGCTCTCCATTGGCAGCTAAGTCCCTTAATGGCTCACTGGGGGACCCTTGGGTCCCAGCCCAGTGGGCACTGCCTTCTTCGGAGCTCTGCCCCCACACCCGGGGTATGCTCCCGTCACCGCCGGGGTGCAGCCCTGGCTCCTCAAAGCATCTGTCCTGGCCCAGACCCATTGGAAGGGACGTCTAAAGAGGCTTCTGTGGCTGGAGGTCCCAGCTCAGCCCCCGGGTGTGGGCCTGGGCAGGGAGGGCTCCAGGGACAGGCGCAAGAGCCTGAACCCTGGACCAAGCCAGGGGCTCTGGGGGTCAGCGCAGGTGCCCGAGCCCTGGGCTGGGCTGGGGGCGGGTCACAGGGTCCTGGTGGCCAGGAGCCAGGACCACACCTGGTTTCCACTGGGGCTGAACCCAGCTCAATGTGAACTGCAGGAGCAGGAGGCGGAGCAGGAACGCCTTGGCTCCTCCCACACAGCTGCTCAGCCAATGAAACACAAGAGGTAGCTGCGCCAAGCTGTCACTGGCTGCTCAGTGACCCAGCGGGCAGGTGGTGACACCTGAGAGCCAGTTAACCCTTTCCCGCCTGCCGCACCCCCCATGCTCGGCTCTGGACCGACCCAACCCAGGAGAGCGACCTGCCATCCCAGGCACCCTGGGGCCTCTGCTGGGTGGGGCGAGGGGCCCATCCAGCCCCGCCCATGGCCCCCGCACTGAATCCATCCCCTGCCACCCTCCCCCAGCCCTTCGCACCTTTCAGCTCCACCAGCTGGGCGTGGTACTTTTTGCGCAGCAGCACCTCGTGCTGGTATTTCCACTGCAGGTCCCGGCTGGCCTCCGACGCCTCGCTGGCGGCCGAGCACATCTAGGGGGACAGGGACACTCAGCCCCCGCCGGGCCCCCGCAGAGAGCCAGCCTGAGCGCCCAGCGCCGCTGGTGTTGGGGGCAGGAGGCTGGGGGAACAGGAGCAACTGCCCCTTTCCCCTGGACGGGCCTCCCCTGCCCCCTCCATTCCCCGTGGGCGAGCCCCGCTTCTCCCCGACAGGCTGTCCCCCAGCAGCCTCCCCAGCCTCACCTGTCTCCTGGCCTCCCGGATGGCTGCCTCGTAGAACTCGGAGAAGTCACGCACCTGGCTGCGCAGGCTGGAGTAGCTGGTTTTCATGCCCTTGAGGATGGGCTGCAGCGTGGCCAGGCGCCTCTGGACACCTGCCAGGGGAGCAGAGACCGGGGGCAGCTGCCCTCAGAAACAGGCCCTAGCTAGTCCATCCCCCCCACCCCTGCCCCACACAGGGATCCACTCCGCAGGGCTGGAATCTGCTCCCATCGAGCGCAGGGGATCCACTCCCCAGGGATCAGCTCCCCGGGAGGCAGCACCAGGATCTGATCCCAGCAGGGACTAGCGTTGTGCGCTCACGGCTCAGGATCCCCTCCTGACCAGGGGCTTTCGGAGACGCTTCCCCAGCCCCTCCCCAGGCCGGCGGTACCTGTCAGCTGCTCGCGGAGCTGCTCCAGGTGCTGCTCCGAGCACTCCGAGGCCTCCTTGACGGCCTCCTCCTTCTGGGCTTCCAGGTGGCTGATCTCCCGCAGCAGCTCCTCCCGCAGCTTGGTGATCTCACACTCGTAGGCAGAGATCTGCAGGTGGGGAGACCCTCGGGTCACCAGGGAGGGCTCGTCTGGCCCTCCCCAGGGGCTGTGGGGGTCACATGAGTGAGGGACGGGGCTCCTGGCTATGGCCTGGGGGGAGGTCGGTCCCTCCACAGGTGAGCGTCTGCTCTGGGGGCTGGACGGAGCAACTCCATTCCCCACCTCCACCTGCCGTGCCTGGGCCCCGGGGACCTGCCCCCTCTTTCGTGGGGTCTGGGCTACTGGAATGCAAGGCTGGGCTACCCTCCCGTGGCCGATGGCCACCCCCAGGGTTGGGTCTCTATGTCAGGGGATGCGGCTCTCAGCAAAGGAGCAAGGAGCCATGGACGGCGGTATTCTGCCTGCGAGGGCACAAGTTTGAATCCCACCCACCCTGTCCACGGTGCCGCTCTCGCTCACCTTGTCTCGCAGCCCAGCAGTCACCTCCTCCGAGCCTTGCAGCTGCTCCGCCAGCCGCTGGCACCGCTCCCCCTGGCTGCAGAGCTGCTCCTGCAGCCCCCGGTTCCGCTCCTCGGCCTCCACCAGAGACCTCAGGGTCGTGGGGGACTCCACCTCCACCGTCTGGGTCACATACTAGAGACGTGAAACGGACGCTGTGAGGGGCTGGGGGCGTGACTGCCCCCTGCTGGGGGAATCAGACCTTTCTCTGTGTGGGTGGGTGGGTGTGACTGCCCCCTGCTGGGGGAATCAGACCTTTCTCTGTGTGGGTGGGTGTGGGTGTGACTGCCCCCTGCTGGGGGAATCAGACCTTTCTCTGTGTGGGTGTGGGTGTGGGTGTGGGTGACTGCCCCCTGCTGGGGGAATCAGACCCGTGTGGGTGTGGGTGTGGGTGACTCCCCCTGCTGGGGGAATCAGACCCGTGTGGGTGTGGGTGTGGGTGTGACTGCCCCCTGCTGGGGCAATCAGACCGGTGTGGGTGGGTGTGACTGCCCCCTGCTGGGGCAATCAGACCCGTGTGGGTGTGGGTGGGTGTGACTGCCCCCTGCTGGGGCAATCAGACCCGTGTGGGTGTGGGTGGGTGTGACTGCCCCCTGCTGGGGCAATCAGACCCGTGTGGGTGTGGGTGACTCCCCCTGCTGGGGCAATCAGACCCGTGTGGGTGTGGGGGTGGGTGTGACTGCCCCCTGCTGGGGCAATCAGACCCGTGTGGGTGTGGGTGGGTGTGACTGCCCCCTGCTGGGGCAATCAGACCCGTGTGGGTGGGTGTGACTGCCCCCTGCTGGGACAATCAGACCCGTGTGGGTGTGGGTGACTCCCCCTGCTGGGGCAATCAGACCGGTGTGGGTGGGTGTGACTGCCCCCTGCTGGGGGAATCAGACCCGTGTGGGTGTGGGTGGGTGTGACTGCCCCCTGCTGGGGCAATCAGACCCGTGTGGGTGGGTGTGACTGCCCCCTGCTGGGGGAATCAGACCCGTGTGGGTGTGGGGGTGTGTGTGACTGCCCCCTGCTGGGGGAATCAGACCCGTGTGGGTGTGGGTGTGGGTGTGTGTGACTGCCCCCTGCTGGGGGAATCAGACCTTTCTGTGTGTGGGTGTGTGGGTGGGTGTGTGTGACTGCCCCCTGCTGGGGGAATCAGACCGGTGTGGGTGGGGGTGTGGGTGACTGCCCCCTGCTGGGGGAATCAGACCAGTGTGGGTGTGGGTGACTGCCCCCTGCTGGGGGAATCAGACCCGTGTGGGTGTGTGTGACTGCCCCCTGCTGGGGCAATCAGACCGGTGTGGGTGTGGGTGTGGGTGACTGCCCCCTGCTGGGGGAATCAGACCGGTGTGGGTGTGGGGGTGTGTGACTGCCCCCTGCTGGGGGAATCAGACCGGTGTGGGTGTGGGGGTGTGTGTGACTGCCCCCTGCTGGGGGAATCAGACCCGTGTGGGTGTGGGTGTGGGTGTGGGTGACTGCCCCCTGCTGGGGGAATCAGACCCGTGTGGGTGTGGGTGTGGGTGACTCCCCCTGCTGGGGGAATCAGACCCGTGTGGGTGTGGGTGTGGGTGTGGGTGACTGCCCCCTGCTGGGGCAATCAGACCGGTGTGGGTGTGTGTGACTGCCCCCTGCTGGGGGAATCAGACCCGTGTGGGTGGGTGTGGGTGTGTGTGACTGCCCCCTGCTGGGGGAATCAGACCCATGTGGGTGTGGGTGTGGGTGTGTGTGACTGCCCCCTGCTGGGGGAATCAGACCCATGTGGGTGTGGGTGTGGGTGACTCCCCCTGCTGGGGGAATCAGACCCGTGTGGGTGTGGGTGACTGCCCCCTGCTGGGGGAATCAGACCGGTGTGGGTGTGGGGGTGTGGGTGACTGCCCCCTGCTGGGGGAATCAGACCAGTGTGGGTGTGGGTGTGGGTGACTGCCCCCTGCTGGGGCAATCAGACCCGTGTGGGTGTGGGTGGGTGTGACTGCCCCCTGCTGGGGCAATCAGAGCGGTGTGGGTGGGTGTGACTGCCCCCTGCTGGGGGAATCAGACCCGTGTGGGTGTGGGTGTGTGTGACTGCCCCCTGCTGGGGGAATCAGACCCGTGTGGGTGTGGGTGGGTGTGAGTGACTCCCCCTGCTGGGGGAATCAGACCCGTGTGGGTGTGGGTGGGGGTGTGAGTGACTCCCCCTGCTGGGGCAATCAGACCGGTGTGGGTGTGGGGGTGTGGGTGACTGCCCCCTGCTGGGGGAATCAGACCCGTGTGGGTGTGGGTGTGGGTGACTGCCCCCTGCTGGGGGAATCAGACCCGTGTGGGTGTGGGGGTGTGGGTGACTGCCCCCTGCTGGGGGAATCAGACCGGTGTGGGTGTGGGGGTGTGGGTGACTGCCCCCTGCTGGGGGAATCAGACCCGTGTGGGTGTGGGTGACTGCCCCCTGCTGGGGGAATCAGACCGGTGTGGGTGTGGGGGTGTGGGTGACTGCCCCCTGCTGGGGCAATCAGACCCGTGTGGGTGTGGGGGTGGGTGTGACTGCCCCCTGCTGGGGGAATCAGACCCGTGTGGGTGTGGGGGTGTGGGTGACTGCCCCCTGCTGGGGGAATCAGACCGGTGTGGGTGTGGGGGTGTGGGTGACTGCCCCCTGCTGGGGCAATCAGACCCGTGTGGGTGTGGGGTGTGGGTGACTGCCCCCTGCTGGGGCAATCAGACCCGTGTGGGTGTGGGGGTGTGGGTCACTGCCCCCTGCTGGGGCAATCAGACCCGTGGGGGGGTGGGGGGGTGGGTGACTGCCCCCTGCTGGGGGAATCAGACCCGTGTGGGTGTGGGGGGGTGGGTGACTGCCCCCTGCTGGGGCAATCAGACCCGGTGTGGGTGTGGGGGTGGGTGTGACTGCCCCCTGCTGGGGGAATCAGACCCGTGTGGGTGTGGGGGTGGGTGTGACTGCCCCCTGCTGGGGGAATCAGACCCGTGTGGGTGTGGGGGTGGGTGTGACTGCCCCCTGCTGGGGGAATCAGACCCGTGTGGGTGTGGGGGTGGGTGTGACTGCCCCCTGCTGGGGCAATCAGACCCGTGTGGGTGTGGGGGTGTGTGACTGCCCCCTGCTGGGGCAATCAGACCCGTGTGGGTGTGGGTGACTGCCCCCTGCTGGGGGAATCAGAGCCGTGTGGGTGTGGGGGGTGTGTGACTGCCCCCTGCTGGGGCAATCAGACCCGTGTGGGTGTGGGTGACTGCCCCCTGCTGGGGGAATCAGACCCGTGTGGGTGTGGGGGGGTGGGTGACTGCCCCCTGCTGGGGCAATCAGACCCGTGTGGGGTGTGGGGGTGGGTGTGACTGCCCCCTGCTGGGGCAATCAGACCGGTGTGGGTGTGGGGGTGTGGGTGTGACTGCCCCCTGCTGGGGCAATCAGACCCGTGTGGGTGTGGGTGGGTGTGACTGCCCCCTGCTGGGGGAATCAGAGCCGTGTGGGTGTGGGGGTGGGGGTGACTGCCCCCTGCTGGGGGAATCAGACCGGTGTGGGTGTGGGTGTGGGTGTGGGTGTGGGTGTGGGTGACTGCCCCCTGCTGGGGCAATCAGACCCGTGTGGGTGTGGGTGACTGCCCCCTGCTGGGGGAATCAGACCGGTGTGGGTGTGGGGGTGTGGGTGACTGCCCCCTGCTGGGGCAATCAGACCCGTGTGGGTGTGGGGGTGGGTGTGACTGCCCCCTGCTGGGGGAATCAGACCCGTGTGGGTGTGGGGGTGGGTGACTGCCCCCTGCTGGGGGAATCAGACCGGTGTGGGTGTGGGGGTGTGGGTGACTGCCCCCTGCTGGGGGAATCAGACCCGTGTGGGTGTGGGGGTGGGTGACTGCCCCCTGCTGGGGGAATCAGACCCGTGTGGGTGTGTGTGACTGCCCCCTGCTGGGGGAATCAGACCCGTGTGGGTGTGGGGGGGTGGGTGACTGCCCCCTGCTGGGGGAATCAGAGCCGTGTGGGTGTGGGGGTGGGTGTGACCTGCCCCCTGCTGGGGGAATCAGACCCGTGTGGGGTGTGGGTGTGTGTGACTGCCCCCTGCTGGGGGAATCAGAGCCGTGTGGGTGTGGGGGGTGTGGGTGACTGCCCCCTGCTGGGGGAATCAGACCCGTGTGGGTGTGGGGGGGTGGGTGACTGCCCCCTGCTGGGGGAATCAGAGCCGTGTGGGTGTGGGGGGGTGGGTGACTGCCCCCTGCTGGGGCAATCAGACCCGTGTGGGTGTGGGGGTGGGGGTCACTGCCCCCTGCTGGGGGAATCAGAGCCGTGTGGGTGTGGGGGTGGGTGACTGCCCCCTGCTGGGGGAATCAGACCCGTGTGGGTGGGGGTGACTCCCCCTGCTGGGGCAATCAGACCCGTGTGGGTGTGGGGGTGGGTGTGACTGCCCCCTGCTGGGGGAATCAGACCCGTGTGGGTGTGGGGGTGTGTGACTGCCCCCTGCTGGGGGAATCAGACCCGTGTGGGTGTGGGTGTGGGTGACTGCCCCCTGCTGGGGCAATCAGACCCGTGTGGGTGTGGGTGTGGGTGACTGCCCCCTGCTGGGGGAATCAGACCCGTGTGGGTGTGGGGGTGGGTGACTGCCCCCTGCTGGGGCAATCAGACCCGTGTGGGTGTGGGGGGTGGGGGTCACTGCCCCCTGCTGGGGCAATCAGACCCGTGTGGGTGGGGGGTGACTCCCCCTGCTGGGGCAATCAGACCCGTGTGGGTGTGGGGGTGGGGGTCACTGCCCCCTGCTGGGGCAATCAGACCCGTGTGGGTGTGGGGGTGGGGGTCACTGCCCCCTGCTGGGGCAATCAGACCCGTGTGGGTGTGGGGGTGGGGGTGACTCCCCCTGCTGGGGCAATCAGACCCGTGTGGGTGTGGGGGTGGGGGTCACTGCCCCCTGCTGGGGCAATCAGACCCGTGTGGGTGGGGGTGACTCCCCCTGCTGGGGCAATCAGACCCGTGTGGGGGTGGGTGTTACTGCCCCCTGCTGGGGCAATCAGAGCCGTGTGGGTGTGGGGGTGGGTGTGACTGCCCCCTGCTGGGGCAATCAGACCCGTGTGGGTGTGGGGGTGGGGTGTGACTGCCCCCTGCTGGGGCAATCAGACCCGTGTGGGTGTGGGGGTGGGGGTCACTGCCCCCTGCTGGGGCAATCAGACCTGTGTGGGTGTGGGGGTGTGGGTGACTGCCCCCTGCTGGGGCAATCAGACCCGTGTGGGTGTGGGGGTGGGGTGTGACTGCCCCCTGCTGGGGGAATCAGACCCGTGTGGGTGTGGGGGTGGGGGTCACTGCCCCCTGCTGGGGCAATCAGACCGGTGTGGGTGTGGGGGTGTGGGTGACTGCCCCCTGCTGGGGCAATCAGACCCGTGTGGGTGTGGGGGTGGGGGTCACTGCCCCCTGCTGGGGCAATCAGACCCGTGTGGGTGTGGGGGGTGGGGGTGACTGCCCCCTGCTGGGGGAATCAGACCGGTGTGGGTGTGGGGGTGGGGGTCACTGCCCCCTGCTGGGGCAATCAGACCCGTGTGGGTGTGGGGGTGGGTGTGACTGCCCCCTCTGGGGCAATCAGACCCGTGTGGGTGTGGGGGTGGGTGACTGCCCCCTGCTGGGGCAATCAGACCTGTGCGCACATGTGTGAGAGCAAGAGGCTGTGCGTGGCCTCTAGAGGCCGCAGAGGCAAACTGGGGCCCCGAGAGGCAGGCCCGGAGCTGGGCTCACCTGTACGTCGGGGGGCCGGTTCTGCTGGGTCTCCAGCGCGAGCTGCAGCTCCTGTATCCGCTCGTCCAGCCTGCGCACCTCCTGCCCCTTCCGCCACTGCACGGCGCTGGCCTGCCCCTCCAGGCGCACCAGCTGCTCCACCTTCTGCTGCAGGGAGGTCTCCAGGTGCTGCACCCTGGACCTCAGGCCCTCGTTCTCCTGCAGGGGCCGTGGGCAGGCCGTGGTTACGTGCCAGGAGGCTCCTCGGGGACCTACCTGGCCGGATCTCCCGGCACAGTGCGTGAGTGTGGACACAGGGGCGCCAGCCGGGAGCGGGTCTTTGGAGCTCAGGGTCCTGCATCCCACAGTGGTAGTGATGCGGGGGCTGGGCATCGGGGGACTCTGGCGGTCAGTGACACGGGGCTGGATGGGGGGGCAGGGATCTAGGGGTGAGTGATGGGGGGGCTAGGCGGGGAGGCTGTAGGGGTCAGTGACATGGGGGTTGGGTGGGAGTAGGGCTCTGGGTCAGCAAGAGGGGCCCCGTTCACCTTGGCCAGCATGGCAGAGGACTGGGCACAGGGGGGGTGGGAAGGCACTGGGTCACCTTGGCCAGCATGGCAGAGGGCTGGGAACGGGGAGGGGCTCTAGGGGGTCAGCGAGGGGGGTGAGGGTGGGGTGGGGGGCAGTGGGTCACCTTGGCCAACATGGCAGAGGGCTGAGCACAGGGGGGGCGGGGGGGCAGTGGGTCACCTTGGCCAGCGTGGCAGAGGGCTGGGTATGGGGGGGCAGTGGGTCACCTTGGCCAACATGGCAGAGGGCTGAGCACAGGGGAGGTGGGGGGGCAGTGGGTGACCTTGGCCAGCGTGGCAGAGGGCTGGGCACAGGGCGGATGGGGGGGCAGTGGGTCACCTTGGCCAGCGTGGCAGAGGGCTGGGCACAGGGGGGGCGGGGGGGGGCAGTGGGTCACCTTGGCCAGCGTGGCAGAGGGCTGGGCACAGGGCGGGCGGGGGGGGCAGTGGGTCACCTTGGCCAGCGTGGCAGAGGGCTGGGCACGGGGGGGGCGGGGGGGGCAGTGGGTCACCTTGGCCAGCGTGGCAGAGGGCTGGGCACGGGGGGGCGGGGGGGGCAGTGGGTCACCTTGGCCAGCGTGGCAGAGGGCTGGGCACGGGGGGGCGGGGGGGGCAGTGGGTCACCTTGGCCAGCGTGGCAGAGGGCTGGGCACATGGGGGGCGGGGGGGCAGTGGGTCACCTTGGACAGCGTGGCAGAGGGCTGGGCATGGGGGGGCAGTGGGTCACCTTGGACAGCGTGGCAGAGGGCTGGGCATGGGGGGGCGGGGGGGCAGTGGGTCACCTTGGCCAGCGTGGCAGAGGGCTGGGCACAGGGCGGATGGGGGGGCAGTGGGTCACCTTGGCCAGCGTGGCAGAGGGCTGGGCATGGGGGGCGGGGGGGGCAGTGGATCACCTTGGCCAGCGTGGCAGAGGGCTGGGCACGGGGGGGCGGGGGGGGCAGTGGGTCACCTTGGCCAGCGTGGCAGAGGGCTGGGCATGGGGGGGCGGGGGGGCAGTGGGTCACCTTGGCCAGCGTGGCAGAGGGCTGGGCATGGGGGGGCGGGGGGGGCAGTGGGTCACCTTGGCCAGTGTGGCAGAGGGCTGGGCACAGGGGGGGCGGGGGGGGCAGTGGGTCACCTTGGCCAGCGTGGCAGAGGGCTGGGCACGGGGGGGCGGGGGGGGCAGTGGGTCACCTTGGCCAGCGTGGCAGAGGGCTGGGCATGGGGGGGCGGGGGGGGGCAGTGGGTCACCTTGGCCAGCATGGCAGAGGGCTGGGCATGGGGGGGGCGGGGGGGGCAGTGGGTCACCTTGGCCAGCGTGGCAGAGGGCTGGGCATGGGGGGCGGGGGGGGGCAGTGGGTCACCTTGGCCAGCGTGGCAGAGGGCTGGGCATGGGGGGGCGGGGGGGGCAGTGGGTCACCTTGGCCAGCGTGGCAGAGGGCTGGGCACAGGGGGGGCGGGGGGGGCAGTGGGTCACCTTGGCCAGCGTGGCAGAGGGCTGGGCATGGGGGGGCGGGGGGGGCAGTGGGTCACCTTGGCCAGCGTGGCAGAGGGCTGGGCACAGGAGGGGCGGGGGGGGCAGTGGGTCACCTTGGCCAGCGTGGCAGAGGGCTGGGCATGGGGGGGCGGGGGGGGCAGTGGGTCACCTTGGCCAGCGTGGCAGAGGGCTGGGCATGGGGGGGCGGGGGGGGCAGTGGGTCACCTTGGCCAGCGTGGCAGAGGGCTGGGCATGGGGGGGTGGGGGGGGGCAGTGGGTCACCTTGGCCAGCGTGGCAGAGGGCTGGGCATGGGGGGGCGGGGGGGGCAGTGGGTCACCTTGGCCAGCGTGGCAGAGGGCTGGGCACAGGGGGGCGGGGGGGGCAGTGGGTCACCTTGGCCAGCGTGGCAGAGGGCTGGGTATGGGGGGGCAGTGGGTCACCTTGGCCAACATGGCAGAGGGCTGAGCACAGGGGAGGTGGGGGGGCAGTGGGTGACCTTGGCCAGCGTGGCAGAGGGCTGGGCACAGGGCGGATGGGGGGGCAGTGGGTCACCTTGGCCAGCGTGGCAGAGGGCTGGGCACAGGGCGGGCGGGGGGGGCAGTGGGTCACCTTGGCCAGCGTGGCAGAGGGCTGGGCACAGGGGGGGCGGGGGGGGCAGTGGGTCACCTTGGCCAGCGTGGCAGAGGGCTGGGCACAGGGCGGGCGGGGGGGGCAGTGGGTCACCTTGGCCAGCGTGGCAGAGGGCTGGGCACGGGGGGGGCGGGGGGGGCAGTGGGTCACCTTGGCCAGCGTGGCAGAGGGCTGGGCACGGGGGGGCGGGGGGGGCAGTGGGTCACCTTGGCCAGCGTGGCAGAGGGCTGGGCACAGGGGAGGCGGGGGGGGCAGTGGGTCACCTTGGCCAGCGTGGCAGAGGGCTGGGCACATGGGGGGCGGGGGGGCAGTGGGTCACCTTGGACAGCGTGGCAGAGGGCTGGGCATGGGGGGGCGGGGGGGCAGTGGGTCACCTTGGCCAGCGTGGCAGAGGGCTGGGCACAGGGCGGATGGGGGGGCAGTGGGTCACCTTGGCCAGCGTGGCAGAGGGCTGGGCATGGGGGGCGGGGGGGGCAGTGGATCACCTTGGCCAGCGTGGCAGAGGGCTGGGCACGGGGGGGCGGGGGGGGCAGTGGGTCACCTTGGCCAGCGTGGCAGAGGGCTGGGCATGGGGGGGCGGGGGGGCAGTGGGTCACCTTGGCCAGCGTGGCAGAGGGCTGGGCATGGGGGGGCGGGGGGGGCAGTGGGTCACCTTGGCCAGTGTGGCAGAGGGCTGGGCACAGGGGGGGCGGGGGGGGCAGTGGGTCACCTTGGCCAGCGTGGCAGAGGGCTGGGCACGGGGGGGCGGGGGGGGCAGTGGGTCACCTTGGCCAGCGTGGCAGAGGGCTGGGCATGGGGGGGCGGGGGGGGGCAGTGGGTCACCTTGGCCAGCATGGCAGAGGGCTGGGCATGGGGGGGGCGGGGGGGGCAGTGGGTCACCTTGGCCAGCGTGGCAGAGGGCTGGGCATGGGGGGCGGGGGGGGGGCAGTGGGTCACCTTGGCCAGCGTGGCAGAGGGCTGGGCATGGGGGGGCGGGGGGGGCAGTGGGTCACCTTGGCCAGTGTGGCAGAGGGCTGGGCATGGGGGGGCGGGGGGGGCAGTGGGTCACCTTGGCCAGCGTGGCAGAGGGCTGGGCACAGGGGGGGCGGGGGGGGCAGTGGGTCACCTTGGCCAGCGTGGCAGAGGGCTGGGCATGGGGGGGCAGGGGGGGCAGTGGGTCACCTTGGCCAGCGTGGCAGAGGGCTGGGCACAGGGCGGATGGGGGGGCAGTGGGTCACCTTGGCCAGCGTGGCAGAGGGCTGGGCATGGGGGGGCGGGGGGGGCAGTGGGTCACCTTGGCCAGCGTGGCAGAGGGCTGGGCATGGGGGGGCGGGGGGGGCAGTGGGTCACCTTGGCCAGCGTGGCAGAGGGCTGGGCATGGGGGGGCGGGGGGGGCAGTGGGTCACCTTGGCCAGCGTGGCAGAGGGCTGGGCATGGGGGGGTGGGGGGGGGCAGTGGGTCACCTTGGCCAGCGTGGCAGAGGGCTGGGCATGGGGGGGCGGGGGGGCAGTGGGTCACCTTGGCCAGCGTGGCAGAGGGCTGGGCATGGGGGGCGGGGGGGGCAGTGGGTCACCTTGGCCAGCGTGGCAGAGGGCTGGGCACAGGGGGGGCGGGGGGGGCAGTGGGTCACCTTGGCCAGCGTGGCAGAGGGCTGGGCATGGGGGGGCGGGGGGGGGCAGTGGGTCACCTTGGCCAGCGTGGCAGAGGGCTGGGCACGGGGGGGCGGGGGGGGCAGTGGGTCACCTTGGCCAGCGTGGCAGAGGGCTGGGCATGGGGGGGCGGGGGGGGGCAGTGGGTCACCTTGGCCAGCGTGGCAGAGGGCTGGGCATGGGGGGCGGGGGGGGCAGTGGGTCACCTTGGCCAGCATGGCAGAGGGCTGGGCACAGGGGGGGGCGGGGGGGCAGTGGGTCACCTTGGCCAGCGTGGCAGAGGGCTGGGCACAGGGGGGCGGGGGGGGCAGTGGGTCACCTTGGCCAGCGTGGCAGAGGGCTGGGCACAGGGGGGCGGGGGGGGCAGTGGGTCACCTTGGCCAGCGTGGCAGAGGGCTGGGCACGGGGGGGCGGGGGGGCAGTGGTTGACCTTGGCCAGCGTGGCAGAGGGCTGGGCACAGGGCGGATGGGGGGGCAGTGGGTCACCTTGGCCAGCGTGGCAGAGGGCTGGGCATGGGGGGCGGGGGGGGGCAGTGGGTCACCTTGGCCAGCGTGGCAGAGGGCTGGGCACGGGGGGGCGGGGGGGGCAGTGGGTCACCTTGGCCAGCGTGGCAGAGGGCTGGGCATGGGGGGGCGGGGGGGGCAGTGGGTCACCTTGGCCAGCGTGGCAGAGGGCTGGGCACGGGGGGGCGGGGGGGGCAGTGGGTCACCTTGGCCAGCGTGGCAGAGGGCTGGGCACAGGGGGGGCGGGGGGGGCAGTGGGTCACCTTGGCCAGCGTGGCAGAGGGCTGGGCATGGGGGGGCGGGGGGGGCAGTCGGTCACCTTGGCCAGCGTGGCAGAGGGCTGGGCACAGGGGGGGCGGGGGGGGCAGTGGGTCACCTTGGCCAGCGTGGCAGAGGGCTGGGCACAGGGGGGGCGGGGGGGGCAGTGGGTCACCTTGGCCAGCGTGGCAGAGGGCTGGGCATGGGGGGGCGGGGGGGGCAGTGGGTCACCTTGGCCAGCGTGGCAGAGGGCTGGGCACAGGGGGGCGGGGGGGGCAGTGGGTCACCTTGGCCAGCGTGGCAGAGGGCTGGGCACAGGGGGGCGGGGGGGGCAGTGGGTCACCTTGGCCAGCATGGCAGAGGGCTGGGCACAGGGCGGATGGGGGGGCAGTGGGTCACCTTGGCCAGCGTGGCAGAGGGCTGGGCATGGGGGGGCGGGGGGGGCAGTGGGTCACCTTGGCCAGCGTGGCAGAGGGCTGGGCACGGGGGGGCGGGGGGGGCAGTGGGTCACCTTGGCCAGCGTGGCAGAGGGCTGGGCATGGGGGGGCGGGGGGGGCAGTGGGTCACCTTGGCCAGCGTGGCAGAGGGCTGGGCACAGGGGGGGCGGGGGGGGCAGTGGGTCACCTTGGCCAGCGTGGCAGAGGGCTGGGCACAGGGGGGGCGGGGGGGCAGTGGGTCACCTTGGCCAGCGTGGCAGAGGGCTGGGCACAGGGGGGGCGGGGGGGGCAGTGGGTCACCTTGGCCAGCGTGGCAGAGGGCTGGGCACAGGGGGGGCGGGGGGGGCAGTGGGTCACCTTGGCCAGCGTGGCAGAGGGCTGGGCACAGGGGGGCGGGGGGGGCAGTGGGTCACCTTGGCCAGCGTGGCAGAGGGCTGGGCACAGGGGGGGCGGGGGGGGCAGTGGGTCACCTTGGCCAGCGTGGCAGAGGGCTGGGCACAGGGGGGCGGGGGGGGCAGTGGGTCACCTTGGCCAGCGTGGCAGAGGGCTGGGCACAGGGGGGCGGGGGGGGCAGTGGGTCACCTTGGCCAGCGTGGCAGAGGGCTGGGCACAGGGGGGCGGGGGGGGCAGTGGGTCACCTTGGCCAGCGTGGCAGAGGGCTGGGCATGGGGGGGCGGGGGGGGCAGTGGGTCACCTTGGCCAGCGTGGCAGAGTGCTGGGCATGGGGGGGCGGGGGGGGCAGTGGGTCACCTTGGCCAGCGTGGCAGAGGGCTGGGCACGGGGGGGGCGGGGGGGGCAGTGGGTCACCTTGGCCAGCGTGGCAGAGGGCTGGGCACAGGGGGGCTGGGGGGGCAGTGGGTCACCTTGGCCAGCGTGGCAGAGGGCTGGGCACAGGGCGGATGGGGGGGCAGTGGGTCACCTTGGCCAGCGTGGCAGAGGGCTGGGCATGGGGGGGCGGGGGGGGCAGTGGGTCACCTTGGCCAGCGTGGCAGAGGGCTGGGCACAGGGGGGGCGGGGGGGGCAGTGGGTCACCTTGGCCAGCGTGGCAGAGGGCTGGGCACAGGGGGGCGGGGGGGGCAGTGGGTCACCTTGGCCAGCGTGGCAGAGGGCTGGGCACGGGGGGGCGGGGGGGGCAGTGGGTCACCTTGGCCAGCGTGGCAGAGGGCTGGGCACAGGGGGGGCGGGGGGGGCAGTGGGTCACCTTGGCCAGCGTGGCAGAGGGCTGGGCACAGGGCGGATGGGGGGGCAGTGGGTCACCTTGGCCAGCGTGGCAGAGGGCTGGGCATGGGGGGGCGGGGGGGGCAGTGGGTCACCTTGGCCAGCGTGGCAGAGGGCTGGGCACGGGGGGGCGGGGGGGGCAGTGGGTCACCTTGGCCAGCGTGGCAGAGGGCTGGGCACAGGGCGGATGGGGGGGCAGTGGGTCACCTTGGCCAGCGTGGCAGAGGGCTGGGCATGGGGGGGCGGGGGGGGCAGTGGGTCACCTTGGCCAGCGTGGCAGAGGGCTGGGCACGGGGGGGCGGGGGGGGGCAGTGGGTCACCTTGGCCAGCGTGGCAGAGGGCTGGGCACGGGGGGGCGGGGGGGGCAGTGGGTCACCTTGGCCAGCGTGGCAGAGGGCTGGGCACGGGGGGGCGGGGGGGGCAGTGGGTCACCTTGGCCAGCGTGGCAGAGGGCTGGGCACGGGGGGGCGGGGGGGGCAGTGGGTCACCTTGGCCAGCGTGGCAGAGGGCTGGGCACGGGGGGGCGGGGGGGGCAGTGGGTCACCTTGGCCAGCGTGGCAGAGGGCTGGGCATGGGGGGGCGGGGGGGGCAGTGGGTCACCTTGGCCAGCGTGGCAGAGGGCTGGGCATGGGGGGGGCGGGGGGGGCAGTGGGTCACCTTGGCCAGCGTGGCAGAGGGCTGGGCAGACACAGTCGCCAGCTGCTGCAGGAGCCCCTGGGTGATGCTGAGACTCTGCTTCAGCCCCTCGTTCTCCACCGTCAGGTTGTGGATCCGCTTCTCCGAATCCGTCACCCCCTGGAAGGAAAAGCGGGGCCGGGGAGCTCGAAGCCTCGGCAGCCCCCCCGCCACTGCCCCCAGGAGCCTCGGCAGCCCCCCCACACTGCCCCCAGGAGCATCAGCGCCCCCTCCCCACACTGCCCACGGGAGCCTTGGCACCAATCCCACACACTGCCCCCAGGAGCCTCGGTGCCCCCCCCACTGCCCCCACACACACATACTGGCCCCCCCCACACACACACACTGCTCCCGGGAGCCTCGGCACCCCCCCACAGTGCCCCCAGGAGCCTCACACCCCCCCCCACAGTGCCCCCACAGCAGCTGCCAGCTTTCCTATCCTGGGAGCGCCCCCTCCCCCGGCTTCTCTCATCTTCCTCCCCACCACATTCTTCCTCCCACACCCTGGGGAGCAGGAGAAGGGATAGGCCAGTAAAGGAGGCAGTGGGGGGAGAGGGCAGAGACAATGGGGTGGGGGGGATAAAGTGCGGGGGCAGAAGGAACAAGCCTAGGCGGTACAGTGGGGGGACATGGGGCTGGGGGGCAGATGCAGTGGGGGGCAAAGGGACAGGTGTGGAGGGGCTGCAGTGGGGGGCAGCAGAGGGGATGTGGGGATGCAGTGGGGGGGAGCAGAAGGAACAGGCCTATGGAGTGGAGTGGGGGGAGGAGGCAGAGGGGATGGGGGGTTGGGGTGGGGGACTAAAGTAGGGGGGCAGAGGGGACAGGCCTAGGGGGAGGAGGCAGAGGGGATGGGGGGAGGAGGCACAGGGGACGGGGCTGGGGTGGGGATGTCTTTCTCCTCACCATCCCCGTGCGCAGCCGCGTCAGCTCCTCCTCTCGCTCCTCAATCTGCTGCTTCAGCTCTTGGACCTAGCAGAAGGACACACCTGGCATCAGGCCCCTCCCTCCCCAGGGGCTGCGTGCCACGGCCCCCTCCCCAAAGACGGGGCGCTGCCGATGGAGGGCGCAGTTAGGGCAGGGACAGCCCCAGGGCATAAGGGGCTGGCTGGCGGGGGTGAGCCCAGTGCCCCACATGGCCCCCAGGGCTGTAAGGATGAGGCTGGTGCCTGCTAGCGGGGGCTCCCCTATAGCTCAGGGGCGCTGAAGGGCTGAGTTCTTGCCCTGGTTCCCCAGGGACTCAGCCATCCCTGCCCTGCAAGGCCCTGCAAGCAGAGATCCCACCTGTGGAGCTGTCTCCATCCTCAGGGTCTTCTCCCCTTCCTGGGGCTTTGCTGTGGGCCCCGCCAGCCTCTTCTCAGCAAGAGCATCATTCCCATTCCCATCCTACCTGCCAAGGTCCACCAGCAGCGCGGCCCCTGGTTCTCACCTGCAAGCCGAAGCTCCCTGCCAGCTGCTGCTTCTCCTTCTCCCCCTCTTCCAGCTGCTCCCTCAGGCCCGTGATCTCCTCCAGCAGCTTGTTCCTCTCTCCCTGCAGGGCACTGATGGACTCCACCAGCCGGTGCACACCCACAGGGGTCACGGGCGGACACGGGGACAGGGGGCAAGCGGAGGGCGGCTTCATACCTGGGGTGAGGGGGACATATGCAGTCACTCCTAGGACATCCATGTGGGTGCAGAACTAGGTGGGCCATCTGGGGAAGGGACGAAGGGGATGGGGGGGATGCATCCCACCATAGAATCAGCCTGGAGACAGAATCACCCTCCGCTCAGTGAGGGGCAGGCGGGTATGTGCTCGGGGGGGGGGGAGGATGTGTCGGGGGTTGGACAGGTATTTTGTATGGGTGGGTAGATGGATGAGTGTATTGCATGGACGGATGGATGGATGGTCATGTTGGATGGACGGGTGGGTGAATGTTGGATAGGTGGATGAATGAGTGGGTGCATTGCATGGGTAAATGGATGAGTCTGTTGGATGTGCGAATGGATGAGTTTGTTGGGTGGACAGGTAGATGGATGGATGGTGTGTTGGATGGACAGGTGGATGTGAGGGATGGATGGATGGGCAGATGGATGTGTGTGTTGGATGAGTGTGTTGGATGGATGGCTGAGTGTGTTGGATGGTGTGACGAAGTGGGACTGTTCTTAATGTTTCCTCTGAATAGTGTGGGGGTGCCTCAGTTTCCCCTATGCAGTTCTTAAGTATCTAGGGGGTGGGATAAGGGTGTATGATCATTGCAGAGCCCTAGAGGACAGGTGTCTGCAGGAGTCTGGACACAGAGAATGGCCGACACCCTGTTTCCTGGCCACTGATGGCCTGGCCCTTTCCCCCTGAAAGGTGAGAGCTAAAGGGTTGGAGAACAAAGGAATCAGGTGACCTCCTGGCCAGGAAAAGGGACAAAGCCCAGAGGAGGAGGGGCTGGAGGGAGTTTCAGTTTGGGGCTGGCTGGGACATGGAGTGAAGGGCAGACATGGTTGTCTGGCTCACTGCCACCCAAAATGGACCCAGCTGAGGGGTCCTGTTCTCTGCACCTGCAAGCTCTGTTTTAGACCATGTTCCTGTCGTCTAATAAACTTTTTGTTTTACTGGCTGGCTGAGAGTCACGTCTGACTGTGAAGTTGGGGGGGCAGGACCCTCTGGCTTCCCCAGGAGCCCCGCCTGGGCGGACTCGCTGTGGGAAGTGCACGGGGGGCAGAGGATGCTGAATGCTCCGAGGTCAGACCCAGGAAGGGGGAAGCTGGGTGAGCTGTGTGTCCTGCAGACAGGCTGCTCACAGAAAGGAGACTTCCCCAGGGTCCTGACTGGCTTCATGGGGAGCAGTTCCAGAGCATCGCCTGGGGACTCCGTGACAGATGGATGGATGGGTATGTTGGATGGTTGGGCAGATGGATGAGTGTGTTGGATGGTGTCAGAAGTCACAGGTGTGGTGCTCTGCTCTGTTAAATGTTGATAACAGTCAGTTGCGTGCATGTGTTCCCTCTGTGCGCTGCCCTGGCTCTGCAGATTGCTGACACAGAAGACCCCGAGAGAACCCCCAATGACCACAGGCTCTGACAAGGTACGAAGGCACCCGGCCAGGTTTATTGTCAAATGAAAGAGTCTCTAGCTCCCCGGATAAGATGTCTACAGTTCTGCTAGTACATATGTGCTCCCTGACAATGGATTGGCTCAGCCAGTGGCGGGATTTACCACTGCCCCCTAGGCCAAACCAAGACATCCACTCAGGAGTGCATTCATAGCCACAGCTACAAACAAGTTACACATCACTCCTGACGCATAGAGGTGCAACCCCTCTAGGTGTTAGGGTGCCGCCTCTCACAAAACAACTCTACCATATTACTTTCCTGCCCCTGTCTTTAGGATAGGTCAGCCTGTTCCTGTTAGCTGTGGGGTACGTGCTTGTACCAGAGTGTTCTGGTACCATCCTGGCACGTGTTTCCATAACTAGTGCCCAGGACCTTTTAGGGATGTGTATTTTTACAACATCAGCCCTCTTCTTGCCAGATTCTGTGACCAGGGCCTGCCTCTGGCTCACAGCTTAACTTTGCTTTATGTCAGCAAAATCTTGACCATTACTTTAGTTCAGGCCTTACGCTTCATACCAGGCCTCTGATGCAAGAGTTTGTTTCAGGGCATCATCTTACTACAGATGGATTGATGGATATGTTGGATGGATGGTTGGTTGTGTTGGACGGTTGGGTGGATGGATGGGTGTCTTGGATAGATGGATAGGTGGGTGGGTGTGTTGGATGGTGTAGTAGGAAGAGAGCCTGAGACATAAGCCCTTGTGTCAGAGGCCTGGAATGAGGCAGGACCCGCTCACAAAATCTGGCAAGAACAGGGCTGATATTGCAGAAACACACATTCCTAAGAAGTGCTAGGCACAGAGCACTCACGCAAACACATCTCGATATCAAGTGGTACCAGAACATCCCAATATCAAGGATGGTAGAAAAACATTCCCCAAAGATAAAAGGAACACACTGACCCCTCTTAAAAGATAAGGTCAACATGACAGTATGTAATAGAGATGTTTTGATCGAACCAACACGTACAAGGTGATGGGTGATAATTCGCCACGTCAGGGGGCAGTAACTATGTCAAAGGGGCAGTACTAACTTGTTTGTATTAGGGCAGGGGTCGGTAACCTTTCACAAGTGGTGTGCCAAGTCTTCATTTATTCACTCTAATTTAAGGTTTCACGTGCCAGGAATACATGTTAACGTTTTTAGAAGATCTCTTTCTATAAATCTATAATATATACCTGAACGATTGTTGTATGTAAAGTAAATACGGTTTTTAAAATGTTGAAGAAGCTTCATTTAAAATGAAATGAAAATGCAGAGCCCCCTGGGCCGGTGGCCAGGACCTAGGCAGTGTGAGTGCCACTGAAAATCAGCACACGTGCTGCCTTCAACACGCGTGCCATAGGTCTTCTACCCCTGTATTAGGGTATAAAGATGTATCTCAGAGGGAATATCTTTGTCTGGTCTAGGGAGGAACAGAAAGTCCCACCGTTCACTGAGCTGGTCCATTGTTATGGGCATACATGTATTAGTGGCCCAGTAGTCTGTGGGATACTAGTACTGTGCTTCTTCGACAATGAACCTGGCTGGGTGCCTTCGTCCCTTAACGGATCTTGTGCTCATTGAGCGGTTCGCTCAAGGTCTGCTGTGCCAGCTGTCTGCACAGGGCTGGGGCGGTACAAAGAGGGAACACACACAAGCAGCCAAATATTTATCAACATCTAACCACAGATGGATGGATGGGTGGATGTGCTTGATGGTTGGGCAGATGGATGAGTGTGTTGGATGGACAGAGAGATGAATTCATGGTGTGTTGGATGGATGGGTGGATGAGTGTGTTGGATGGCTGGACAGATGGATGAGTGGGTGTGTAGGATAGACAGGTGGACGGATGGGTGAGTGTGTTGGATGGATGAATAAATGGACAGGTGTGCTGGATGGGTGGGTGGATGAGTATTTTGAATGGATGAATTGATGCCTGATCTGCCTGTCCATCCAATACACCCATGCATCCACCTGTCCATCCAACACACCTACCCACACATCCATCACACCCTCCATTCATCCACCCAAAATACTCATCCACCTTCCCCTCCAACACACCGGTCCATCCGTTCATCCATCCAACATGCCCACACATCCATATGTCCTACCAACACACCATCCATTCATTCGTCCGTCCATCCAACACACTCATCCATTTGCCCACCCATCCAACACACGCACCCATCCATCCAACACACTCATCATAGAATCATAGAATATCAGGGTTGGAAGGGACCTCAGGAGGTCATCTAGTCCAAACCCCTGCTCAAAGCCAGACCAATCCCCAACTAAATCATCTTAGCCACGGCTTTGTCAAGCCTGACCTTAAAAACTCCTTCCTTAGAAGTTTTTAAGGTCAGGCTTGACAAAGCCCTGGCTGGGATGATTTAGTTGGGGGTTGGTCCTTCTTTGAGCAGGGGGTTGGACTAGATGACCTCCTGAGGTCCCTTCCAACCCTGATATTCTATGATTCTATGATGAGTGTGTTGGATGGATGAATGGATGGGTGGGTGTGTTGGATGAGTGTGTTAGATGGACAGACGAATGAATGGATGGTGTGTTGGTTGGACATATGGATGTGTGGGCATGTTGGATGGATGAACGGACAGACCGGTGTATTGGAGGGGAAGGTGGATGAGTATTTTGGGTGGATGGATGGAGGGTGTGATGGATGTGTGGGTAGGTGTGTTGGATGGACAGGTGGATGCATGGGTGTATTGGATGGACAAGCAGATGAATGGCTGTGTTGGATGGACGGGTGGATGCATGGGTGGGTGTGTTGGATGGACGGGTGGATACATGGGTGTGTTGAATGAATGGATGGATGGACAGGTGTGTTGGATGGGAGGGTGGATCACTATTTTGGGTGTGTGAATGGTGCATTGGATGGGTGGGTGTGTTGGACATATGGGCAAATTGATGCATGGACATGTTGGATGGATGAACGGATGGGTGCATGTTTTGGATGAACGGATGGGTGCATGTGTTGGATGGACGGGTGGGTGGTGTGTTGGATGAATAGATGGATGGTGGGTTGGGTGGGTGGTGTGTTGGATGGATGGGTGGGTGTGTTGAATGGGTGGGTGGATGGTGTGTTGGATGGAAGTGTGGATGGTATGTTGGATGAATAGATGGATGGTGCGTAGGATGGGTGGGTGGTGTGTTGGGAGGGTGTGTTGGATGAATAGATGGATGGTATGTTGGGTGGATGGTGTGTTGGATGGACAGGTGGATGGTTGTTGTATGGGAGGGTGGGTGGTGTGTTGGGTAGGTATATTGGACAAATAGATGGCTGGTGTATTGAATGGCTGGGTGGTGTGTTGAATGGGTGGGTTTGTTGGATGGACGGGTGGATGGTGTGTTGGATTAATAGATGGATGGTGCATTGGGTGGATCGATGGGTGGGTGTGTTGAATGGGTGGGCAGATGGTGTGTTGGATGGACGGGTGGATGGTGTGTTGGATGGATGGGTGGGTGTGTTGGATGGAGGTGTGGGTGGTGTGTTGAATGGGTGGATGGTGTGTTGGATGGATGAGTGGATGGTGTGTTGAATGGGTGGGTGTGTTGGATGGACGGGTGGATGGTGTGTTGGATAGGTGGGGGTGTTGGATGAATAGATGGTGTGTTGGGTGGATGGATGGGTGGGTGTGTTGAATGGGTGGGCAGATGGTGTGTTGGATGATGGGTGTGATGGATGGACGGGTGGATGGTGTGTTGGATGGATGGGTGGGTGTGTTGGATGGAGGTGTGGGTGGTGTGTTGAATGGGTGGATGGTGTGTTGGATGGATGAGTGAATGGTGTGTGGAATGGGTGTATGGTGTGTTGGATAGGTGGGGGTGTTGGATGAATAGATGGTGTGTTGGGTGGATGGATGGGTGGGTGTGTTGGGGGATGGGTGTGTTGGATGGACGGGTGGATGGTGTGTTGGATGGATGGGGGTGTGTGTTGAATGGGTGGGCGGATGGTGTCTTGGATGAGTGGGTGTGTTGGATGGATGAGTGGATGATGTGTTGAATGGGTGGGTGTGTTGGATGGATGGGTGGGTGTGTTGGATGGAGGTGTGGGTGGTGTGTTGAATGGGTGGATGGTGTGTTGGATGGATGAGTGAATGGTGTGTTGAATGGGTGGGTGTGTTGGATGGACGGGTGTATGGTGTGTTGGATAGGTGGGGGTGTTGGATGAATAGATGGTGTGTTGGGTGGACGGATGGGTGGGTGTGCTGAAGGACGGGTGTGTTGGATGGACGGGTGGATAGTGTGTTGGATGGATGGGTGGATGTGTTGAATGGGTGAGCGGATGGTGTGTTGGATGGGTGGGTGGGTTTGCTGGATGAATAGATGGATGGTGTGTTGGGTGGATGGATGGGTGGGTGTGTTGAATGGACGGGTGGATGCGTGAGCTGCGGTTCACTGGTTCATCGGGTTACTTCAGAAGACGAAGTCTCTTCTGCCTCCAGCAGAGCGGGTCCCTGCAGATCAGTCTCTGTGACTCATTCAGTCCTTGGCCTCTCTCCAGAGGCTGCCCAAGAGGGGCCGACTGACCACCACTCATCACCATTTCGTTTGGACACTGCCCCTTAGCCGAGACCCTCCAGCACACTCTGCCTCCAGTGGCCTCATGGGGCAGCCGAAGCTGCCCGACAGGTGACTTTGAGCAGCCACCATCCTGGAGGTGAAGGGCTCCTCCCCCCTATTACCAACCCCTCTCCATGTCCAACCGCCAGCCAGGTTTCCTCCCATCACCAGTGCAGCCACCCTCCTGCATCTCCAGGGCTGCAGCAGGCCCATCACCCTGGTCCTCGTGACAACCTCAGGAGCTCCTCTACCCTGTTGTCTTCAGAGGGGAGGAATTCACACAAGGCCTGACAAGGCGTAGGGGACGAGGCGGGACGCCAGGCAATGGCACCCAGGCCTCGGTGGGATCCCAGCGGTGCCCAGGCCTCGGCGGGGGCGGGACCCCAGCGGCGCCCAGGCCTTGCAAATTTCACCCCCGAAGCCCAGGTGGCTGCTCATGGGCGTTGCTGCGGTCGGGACGAACGACTCCCCACCGTGCAGCGTCTCCATGACGTTCTGCTGCTCGCAGATGACGCCCTCCAGGCTCTCGATGAGGCTCAGCTTGTCCTGCACCCGCTGCCTGTAGGCCCTCCTCAGCATCCGCAGCTGCTTCCGTCGCCGGTGCTCCTCCCGGCGCAGGAGGGAGCGGTACTCCCCGGCTTGCTCCTGCAGCCGCTGCATCTGGCCGTAGTGCTCCAGGAAGGAGAGGAGGTGGGACATCACCGAGATGAGCGGGGAGTCGGGGAGCTGGCGTGGGGGCCCGTGGGAGGAGCAGGGGGAGGGGGGGCCCGTGGGGGATGGTCCGGCCCGAGTGAAATGGCGGGACGGGGAGGGAGGGGCGGACATGGCAGGTCGCAGGGGCACATGGGATGTGGGGGGGATGAGGGAGGTGGTTCGAAGGAGAAAAGAGAAGACAGAGCAGTTAGCGCAGGCAGAGGGTGGGGATGGTTTGCCTAGCGCGGAGGGTGGGGGCCAAGGACTCAGGAGACTGGGCCCTGTCCCTGCTCTGCCACAGACCCCGTTTGACTCTGGAATGGGTCACTTCATCCACTGTGTCTCGGACCCCCACGCGTGCAGTGGGGCTGGCTCCATGAGACGCTATAGGCTATGGTGAGGCACTACGCCCAGGGGCCAGAGGAAACCCCCAGACAGGTACCCCACATGCAGCAGCCTGCGCAGACCTCACAGCTGCCTGGCACCATCGGCAATCGCACACCAAGAGCAGGGGCCCTGTGCGCTGGGCACGGCACACTTCGTCGGGGACAGGTGCTGTCTGTCTGTCTGTCTCGGCTGCTGAGCGTGGGAGGAGAAGGGACTTGCCCAAGGCCACCCGTGTAGCCAGGGTAGGAAA
Organism: Eretmochelys imbricata; assembly: GCF_965152235.1. Taxonomy (NCBI): domain Eukaryota; kingdom Metazoa; phylum Chordata; order Testudines; family Cheloniidae; genus Eretmochelys; species Eretmochelys imbricata. The sequence goes on along the minus strand of NC_135573.1, from coordinate 3,267,014 downwards.
GGTGGCAGGTCAGGCGAGCCACCCGAACACGGACCCGGGGGCCGGGCGGGACGGCACTCCGGCAGCTAGATCAAGCGCCCCCCCACCCCGTGCTCCCCAGCTGCACTGCTGTGTTTAGTGCACCAGAGTGAGCAGAGCTAGCATGTCTGTCCGCGCGAGCTGGGAATCACCTCCCGGCTCAGACCCAGAGCCTGGGCCGCCTCCGAGCCTGGGCTCCTGTTAGGAGCAGAGGGGCCCTTAGGGCCCGGTTCCTGGCTGCCCTGTGTCATGTCATTGAGGCCAGCGCTCCCAATGGCAGCGTTCTACCCACGCTCTGCCAGGCTGTGCCAGGCCCTTCGGTATCACCGTGACGGGCGGTATCCAAAACCAGGCAGGTGGACATGGAGCCAGGGATGGGCAGCGCTGTAGGATTCCAGAAACCCACACACACTCCAGACCAAGACCATTGGTCCCCTCTGTGGTCTGAGACACACGGTGACCCTGGGGACACAGGGACTGGGTCCCTCCTTCTCTGCTCCAGGCCTCACCAACCCCCTTCTGGGGAGAGTAGAGAGCTGGAAAAGCTCCTGGGTGGACAGGAGCACTGGCGACTGCCTGGTAAATAGCCAGCAGGTCAGTGAGGGCAGCAAAGCAAGCAGAGTGGAGGACAGGGACGGATGAGACCTGGGAGCTGTCTGGATGGATGGCTCTGCTGGGCTGGTACATGGCCACTTCAGATCTGACGCAGTGGGTCCTGGTGTGACCCAAGAATCCCAGAATGCCAGCCGGCAAGGGGGTCCAGCAATATCCCGATGCTGGATTGTGCATTCTGGGTCCCCAAAAAGCGAACTGTCCACACAGATGCTGCGTAAGGGGCTATAGATGTCCACTGACAGCGTGCAGGTTTTCTATCGCACAAGGGACCTTTGTTCACCTGGCTCTCGGGCGGGACGTGAGCACCATAAGCTAACACAGCGTATACCCATGTACATACGAAGCCAGCAGGGGGATGTGAAATCAACAGGGAAGTGGCACGCCGGAAAAAGAAACCCCAGTGCGTTATCCTGATCTGAGAACATACACTGAAGTCTGGGGACTTGAGCAGAAGGCAGAGACGACACCCCCCATCCTTCACCTAGGAAGGAAGCGGGCTGGGCATTTACGGTCCTGAAAACAGGATCTCAACCCCCTTGGCTGAGACTCGGCAGAGGAGTTTGGGGGTGAGATATGCTTCGTTGGCCGGCAGCTTAGCCTGCTGAGTGAAGTGCAGGCTCCAGAAAGCATGCTATGATCTTGTTTTACAGGTAACCTTTTGTTTCCATTATTCTCCCTCGCCATCTCTTGGTTCTTTGCCAATGATCTCACCCTTGTTTTCACGATAAAGATCCCTCAGAGCCGTGATATCACACAAAGAGCGGATCCTGACTCTCACAAACAGGGGTACATGTTGGCCCCTGGGGGACAGCAGGCCTGGTACTTCTGGGAGTGTCCTGTGGAGACGGGGCTCGGGGACTGGGGTGCACCTCCTGTTAACCTGCAAGGCAAGGTAAGGGCTGGCACGGCCTGGAGGAGAGGGCCTGGGTGGCTGACAAGAGGGGGGGGTGAGGGAGTGGACACCCAGCTAAGCACAAGCAAGACTCCCCCAGCACAAGAGACGGGGGATACCAAGGGGCCTCACAGTTCTGGGCACCCCGAGACCCATCACACCTGGCCACACCTGTTTGTGTTTCATGCTCCTCATTGCCATGGAGACAGGTCTGATGGGGAACATGCCCAGATTTACCTTCCCGCCAAGGGCCTCTGTGTCCGCTGGGCAGAGCTTCCCCTCGGCAGCTTCCCGCTTGAGGGACAGGAATTCGGTGAGCGGGGTGGCGGCATCCTCCAGAAACCCGCTGTCAGGGCCAGCCTCCTCCTCCTCCGTGCCATTGTCTCGGTCGCTCTCGGAGCTGCCTGCAAAGGCGGGGACCAGCACTGGGCGGGAGCAGCAGCGCCGGGGCGCCCCTTGGCTCCCCCACCGTCGAGACAGCTGTGCCCCAGCTCAGCGGCACCCCCCCCGCCCCGTGTGAGATCCACGCCCCCAACACCCCGCACCCCTCCAGGACATGGGCAGAGCTGGGACACTGTCCCAGCTCACCAGCCCGGCATGCACCGAAATGCAGCCAGCACCCGCCCCCTGCAGCTGGGCCCCGTGCGAACCGGACCAGCCGCTGTGGCTCAGAGCCGTGCACGGGGCAGGGAGAGGAGGCTACGCACTGTCCAGCTCCGGCAGCTCCGGCCACAGCTTGCGTCGCCTGGCTGGCTCCGCGGAGAAGGCATCGGGGCCCTGGAGAGCAGGAGGGGAAGGAAACATCTGTCAGCAACAGAGGCCAGGCCATGGACGGGTCCTCAGAGCCCCCCGACCAACCCGCCCCCTTCCACGCATGGGTCCTCAGAGCCCCCCGACTAAACATCCACTGCAAACGGGTCCTCAGAGCTCTCCCCATCACCATGGACGGCATCTCAGAACCCCTCCCCCGCAGACAGTGCTTCAGAGCCCCCCCCACCCCGAGCAACCCCACACCACAGATGATGCCTCAGAGCCCCCATGGCACCACCCCTTCATGAACAGCACCACAGAGCTCCTCACCCCCTGAACACTCCCCACCACGGCTGCCCCCCCCAAGCCCCTCCGGGCACGGACAGCCCCCCCATGCCACCCCCCACCACTGTGCCCTACAGATCTCCCCAAGAAACCCCCCGCCACAGACAGCCCCATAGAGCCCCCCTCACGCACTCCCTCACCACAGACAGTCTCCCCACACACCCCTGGCTACAGATAGCCCCACAGAGCCCGTTCCTGGCCATCAACAGCCCCACAGAACCCCCTCAAGTACCCCCCCACCACAGACAGCCCCATAGAGCTCCCCCCCCGCTCCCCACAAGCCCAGCACAGAGCTGACCCTGCTGGGTGCAACTGATGCCCTGAGCCGGAGCCATCTCCGCGATGAAGCTGTCTAGACACCGGGAACACTCCCGGATTGCTCCCTTCAGCACTACGTGCCCAGGGCCCTGATGCACCCCAAGACCCGACCCTCTCCCACGAGGCCTGGCTGGGTGCACCAATGGGGCTGGGGAACAGCAAGGTGCTGAGCTAGCAAGATGGGAACCCTGCTAATGGGGAAGAGCCGGCCCTGCCCGGGTGCTGCCCCCGCTAACATACGCCAAGGAGGAGGGCACACACCCGTTCCCCCTCGGTGCCCGGCGCACAGAGGACAAGCAGCTGCTTAGCCCCCAATGGCAAGCCCTGCTCTTTAACTCATGCTTAGCTCTGGAGGTCCCTGGTTCAGCCCAGCCCCTCGCCCAGCTACGCTGATGGGGCACCTGACTGTGTTGCCTGGCCTCACAGCAGGCACCCCCTACTGGAGGAGTCAGCATTGCACCCAGCACCGGCTGGGGTGCGGGGGTGCTGCTGTCTGGGTACTGCTCTCTAGGGGGTGCTGGGAGAGCAATGCCCCACGGTGGGCTGCTGCAGAGTTGGGTGCCTGAGGGGGTCAGGGGCTGCCCACAAGGCAGCACGGAGCCAGCGTTACACTGGGGGGGGGCGGGGGATGCTTTGATTTAGACACAGAGACTAGCCCTGGACCCCTGAGCACAACTGCCCCAGTTTGCAAAAACCACCTCCTGCCTCCCCCACCCCGCAACCAGCCTGTACATGACGCCTCGTGCATCCCCCTTCCCTCCACCACCCCCGCGGTCTATACCCTGCCTGTCTCCGGTCCCCGGGGCAGACCCTGCTCTCCACCCAGCGGCCAGATGGACTCAACCCCTCGTCCAAGCTGTCAGATGAGAATCCCTGCTCATCCTAAACCCAACGCAGCAGCACCAGTGCTGGGGAGCTGTCTGCCTCTGTGTCCCCCGCCAGGGAGACAGACCCACAGCGCAGCAAGTCAAAGCCTGAGCCAGGCCTCCCTGGACAATCAATACAGCCTGGCTGGAAAATGCGCCAGCTCCCTGCTAACAAGCTGCAGCCGAGCCAACCTCGGAGCCAGCTGCGCAGAGCGGAGCCGAGTGGGGAAACGGCAGAGCGCCAGAGCCGAGATGCCAAGGGGAGGAAATGGGGCAGGCTCTCAGCACCGCCCTATGGATCCAATCAGCCCTCTGGCAGGGGAGATCACGCTGCCTTGAGCGGTCAGGCCCCCATCCTGCCGGGCCCCTTTGGAGAGAACCGACCCCCCAGCTGCTAAAGCGCCCACAGAGCCAACCCGGGCACACCTGGCACGCACATCCCGCCCCAGCAGAGGGGCCCAGCCTGGGAACGGCGCACAAAGCTCTCTGCCAGCGGAACACGAGGCACGGCCAACGCTCCTGGCCCTGTAGACGTGTCTGGCAAGGCTCAGCGGGGCTGGGCGCCGACCCGTGGCTGCGGTGAGGACGGGTCAGAGATTGGAACAATCGATGTCTATTCAAACAACAGACGACACCCCTGCCCCCAGGCGTCCTCAGTGCAGAGCAGGGGCCCAGGGCAAAGCGGGCAGGGAAAGCCGAGGTTCTGTGCCATGCTGACAAGCAGAGGGAGACCCAGACCCAGCCCCCCTGCGAGGGGAGGAGTGAATGAACCCCAGTCTGCTGTCCTCTGCGCTGGGTCCGACTGGAACCAGGAGGCTCAGCACAGACAGACCGAGCCCTTCAATCCCTCGTGCCTTCTGGCGCCTGCTCCAAGCGAGTGGGCCCTAGCAGGCTGGGCCCCCGCCCCTGAAGCCACACCGTCCCCAGCCCCTACTCACGTCCCTCGCGCCGCCAGTCTCTCCCACCTCCTTTCCCTGGCGCTGTCGTAACACGCTTGTGAAGCGTGGGTCATGTCTCTAGGGGCTGCTCCTGATAGAGGATAAGAGCCTACTGCTGCTGGTGGCTGACGGAGGGATTCCTTTAGCTCAAGCGACGAGGACCTATGCTCTGGTGCGGATCCACAGCGAAGGATGTCACTGAACCGGACCCCGAACAGGCACCTGAATGCCTGCGCTGCCATCCCTTCCCATGCACAGCCAGCTTGGGGAGTAGCCCACGCATTACCGGCCGACCCTCAATAACAAGCCTGTGTTAAAACAGGGGTAGGTGTTAGCGTTGGCACAGGGATTCCACCTGGCCCCAGCATGGGACGTGGGAAATCCAGGCCCATCCATCAACCAGGGGACAGCCTCAGCACCCGCATCTCCAGCAGCTGCCGAGGGCTGCGGTGGAGTCTCCATCCCTAGACATTTTTAAATCAAGATTGACCTCGAGCAGATCTTTCAGAAAAGCATCCAGACAGGAGTTAATGCAGGGCACTCCTAGGGCCGATGTGATAGATACAGAGATCTCACAACGGCGCCTCCTGGCCCCAGGCTCTCAGAATTGATGGAAAAAACACCAGGAAATCACTAGTGGCCCAGGAGCGAGAACACCAGAGTCCTGCAGCGGCCTTGGAAGGGATGTCAACAGGACAGGACCTGCCCCCCATGTACTCCCGAGGGCTCTCACCCCACCACGCTGGGTGCAGGATCCTAGTGATGTCACACGGGCCAGCCTGGGCAAGGATAAAGTCAACCGGCTAAGTGCACAGCTGGGTCAGCAGGTTCAATTCCCCCTCCAGCAGGGCTGAGCTGCCCCCATGCCCAGCCCTTCGACCCCTGGCTCTCCGCCTCCCCACTGCCAATTTCAGTCACTTCACTTGTACTGCTAAGTGCCCAGGCTGCTGGCTGCATTGATCTCCAGAACCAAACCTGTGCCCGGGGCTGCTCTGCCACCACCATAGAATCATAGAATATCAGGGTTGGGAGGGACCTCTGGAGGTCATCTAGTCCAACCCCCTGCTCAAAGAAGGACCAATCCCCAACTAAATCATCCCAGCCAGGGCTTTGTCAAACCTGACCTTAAAAACCTCTAAGGAAGGAGATTCCACCACTTCCCTAGGTAATGCATTCCAGTGCTTCACCACCCTCCTAGTGAAAAAGCTTTTCCTAATATCCAACCTAAACCTCCCCTACTGCAACTTGAGACCATTACTCCTTGTTCTGTCATCTGCTACCACTGAGAACAGTCTAGATCCATCCTCTTTGGAACGCCCCTTCAGGTTGAAAGCAGCTATCAAATCCCCCCTCATTCTTCTCTTCCGCAGACTAAACAAACCCAGTTCTCTCAGCCTCTCCTCATAAGTCATGTGTTCCAGCCCCCTAATCATTTTTGTTGCCCTCCGCTGGACTCTCCAATTTTTCCACATCCTTCTTGTAGTGTGGGGCCCAAAACTGGACACAGTACTCCAGATGAGGCCTCACCAGTGTCGAATAGAGGGGAATGATCACGTCCCTCGATCTGCTGGCAATGCCCCTACTTATACATCCCAAAATGCTGTTAGCCTTCTTGGCAGCAAGGGCACACTGTTGACTCATATCCAGCTTCTCGTCCACTGTAACCCCTAGGTCCTTTTCTGCAGAACTGCTGCCTAGCCATTCGGTCCCTAGTCTGTAGCGGTGCATGGGATTCTTCCATCCTAAGTGCAGGACTCTGCACTTGTCCTTGTTGAACCTCATCAGATTTCTTTTGGCCCAATCCTCTAATTTGTCTAGGGCCCTCTGTATCCTATCCCTACCCTCCAGCGTATCTACTTCTCCTCCCAGTTTAGTGTCATCTGCAAACTTGCTGAGGGTGCAATCCACACCATCCTCCAGATCATTAATGAAGATATTGAACAAAACCAGCCCCAGGACCCACCCTTGGGACACTCCGCTTGATACCAGCTGCCAACTAGACATGGAGCCATTGATCACTACCCGTTGAGCCCGATGATCTAGCCAGCTTTCTATCCACCTTATAGTCCATTCACCAGTCCATATTTCTTTAACTCGCTGGCAAGAATACTGTGGGAGACAGTGTCAAAAGCTTTGCTAAAGTCAAGGAATCGCACGTCCACTGCTTTCCCTTCATCCACAGAGCCAGTTATCTCATCATAGAAGACAATTAGATTAGTCAGGCACGACTTGCCCTTGGTGAATCCATGCTGACTGTTCCTGATCACTTTCCTCTCATGTAAGTGCTTCAGGATTGTTCTTTGAGGACCTGCTCCATGATTTTTCCGGGGACTGAAGTGAGGCTGACTGGTCTGTAGTTCCCAGGATCCTCCTTGTTCCCTTTTTTAAAGATGGGCACTACATTAGCCTTTTTCCAGTTGTCCGGAACTTCCTCTGATTGCCATGAGTTTTTAAAGATAATGGCCAATGGCTCTGCAATCACATCTGCCAACTCCTTTAGCACTCTCGGATGCAGCGCATCCGGCCCCATGGACTTGTGCTCGTCCAGCTTTTCTAAATAGTCCCAAACCACTTCTTTCTCCACAGAGGGCTGGTCACCTCCTCCCCATGCTGTGCTGCTCAGTGCAGTAGTCTGGGAGCTGACCTTGTTCGTGAAGACAGAGGCAAAAAAGCATTGAGTACATTAGCTTTTTCCACATCCTCTGTCACTAGGTTGCCTCCCTCATTCAGTAAGGGGCCCACACTTTCCTTGACTTTCTTCTTGTTGCTAACATACCTGAAGAAACCCTTCTTGTTACTCTTAACATCTCTTGCTAGCTGCAACTCCCATTGTGATTTGGCCTTCCTGATTTCACTCCTGCATGCCTGAGCAATATTTTTATACTCTTCCCTGGTCATTTGTCCAATCTTCCACTTCTTGTAAGCTGCTTTTTTGTGTTTAAGATCAGCAAGGATTTCACGGTTAAGCCAAGGTGGTCGCCGGCCATATTTACTATTCTTTCGACACATCGGGATGGTTTGTTCCTGTAACCTCAATAAGGATTCTTTAAAATACAGCCAGCTCTCCTGGACTCCTTTCCCCCTCATGTTATTCCCCAGGGGATCCTGCCCATCAGTTCCCTGAGGGAGTCTAAGTCTGCTTTTCTGAAGTCCAGGGTCCATATTCTGCTGCTTTCCTTTCTTCCCTGTGTCAGGATCCTGAACTCGATCATCTCATGGTCACTTTCTCCCAGGTTCCCATCCACTTTTGCTTCTCTACTAATTCTTCCCGGTTTGTGAGCAGCAGGTCAAGAGGAGCATGGCCCTTAGTTGGTTCCTCCAGCACTTGCACCAGGAAATTGTCCCCTACACTTTCCAAGAACTTCCTGGATTGTCTGTGCACCGCTGTATTGCTCTCCCAGCAGATATCAGGGTAATCGAAGTCTCCCATGAGAACCAGGGCCTGCGATCTAGTAATGGGGATTTGGACCGATGGGCTTTGGACCATGGGTCCCCTCTGGACTGTTGCCCATTTTTGGCTCTGGGACTCCTGCCTCCTTTTTTTCCAGGGGAAGAATCGTTTGCTATCTCCAAGAGCTTGAGTCAGGTGATAGAGACGGCAAACTGAGCAGCACTTAGCCCCCCATTCAGGATACAGGGAACCAGGGACTGTCTGTGAGGTGGAAATACAACACATTTACAACTGATCAGAGAGCCACTTTTCCCACACGCGTCATTAACCTGTGTAACTCACTGTTACTAGACCTTATTGAGCTTAGCAGAATACAAAACAGGGCCAGACCCTTCTAAGGATCATTACTCCAGCCATGGTTACCCATTACAAAGGCTATAATTTCTCCTGGTCCCGGACATCAGCAGCCCCTAACTGAATGATGCGGGGTTAGGAAGAGATGACCCCCGGACAAGTTACTCCATAATCATCCAGTACCAGGTGCCTTGTGCCTTCCTCTGGAACGGCTGGGGCTGGTCCCTTTCACCAATAGGACAGACTGAGACTATCCCTGGTCTGTTCAACCTGCCCATTCTTATGTCCCGAGTGCTGACCCAGACAGACCGAAGGGGCCACTAATCACATTCAGAAAACAATCTCAGCTCCACAGCAAGGCATGGCGAGCGGGAGGGACGGGGCGTGCCTGGAGCCCCACCTAGCCTGAGAGCAGGGGCTGCCCGACTGGGGAGGGGCAGGTAGACTCACTCAGGCAGCTGGCTCCTTAGTGCACCCGGAGCGGGAGAGGACCTAGGGTGTGGGCTGAGCAGTCAGGCGTGGGGAGCCGGACTGAGCTGCTCTTTACATTCCCCCGGGACCCCAGGACAGGGGGACCTGCCATGCACTTTGCTATGAGCTGGTTGGGAAAGGGGTCTGCTGCCAGGGAGACAGAGCGGGTGCGCAGTTACCATGGCAACAGATGTCTTTGAAATTCCACCACGGAATGATGGCGACAGATCGACTGTTACTTCTGGTTCCTGTCACTGCAAACCATCTCTGAGTACCCCTCCTCCCCACCAGTGTGCCAGGAATAATGGGGATCCATCCAGGCAGGGGCAGGTGCCCCCAAGTCTGCATGGCTAGGACTGAGGTACCCTCCCTCCACCTCTTCCCATGCCGGCAGAGGATCAGTGTCCCATATCACTCCCCTGGGCTGGATCCGGCAGCACCAAAGCTGACCTGGTTTCCTCCCCCTTCCCCTGGCCCGCCAGGCAGATGCGACAGCCGCAGCCAGGCGGGCTTTCATCTCTGCATTGATCAGGGAGCAGCATCCCCACAAGAGAAGCAACCACGGCTACCTGGGCACACAGCGGCTCAGAAGCCAGGCTGCCGGGGACCATGCCAAGTGGACAGAGGGCAGAGATCCAGGGCCGGCAGTGCGAAGGGCCGTGGGGCTGGGAGTGGAGAGGGAATGACTATCTGGCCCAGGACAGAGCAGTCCCACTCGGTCAAGGGACAGGGACTGGCTGCTCCGGGTCAGCAGCAAACTGAACAGCATGAGGGGAGAGGAACAGCCCACCCCGGTGGGGCAGGTGGCAGCTTCCCATCCCTGCCATGAGTTGGGAGGACTCAGCCGGGCCTCCACCACCCAGAAACCACCCCACGGCCTGGCACCTGGGGAGTCTGCTCAGGAGACGCCCAAGACCAGCCTGGCCGGGGGGCTGCAGGCTGGGACTGAGGTCAACAGACCTAAGGGGGGAGCCCAGGGCTGGGGGAGCAGGGGGCTGCGGGTTAGGATTGAGGGGCACCGGCAGGGCATGGAGATAGGAGCACCGGGGATCTGGCTGGGGGAAGCCAGGAACCCCGGCACAGGGCACCGGAGGACAGTGAACAGCTGTCAGGGGCAGGTGCTGCTGGGGGCGTGCAGAGCAGCTGGGGGCCGGGGGCAAGGCGGGGGGGGCCGGGGGCACAGCGGGTAGAATAGCTCCCCCCTTTGCCCTCCCCAGAGGTGGCACTGGCAGGTGTCCCGGGTCCGCACCCCGGGGCCGGGCTCCGCTAACGGGGTCCCCGTGGCCCAGCGGCCCCGTCTCACCGCTTGATCCGATCCAGAGACTGGCCCGGGCCGGGGTTCCCCACAGCGGGGGCGGCTCAGGGCCCTCTGGAGGGCATGACGCTGGCTGAGGGGGGCCGGGGTCCCCCCGCCCGGTGCCCCAGCCCCCCCCCAGTCCCCCCTACCTGCGGCGGGGGGAGCGGCGGCGGGCCGCGGCGCAGCAGCGCGTACACAATGTAGACCAGCAGCGAGTAGAAGGCGAACATGGGGGCGCCGGGGGGAGGGCCGCCGGGGCGCCCTGCGCAGCCCAGCCCGGGGATCCCCTCGCCCGCCCGGCAGCTGCAGCGCCCGCCCCCCGGCCGAGCCAGCCGCAGCGGCTCGGAGCATGCCCAGTGCCCCCGCCCGCCCCTGGCGCTGCGGCACCGGCGGGGCCCGGGCGGAGCTGGGGGGAGCCGCCCACGGGCGGCGAGACGCGGGCACCCCCTGCAGCTCCCTGGGCACGGGCAAGACACGGGCACCCCCTGCAGCCTCCTCACGCCCTGGGCATGGGCGAGACACGGGCACCCCCTGCAGCTCCCCTCACTGACACGGGCACCCCGTGCATCTCCCCTTGCCCTGGGCACAAGGGCGACTCGGGCACCTGGAGCCTCTTTGTGCCCTGGGCATGGGTGAGACACGGGCACCCCCTGCAGCTCCCCTCACTGACACGGGCACCCCGTGCATCTCCCCTTGCCCTGGGCACAGGGGCCACTCGGGCACCCCCTGGAGCCTCTTTGTGCCCTGGGCATGGGTGAGACATGGGCACCCGCTGCAGCTCCCCTCACTGACATGGGCACCCCGTGCATCTCCCCTTGCCCTGGGCACAAGGGCGACTCGGGCACCTGGAGCCTCTTTGTGCCCTGGGCATGGGTGAGACATGGGCACCCGCTGCAGCTCCCCTCACTGACACGGGCACCCCATGCATCTCCCCTTGCCCTGGGCACAGGGGCAACTCGGGCACCCCCTGGAGCCTCTTTGTGCCCTGGGCATGGGCGAGACATGGGCACCCCCTGCAGCTCCCCTCCTCTGGGCACGTGTGAGACACAGGTACTCCCTGCAGGCTCTTTGTGTCCTGGGCACGGGCAAGACATGGGCACCCCTTGCAGCCTCGTCAGCCCTGGGCAGCGTGGATCTGCAAGACCCAGGGGGCCTGCAGCCTCCTTGGCCCCTGCTGGTAGTGACAGACACCTGGTCAGAGCCCCAGGCCCCAGGCTGCTGTGGTGAGTGTAGGGTCTGAGTGTAGGGCCTGACCCGGGGGGGCGTGAGCTGCTGGCCACGGGGAGGGCTGCGGGCTCTGAGAGATGCAGAGAGCTGTGACAGGCTGGGCATCATGCCCATTTCTCTGCTCCACAGCCCTAGGGAGCTTGAACCACAGCAGGGAGTGAGTGCAGGGGCATGGGTCTGAGACATGGAGCACAAGGGCTGGAGCAGGAGGGTTAGCTATGGAGCACCGAACCCATGAAATAATCAAACCCCCACCCCCAGTTCCCCGAAAGATTCTCCTGCTCAAGGAGCACAGCCCTGAACACGCCAACTGGCCCTGGGGCCTTATTACACGCCCTGTGATGACACAGAGGATTCCTAGATCCCAAGGCCCGAAGGGCTCAGGGTGATCCTCTAGCCTGATCGCCCATATGCCACAGGCCAGAGACCTGCCCCCCAAGACTCCTGTTTGAAGTAGAGCAGAGTCCTGAGCAAACCCATCAGGAAACCGAGAATCCACCACCACCCTTGGGAAATTGTTCCCATGGTGAATTATCCTCCCTGTGCAAAATGTACATCTCATTTCCAGTGCGAATTCTCTAGCTTCGATGGCCAGCCATTGCCTGGTGTTAGACCTTCCTCTGCTGGACTGATCAGCCCAGCTGACCTGAATGTGGCAAAGAAAGAGCCCCTCCCTAGCCAGAGAGCAATTAGCAAAGGCCTGCTGGCAACCAGGGAGGGGCTGGGGATCTCAAAGAAAGGGGCACAAGAATATTCTATAATGGGGTGCATTAGTCAGTGTAAATACAGGTCGAGACCTGTAACTGGAGACCATCTTACCTTTGCGCCTGGCAGCTCTTTGAGTCTTTGTCATTCCAGCTCCCTCTCCTGCTGTGATCTGTCCCTGCTGCCCCCGCAGCACCCCACCAGGCAGCGGGGAGGCAGAAGCCTGCTTCTTAAGTCCCGCTCTGGGCTTTGCTGGGCAGGGCGGCTGATCCCAGCCATAGCACAAGGCCGTGTGCAATGCACCGTGTGACCGCAGCCCCCCCGATTGCCCGGGCTCCCCTTACGGCCCAGCAGGACACGGCGCCCGCGCTCACTGAAAGACGGAATGGGCCAGGAGCTCGGGTGGCGGCAGGGTGAGGAGACGTGAGCTCAGTTACTCAGCCCCCTCCAGGAGACCCGGGCTCCCAGCAGCCCCTCCAAGCGAGCTGGCAGCTGTGCAGCTTGAGGTGCATTCGGTCCCAGTCCCGTGTTATCTGTGGGTTCCCCGTAGGGAGCGTGATGTACTTTGGGGTGTGGAGGGGGTCTCCAGGGGCGCTTTGGCTGCCTCTGTGGCAGGGGAGAGGCAGGGTCCCCCCTCTTCTCTGTGCAGAGCTCTCCCGGTTGCCCCAGGAACCAATTCAGCCAGGCCCTAGCGCAAGGGTGGCCAGCCTGAGCCTGAGGAGGAGCCAGAATTTATCAATGTACATGGCCAAAGAGTCCCAGTAATACGTCAGCAGCTCCCCATCAGCTCCCCCCACACGCTCCCAGCGCCTCCCGCCCACGGGCAGCCCCGGCGAACAGCGCTTCCCCCTCCCTCCTGATCAGCTGTTTCGTAGGGTGCAGGAGGCTCTGGGGGTGGGGTGGGGTGGGGTGGGAGCGAGGGCATGGCAGGCCAAGGGAGGGGACGGGAAGGGGTGGAGTGGGGGCAGGGCCTGGGGCAGAGCCGGGGGTTGAGCAGTGAGCACCCCCCGGCACACTGGAAAGTTGGCACCTGTAGCTCCAGCCCCAGAGTCGGTGCCTGTACAAGGAGCCGCACGTTAACTCCTGAAGAGCCGCGTGTGGCTCCGGGGCCCCAGGTGGGCCACCCCGGCCTAGCGCAGCAGCGCTCCGTGCTGAGCCCACCAGCAGAGGGGTGAACGGGTCCACTGGGGCCTCCGTCCCGCCAGGGGCAGCGGGAACAGCACAGCGAGCGGGCCGGCATGGGTCCCGCTCAGCCCCGCCCGCTCCACCCAGGGAGAGCAGCAATCCCCCTCGTGCCCAGTGGACATCTTTCCCCGAGCCTTCACGGTCCATAGCGAGTCTCACGCCCTTGGGACTCTGCAGCGAGGGGTGGCAAAGTCCCTTGGCTGGCATGGCACGTCCTCCCCGCTGCAAGCAGGCCGAGCACCTCGCACACCCTCCCGAGCAAGGCCCCTGGCTCTGAGCAGCCACCACCTCAGCTGGGCCTGGGGGGGAGTTCCCATGGGGGCGGGGGTGGAACTGCCTCCGCTACAGCTGGGAAGCTTCCTGTCCACCTGAACGGAGCTCAGCAGGGTCTGTCCCGGCCGGCTCCGACCCATCCATCCCCCGGGGGACCGGCCAGCTCCTGGTGCCAGCTGCAGACTCAGAGCAAGGGAGGTACAGAGGTCAGGGCCTAGCTCGTTCACGCCACTGCTAGCAGGGTGGCTGAGCTCAAAACTACTCCAGCCCCCACCTCTCCCAGCAGGGGGCGCTGTGGGGAGCGGGGCAGGAGCTGGCTTGGGGGAGCTCCCGGTTTCTCCAGCAGCTTCTGGAGCAGGAAGACGGTGCAGCTTCGCGGGGCAGTGCTGGGACCCTCAGCAGCTGTGACTAACGGGAGCTCTTGTGCCAGAGGTCTTTACCAGTTACAATCAGACTGAACTGTATCACCTCTGACTTTATTGCCGAGCTCCCAGAGCAGAACAGGAGACGGTGTCCTGGTGCCCCGTTGGGCTGGCCAGGGCGGAGATATCGGTAGAGTCGCAGCGGGCACGTCTATGCAGCAGCTGGGCGCAAGCTCCCGGCCCCATCAGATACCACCTGACGCCTGGGCTTGAGAGCTGGAGCGCCAGCCCGAGCCAGAACATCTCCCCTGCTCTTTGTGCCCCCCGGCCATGCTCCTCAGTCCGGCCTGCTTTGAAATGTCCCTGGCAGACGATCCCACAGCCGGATCCATCTCCCAGCCGCGGAGTCACTCCTGATATTCACTCTCATTCTTCCCTTCCCTAACCCCATCCCCATTCTGCTCCCATGGGTACCCGAAACAGGCAGTCGAGGGACAGAGCTCCTGTCGGACTGTCTCCAATGCCCTCCTCCCCCTGGCGCTGGGGCCAGGCCAGCAGGAAGGATGGGCCTGTGATCCAAGCACTGGAGAGAGGCTCTGGAGAGCTGGGTTCTAATCCTGACTCTGCCACAGCCTCCTGTGTGACCTTGGGCAAGTCGCTTAGTGGCTCTGTGCCCCTGGTGCCCCGATACCACAGTGCTGGGCCTGGCAGCAGAAACCTGAGAGAGTTCTGAAAGGCGGCCAACTTTGGCCTCAATTTGCAGCTACCAGGCACAGAGCGAGCAGGCACTGTGTTACTGCCCCATCCTAGATTGCTGGCGCCCCTCAATCACAACCCGCAGCCCCCTATCCCAGCCCCGGGCTCCCCCCGGCTCTGCCGGCGCCCCTCAATCCCGACCCGCAGCCCCCTAACCCAGTCCCGGGCTCCCCCCGGCTCTGCCAGCGCCCCTCAATCCCAACCCACAAAATCTGTTGGAGCTCTCAGGAGGGGGGTACTGAACCAACCTGTCCAGCCGGTTGTTCTTGCCCCTCATCACACACACACACACTCTGCACTTTGCACCCTGGCCACAGGCCATGCAGCTGTCCCCTAAGGCCAGTGCCAGTGGGCGGCCGGCAGAGACTGCAGCTCCCAGCATTCAGTGCCTCACTGGGCCGTATTGCATGCTGGAGCATGGGCTGCACCGGGGCATTAAAGTCGAGGCGATTTGGTTCCGTCCGTGCCCATCAGGTTCAGCTGCGGGGCTCCCGGCATGTTGCCCCAGCTGCCCACTGGGCGTGGCTGGCAGAAGGCCTGGGGGAGAGCAGACGGCAGCGTATGGGTGCTGTGGAGGGAGCAGGCACAAGGCCAGCATCTCACTTCCCCGGCTCCGGGCTGCCCGCTTTTCCGGATGTCCCTGCCTGCAGTTTCTGTCTCTTCCTGCTGGGCCGGGGGCTGGGCACCTGGGGAAGGAAAGTGGCCGAGATCAGACCAGCTCGTCTCACTGTCTGGGTCCTGTTGATTCAAGGGCAGCCCCCAGCAGAGATGGCGGCTAAGACTGATACGTGCCCAGGCCCCTGTTGGGACCAATGGGGCCAGGACTGGAAGCAAAGGGATCCGTGTAGGGCATGAGGAACCCCGATGGCTGGCTCCAGGCCTGGCCCTGCCCCCTCCTCACACAAACACCTGGCACAATGAACACCCTGCTCAGTGCTGTTTGCAGATCTCCACCCATACACAGGATAACCCCCTGCGCCATCCCTCGGGCCCGCCCACCCCTTACCTCCGGCGGACGTGCTCGTTTGCTGGCTGGGAAGAAATCGCCCAGCTTCCGCTGCCTCCTGCCCTCCCGGGGCACTTGCTGCTTGGGCTGGGCCTCCTTGGGCTTGGGCTGGGCCTCATGCCACCGCTGCAGCCGTCGGCACACCCGCGACTCACTGGAAAGAGAGCTCGGGTCAACGTGGGGGGGGGGCAGGGCCCGGAGGGGATCTGGGCCAGGGGGGCACCACAGCAAGAGGAACGGAAACCAAGGGGGGTTGAGGAGAACCCCCTAAGTGTGGCCCTCCTCGCCCGCCCTGTGCCAGGATCTCAGCAGAAGTGGCTCAGCGCCAGGCCTGCTCCCAGAGCTCCCTGATACAGGGGGTCTGGCTTGAATGGGCTTCCCGAGCTCTGGGCCCGCTGTGCCTCAAGGGCGCTGCAGTAGATCTGCTCCATCGACAAGGCCGTGTCCAGCCTCTCCAGGGCTCCGAGAGTCACCCTGGGACTGGGGCCAAGCGAAACAGGCAATTCCTTGGAGCCCAGCTCGGACCCAGGTCAGGTGCTGGAGACTTGCATGGGGCACTCGAGGCCCTGGCGCTCTGAGTGTCGATCCCAAAGGGGGCGGGGGAGTCTGCTGGTGCCACACAGCGAGCTCCATGTTGGTGCGAAAGGTGCCGGACTGGGAGCACTGGAGACGTGTCCCCTGTCTACACACTGCCCCACCTCCCCCCATCCCGCCCTGGACATCCCCCCTGTGGGCGGGAGAAAGGGGGTGAGTCTCCAAGGCCTATTTAGCTGCTGGCTTCAGGACTGAGGCTGCCAGCTGTGGGGTCAGATTGGGGGCAGCCACACAATGAATTGAGACCCCCCCGAACTCATCACACACAGGACTCCTCCCCATGCTAGGCCATCCCGCCTGCCCCCCATCCAGACAGTGCAACACTGACTTCATGTGCTTCTCGCGGGCGAGGAACTGCACCAGCCCCTCCGGGTCGGGGTCATGCCACTCCAGCGTTATCTGGCCCGGGTCGGCCACCTCCGGCTGCAGGAAGAGCCTGCGAGCTCCCTCCAGGTCCCAGTTGGTGGGCAGCGGGTGCTTCTGCAACAGCAGCAGCTTACAAGCCAGCGGTGCCCTGTGCCTCCAAAGGATCCCAAAGCACTTTGGAGCCCACATCCAGGAATGGCTGTACCCACCGCTGCAATGCACCCACCTCTGGGGAGGGACCAGCAGCTGGTTACCAGTGCATAGCTACACCACAACCCGGGTTGGGGCCGGGAGTGAAGCAGAACCCTGCATCCACAGTTACCGGATCTAGGACACCAGGGTTCACGCCCCAGGGTCTTTAACGCCCATGGGGTCGATGGGCAGGGGCCTCGGTGTCGTGTCTCATTCAAAGGGCCGCACAACTGCACCAGGGAGCACAGGCCGGCGGGGGGGTCACTACTGTTCCCCCCCCAAGGGGTGAGGGGTTTGTTCCCTCCAACCAGCCCTGCTCCTTTGCCCACTTCTCGGGCATCCCCCCTACCTGGCTCTCGCTGGCAGTCACGCCCCTCCTGGCCCTTCCCACCGACAGCGCGGCTTTACGGCAAACCCAGCCCACTCCCCGGCTTGGGCAGCACACGGCTTGGCTGCTCATGCCCAGGCCGAGGCCTCCGGTACCTGCGGGTCGATGTTCTGGAGAACCTGCTCGATGGTCCCGTGTTGCTGCAGCAGCCTGAGGGCCTTCTTGGGGCCCAGCCGCCAGATCTTCCCACAGTAATCACAGCCCAGCAAGATGCACAGGTCCACGAACTGCTCCGGGACAGGCCCGGCCCGAGGAGAGGGGGAAGAAGACAACCATCACCAGAGGGGTTAGCTGGGTGGCCGCCTGCTCCGGCCCTGACCACCCCTCCCACACCCTGCTGAGGCTGGCGGACCAGGGGCCAGCTCATGCCACAAGTCTCAACCGAACCCTGACAAATACGTGGCTGGCATAGCCTGGCCCGCCTGTGGGTTAGTATTGTTCAAACAGGTGTCAGCATTGGAAGACTGTGTTTAGCCTGTATGGAACGGTGGTGAGCTGCTGCCGGCGTCAATCTGACGTATCACGTCCGTATCCCCTCGTGCAAGGGACTATCGGAGCGGTTGGACAGTGAGCCTCTGTGACCCTGTAACTCGCCAGGCAGGAGAGAGACATTAACCAGTGTGAAGTGTTGGCTCCAGCAGGTGTTACGTCCTGCCCACAGGGAAGGTCCATCAACACCTGCTGTGCCCCCCTTCCTCCACCCCACCCCCGCTGAGTCATGCACGTGGTTTCCTCCCATCAGCTGAGTTTGTGGCTCAGAGCACATGGCGGGAGGGGGATAAAACCCCAGACAGAAGGAAATGATCCTCTCTGCTCTGCTTGGACTCTGGAGGGGCAGGTTTCTAGGCAGAAGCAAGAGATCCCCAGTGCTCAGCGTGGGTCAGCCCTAAAGGACGTTTGGAGCTTGCGTGTGACAGATGCTTCTATTCCCTTTTGAAACTTGTGACTGTAACTTGGGTGTGTATCTATGGTTCCCTGCTTAACCTTGTCAATAACTCTCCTGTTTCCTTTTCCTGGTTAATAAAGCTTTAGACAGTTTATTATAGGACTGGCTACAAGCGTGGGCTTTGGTGTGAGAGCTAAGGTGCAACTGACCTGGGGTGAATGACGGGTCCTTTGGGTCAGGGAGTAACCTGACTATTGCCGTATCCTTGGGGTAAGGGCCCAGCTATCACACAGGCAGCTCCCCTGGGTGGCAGGACAGATGGGGGAGCCCACGGGGCCTGGCTGTGACTCCCAGGTTAGGCTGTTGTAGGGCCTGAGGAGCTCACACCTGGTAACTGGTTGGTGAAATCGAATACAGAGCTCACAGCCAATGGGGGGTTGGTGCCGGGTTCCCAGCACTCTGCCCTGAGGCTGGCATGCACGCCCTGGGGTCACGGCAGGCAGCGTTACACTCCTCACCAGCACGGTCCCTCCCCGTCTCAGCATAGCCTCACCTGTTCAACATGCACCAGACTGACGGGCAGCCCAAGGGAACGATGAGACAATCCTGCTGGCCAGCGTCGTCTCCCTCTTCCCCTGGGCTGCCCGTCGGTCTGTCTGCATCCACCCGCTGCCTCCTGTCCTCGGATTCTCAGCTCTGGGCGGGGCCTGTCTCTTTGTTCTGTGTCCGGGCAGCACCGAGCGCAGGGGGTTCTGCTCCACCGCGGGGGCCCCACGGTGGTACCACCACACAACAAAACCCATCAATCCATCCCCACCTGCTCCTGAGTCATCCCCAGCTTCTGCAGAATGGCAGGCAAGGAAAACTCTTCCACCTCACTGCAAGAGACAGAGGGCAGCGTGAGGCTGGGGCACCCTCCCCCGCCAAGCCCCCATTCCTGTCCGCCTTATCCTATGGCACCCCCCAGAGCCGCGCAGCCATCCCTTGCGGCACAAACCTGGCGTGGCCAGCCAGTGGGAGCCCAAGGCCATAACCTGAGTGCAGGCTCCAGTCTCCCGTCTACACCTGTCCAGCCCCCAGCACCTCCCCTCTGCTGGGTGGGCACCCTTCCGGCTCCCCCACCACCCACTCCTCACTTCCTCTTCCACAGATTCCGAGATTCTCAGGCCAGAAGGGACCACTGTGATCATCCAGTCTGACCCCATGTGTAACACAGGCCAGAGCCCTGCCCCCAAACAACTCCTGTTTGACCCAGAGCAGATCTCTTAGATTTAAAAACGGCCAGTGAAAGAGAATCCACCATAGCCTTGGGATGTTGCTCCGGGGTTAATGGTTTTAACCCTCACTGTTAAAAATATGCCCCTTATTTCCAGTCTGAATTTGTCTAGTTTCAACCTCCAGCCATTGGATCATGTTAGACTTTAGTCTGCTGAACTGACAAACCTTCTGTCAAATCTCTGTTCCCACGGAGGTACTTATAGACTGTGATCAAGTCACCCCTTCACCTGCTCTTTGGTAAGGTAAATAGATGGAGCTCCTGGAATCTCTCTCTATAAAATATGTTTTCTAATCCTTTAATCATTCTCATGCCTCTTCTCTTAACCCTCTGCAATTTATCACCATCCTTTTCAAATTGTGGGCACCAGAACTGGGCCCAGGATCCCAGCAGCCCTCGCACCAGGGCCACATACAGAGGTGAAATAACCTCTTTGCTCCTCCTGGAGATTCCCGTGTATACCTCCCAGGATCGCATTCGCGCTTTTGGCCACAGTGTCGCACTGGGAGCTCAAGATTCAGCTGGTTATCCACCACGACCCACAAATCTTTTCCAGAGTCGCTGCTACCCAGGATAGGGTCCCCCATCCAGTAAGTATGGCCGACAGACTTTGGTCCCAGATGTATGACTTTACATCTGGTCGTATTGTTGTTTGCTTGTGCCCAGCTTACCAAGCAATCCAGATCGCTCTGTGTCAATGACCAGTTCTCTTTGTTATTTCCCACTCCCCCAATCATTGTGTCATCTGCAAACTTTGTCAGTGATGGTTTTATCGTTTCCTCCAGGTCACTGATAAACATGTTAAATAGTGTAGGGCCAAGAACCGATCTTCTTACTACGAACACCGGCTCAGTGGGGATTCCCTGGTTTCAGTTACATTTTAAGACCTATCACTTGGCTAGTTTTTAATCTGTGGGCCAGGTTAATTTTATATCGTTCTAGTTTCTTCATCAAAACGACATGCAGGACGAGGTCAAACGCCTTCCAGGAGTCTAAGTCCGTTACGCCAACGCTATCAGCGTTATCAGCCAGACTTGTCATCTCGTCAGAAAAGAGACTGAGTGAGTTTGACAGGGTCTATTTTCCGCAAACCCATGCGGATTGGCATTACTGAGATCACCCTCTCGTTCTTTATTAACTGAGTCCCCTCTCAGCTGCTCCGTTACCTTGCCCAGGATCGACGTCAGGCTGACAGCCTATAATTACCCTGGTCCCCCTGTTTATCCCTTTAAAATCCTGGCACATGAGCTTTATGCCAGGCCTCTGGAACTTCCCCGGGGTTCCCAGGCGCCAGCAGCTCCTGGATCCCCCTCTCTCCTCTACCATGTCCCCCAGCAGGGCTCAGACCCACCAAGGGCTCAGCGTGGCCAAGACCGCTGCCACTCACCAGCTTTTCTTGGCGCTCAGGTGGCGGATCAGGCGGAGGCTCCCGAAAGGCAACGCGTCCATGTCCTCCGTGGCCGTGCACCAAACCTTGCCAGACTTCACCAGAGCTGCACAAGTGGCTTCTGCCTCAGCCGGAGCCTGCGCACAGGTACAGAGAGCAGCTCTGCTAGCATCCCCATGGGGACAGCGCCCTCCTTGGGCCATCCCCCAAACGGGACCTGCCAGCGGCACACGGCCCCTCCTCCCCGGTCCCCGCTCAGACCAGCTTTCACTGCTTCCTTTACATCACAGCAACTGGCTTGCTTCTGTCAAGGGTCCATGTCCCTCCCAGAGCACTTTGTGTAGGCCCTAGATAAACAACCCCCGTCTCCACCAGCGATACCCTGCGGCTCTGTCACACTCAGCCATGGACCCTCTGGCCAGCAGAGCCACCTGGGCCACCCCTGAAGAGCAAGAAACTGCAGCCAAAGCAACCGGCTTCGCCCAAGCACAGGGCCTCTCCCCTTCTCCTGGGGAGCCCAGACAGCTGCCCCAGTGACCCACGGACTGGCCCCTCTGCCACAGGATCCGACCCCATGCTGTCCCACTCCAAGTTACCTGCACACATGGCACACCCAGGTAGCTCAGCAGGGTCTCACAATCCTGCTTCAGGGGCCGCTGCAGGTTTTCAGCCAGGCGGGACTCTGTAACCAGCAGAGGAATGTGGGTCAGGGGTTCCTGATGCAGCAGGGACCCCCGTTCCCAGTTACAGTGCCGCCTGCTGTTGCATACAGGCGCTGCATGTTCAAGCCGGACCCCAGGCCTGGACAGCGAAGGCTCTGAAACTAGGCTTGCCACCCGGATAGGGGCCACTGACTGCCACTGCGAGAGCCCAGGGAGCTCTCTGGAAGGCAGGGGAGGGCCCTGTTGGGGCAGGGCAGATGAGGCGAGCCACGGACCCCCAGCTGCTTTGCAATGTGGCACAGCAGAATTCCACAGGCTTGGGCATTTACCTGCAGCGTCTCTCCTAGCCCTGGCAGCCTCTGCCCGCCTGGCCAACTGCAAGGAAAGGAATCTGTTACAACGATCTGCGCGCAGAGACGTCCTATCCCCTTCTCACCCCAGGCCGGGCATCATCCTCCCACCCAGGACAGAGAACATCGGCATAGCCCCCCCAACCCCTGTCCCAATTGCTGCAGCGCCCCCTGTGGCTGGGACCGAGAATGATCAGCTGTGTATCCCCACCCCCGCCCCTACCCCATTGCTGCATGTTCTGTCCCCTCTGCCATGTTCAGGGATCACAGTGCTCACAAGAGCTCTGCCTTACAATACTGCACCTGGGGCTACTCCTGCATGTAAGTGACCTAACAACAAGAGCTCCCCGCCTGGACTCTCTACCCGGGAAGCTCAGCTCTTAAAGGCACAGCCCACCCTGCGCCATTAACAAACGTCCCAGAACGCCTCTGATACCAACCAGTGGCTGTTTGAGGTCAGGGGGCCGCCCGTCAAACACAAACACCGGTTTGATGCCATTTTCCAGGAGATGCAGCGTCCGGTAAAACAGCCCCTGCAAGTGACTGAGAACAAAAGCTGGGAAGCCTGCGGCTTGCACCACGACGCGTGTGCCAGGCGGAACGGAGAGCCCGGCAGCGGGAGCCGCTCTGACAGAACGGGGGAAGCCCATCTGGCGTCACACACCCGCACAGGTGCAGGCCGGAACAATATGGCTGCCCAGCTTCAATGTGAGGGTGTCAGCACCCTTATCCCCACGCACGGAGGAACAGGCAGGGGATGGGGGCTGCTCAAAGCCACCCAGGAAGTCTGTGGCAGGGCTGAGGGCAGGCTCCAGGGGCTCCTGTCTCCGAATCCTGCACACAAGCCATTAGGCCATTGAACTGTCCTCCGCTGGGCCCCCGGCACGGCACGGCACGGCACCGTGTGAGTGAGCTCCCAAGGCGATCCCCACTGGCCAGGCACTGGGTGTGTGACACCACGGAGCTGGTGCTGCCTAGGGGCTCTGGGAGCAGGGAGCAGCCCTGGGGAAGCCGGGCACTGCTGGGGTACGGGCCACTCACCTGATGTTCTCCCCGTTGCGGTTGAAGATCTTCGGCATGGCCGTGCGGAACTGGTAAATGGCAATGGATGCGTCCAGGGCTATGACGCGGTCTGGGAAGCCCAAGGCAACAGCCAGGTTATTCCCCCAGGAACGGGCATAACCTCCGCCCCATCCTGTCCTAAAGGGCTGGCTGCTCTGGAACTGCCTGCCTGGGGACTCTCACTCCTCATCCTCCATGCCACCCCCCAGGGCTGCTTCCCCATTCACCCCCCTCCCAATTCCCTGGGGTGTCCCCAGCCGCTACCCCCACCATTCCCAGGCGATCTCAGCCTCTCCCACCCTCCTCTTCGCTCTGAATCCCCACCTGCCCCCTGGCCCCTGCCCGCTTGTGCGGTCCCCTCCCGCCGGGGGGCAGCAGGAGGAGCCATGCCCCAGGCTGGGGAAGAGCTGGGGGGTGCTCACCTCGATACTGTTGCAGAGGGAACGAGCTCACAGCCTCCGCAGCCTCCTCCTTAATCACATCTGCCAACCTGACGATGCCCATGGGCACGATCCGGGAATCCGTGCAGGGGCTGGGCACGGAAGGGGGGGCCACTGGGGGGGACGGATAAAGAGTGTCCCCCGGGCTGGGCACGGAGAAGCAGGGGGCAGACACTCCCCAGAACAGGGGACACACACCGGGCAGGCTCCAGGCACGCAGCGGAGCTCAGAGCAGGGACCAGACCGAGGGGCAGCGCGGCCCGGGCCCAGAGCCGGGGCTGCGCGCGGGGAACCACGGGCAGCGGCAGCCGCCGGGCTGGGAGTTCGCGTCCGAGCCGGGCCGGGAGGTGCGGGGCCGGAGCGCAGGGGGAGCCGGGCCGGGCCGGGCCGGGCCGCGCCGGAAGGAAGGAGCGGGGCGGGGCAGCAGCCCGGGCGGGGAGGGAGCTGCGGCAGCCGCAGGTCGGACCGTGGGCAGACAGATCCCAGCAGCAAGACGCGCAGGGATGGGTGGGGGGAGGCTACCCGGGAGCAAAGAGGCTTTTCCAGCTCTGATTGCCCGGGCGAGCCTAATGCTGAGGGGTGCTTGATGCCCCCCGAGGGGGGGACTGGTCCATGGGGACCCCGAGGCAGCAGACGCTCCGTGCCCGAGGAGTGGCCTGGCCCATGCGGATGGTGATGCCCAGGGGGTACCTGGCGTGTGGGAGTCTTGTCTCTGGCGGGCAGGGGTCAGGTCCGTGTCTGCCCGCCAGGCCCGGCTCTCTCTGCAGGTTGGCAATCACCTGACCCCTCTGCGCGGCTCCTGGCCCACTGGACACTCAGAGCCGCTGCTCCCCAGCATCCCAGTCCCAGATCAGGCTCTGGGTGAGGCCGAGCGCGGAGATATGGATATAGCGACACCAGTCAACGTTCATGTCACACGGTTCCCAGGTGCAGGTGACCCCAAGCAGAAGTGCTGGAAACCAATGGTCACAGACAAAATCCAACCACAAAGCACCTTCTAAACCCTAGGCTGGCTGAGCAGATACCTTCTTACCTTCTGGAGCGACGCTCACCCAAAGTCTTCCCGGTGTGGGACAGCCAGGCCTGGTTGTGATTGTCCATCTGTGGACAAGGCGCAGCTGGCAGCTTGCCTCCTTGTTGACGCATCCCAGGTGTCTCTTCACCTGGAGTTTGGCCCTCCAATCCATGTTTGAATGACACCGCCTAACCAGTGGGTTTTCCTGGGTTTTCCTTTCCTGTTGATTTTCCAAACCCTTGACCAGCATGCGGCTCAAGCTGCAGATGGGCCTCCGTTGTGAGACAGTTGATGCAGAGAGAGACAAGTCCCTTCCCTCCTGCTGCCCGGAGCATGTTTCTCACAGTCTGGTGACCTCTGCAACTCACAGACCTTAGGAATACAGTGTGCGGTCTAGCTCCCTAGCTCCTGAAATATCATCCTACCTACATCTTGCAATGATCATAACGACCAGTGTATTGCTGACTATTGGTAGAGACTTCATATGCCACCCTTTGACACAGTATTATGCATATAGCTGACCCAGAGGATCCCTGTGAACTCTTACGCAGTCTTTATGCCCTCTGCCTGTTCCTGGGTCAGAGTAACCCTGAGACCGTGGCCACACAGTGCCAGGGGAGGGGAGGTGCAGCATGGCTCATAAGGACCCTCAGGCTGGGGGCACTCAGTATCCAGGAAGGGGTGGCATGGCACGGCCCATGGGGACCCCGAGGCTGCAAACACTCAGTGCCTGGTGAGGGGTGGCACGGCCTGGCCCACGGGGACCCCGAGGCTGGGGGTGCTCAGTGCCTGGTGAGGGGTGGCACGGCCTGGCCCACGGGGACCCCGAGGCTGGGGGTGCTCAGTGCCCGGTGAGGGGTGGCACGGCTTGCCCCACAGGGACCCTGAGGCTGGGGGCGCTCAGTGCCAGGTGAGGGGTGGCACGGCCTGGCCCATGAGGATCCCGAGGCTGGGGGCGCTCAGTGCCTGGTGAGGGGTGATGTGGCCTGGCCCATAGGGACCCCGAGGCTGGGGGCGCTCAGGGCCCGGGGAGGGGTGGCGCGGCACGGCCCACGAGGACCCCGAGACTGGGGGCGCTCAGTGCCCGGGGAGGGGTGGCGCGGCCCGGCCCACGGGGACCCCGAGGCTGGGGGCGCTCAGTGCCAGGGGAGGGGTGAAGTGGCCTGGCCCACGGGGACCCCGAGGCTGGGGGCGCTCAGGGCCCGGGGAGGGGTGGCGCGGCACGGCCCACGAGGACCCCGAGGCTGGGGGCGCTCAGTGCCCGGGGAGGGGTGGCGCGGCCCGGCCCACGGGGACCCCGAGGCTGGGGGCGCTCAGTGCCCGGGGAGGGGTGGCGCGGCCCGGCCCACGGGGACCCCGAGGCTGGGGGCGCTCAGTGCCCAGGGAGGGGTGGCGCGGCCCGGCCCACGGGGACCCCGAGGCTGGGGGCGCTCAGGGCCCGGGGAGGGGTGGCGTGGCCTGGCCCACGGGGACCCCGAGGCTGGGGGCGCTCAGTGCCCGGGGAGGGGTGGCGCGGCACGGCCCACGGGGACCCCGAGGCTGGGGGCGCTCAGTGCCCGGGGAGGGGTGAAGTGGCCTGACCCACGGGGACCCCGAGGCTGGGGGCGCTCAGTGCCCGGGGAGGGGTGGCGCGGCCTGGCCCACGGGGACCCCGAGGCTGGGGGCGCTCAGTGCCCGGGGAGGGGTGGCGCGGCACGGCCCACGAGGACCCCGAGCCTGGGGGCGCTCAGGGCCCGGGGAGGGGTGGCGCGGCCTGGCCCACGGGGACCCCGAGGCTGGGGGCGCTCAGTGCCCGGGGAGGGGTGGCGCGGCCCGGCCCACGGGGACCCTGAGGCTGGGGGCGCTCAGGGCCCGGGGAGGGGTGAAGTGGCCTGGCCCACGGGGACCCCGAGGCTGGGGGCGCTCAGGGCCCGGGGAGGGGTGGCATGGCCTGGCCCACGGGGACCCCGAGGCTGGGGGCGCTCAGGGCCCGGGGAGGGGTGGCACGGCCCGGCCCACGGGGACCCCGAGGCTGGGGGCGCTCAGGGCCCGGGGAGGGGTGGCACGGCCCGGCCCACGGGGACCCCGAGGCTGGGGGCGCTCAGTGCCCGGGGAGGGGTGGCGCGGCCCGGCCCACGGGGACCCCGAGGCTGGGGGCGCTCAGGGCCCGGGGAGGGGTGAAGTGGCCTGGCCCACGGGGACCCCGAGGCTGGGGGCGCTCAGGGCCCGGGGAGGGGTGGCGCGGCCTGGCCCACGGGGACCCCGAGGCTGGGGGCGCTCAGTGCCCGGGGAGGGGTGGCACGGCTTGGCCCACGGGGACGGATTTCCTAGCACAGTGTATAAGCAGCCGGGATGCCAAGTGTGGCTCAAGCCGGGTGAGGGGTTCCAGTCTCTGCCCGCTGAGCCCCAGGCGCTGGCCAGACAGCCCAGCCCAGCGGGGCAATGGGATACGTGCCCCGCTGCCCTGCACCCCGGGCCTGGCGGCTCCCTTCTGCACCCAGGGCGAGTCCCAGCCACCCCGCCTCGAGCCCTGGCTGAGGCTGCCCTGGGTCCCTGCGCGCCGACGGGCTGCGATGACTCCTCCGTGCCAGCAGGGGGCGCCAAGGCAGCGCTGCCTGTGTCCGGGCACAGAGCGCGCCTCTCTCGAGTGACTCCCCGTGCGCCGCTCTAGCCCAGGCCTCGCTCGCCGGGCGCCCGCCTGTTGCCGGAAGTGCGGTGGGGGGGCCGGTGAGCGCGGAGTGGCCGGTGGCCGTGCGGGGGGGGGGCACTCTGGGGGTCGGGGGAGGGGGCGCCGGCCCGGGAGCGCGTGCGGGGTGGGGGGGCGCCCAGAGGTGGGGGGCGCCGGCCCGGGAGCGCGTGCGGGGGGGGGGGCGCCCGGAGGGGAGAGGGCGCCGGCCCGGGAGCGCGTGCGGGGGGGGGGGGGCGCCCGGAGGGGAGGGGGCGCCGGCCCGGGAGCGCGTGCGGGAGCGGGGGGCGCCCCGATGCGGGGGCGCCGGCCCTTGAGCGCGTGCGGGGTGGGGGGGCGCCCGGGGGGGGGGCACCGGCCCGGGAGCGCGTGCGGGGTGGGGGGGCGCCCGGGGGGGCGGGCGCCGGCCCGGGAGCGCGTGCGGGGCAGGGTGGGGGGAAATGGCCGTGAAGTTCTCGCTCCCTAGGCGGGTTTCCCAGCTGGGGGCTCTGCCCTTGGCCCAGGCAGTTGCTTTGCTGTGTGAACTCCGCAGCCGTGTCCTGCCTGGGCAGCTGGAGCTGGGGGCTCAGACGCCGGAGCCCGGCACTGCTCAGCCGCTGGAGGGAGGCTGCCTGCCAGCCCCCAGTAACCTGCTCTCTCCTCCCTTCTCCCTTGCAGGCTGGATAAGGCCTCTGCCCCCATGGCTGGCCGGCCTGCTGAGTGGAGCACGGCTCTGCCCAGCCTGGGGCTGTGCGCCGTGTGTCTGTGCTCAGCTGTCCGCACCTTCCAGGTGAGAGCGATGGCCGCAGGGCTCAGGGACGGGCGAATGTGCCCCTCTTACCGTGGACCTGCCCAGGTGGCAGCTGCGCGGCTGCTCCTGTTTTCCCACCTGACGGAGACAGGTCTTGTTAAAGAAACTTTCAAGGCAGAGAACAAATCAGCGCACTGCGCGCTAGTGCTGTGGCCTAGCGAAAGGCCGTCTGTGTTGTCCCTCATTCGCTTCTGGCTGCCCCCATATTTACTGGACCAACAGATTTACAGGCCCAAGGATAACTTACCAGGTTTCTTCCCGCAGCACTTGATTGAAAGTTAGTTTAATGCTTACAGGTGTCAAGAGTCTGAAAAGGAGGCCTGGGGCCCGAGTTCAGCGTGTTCTGGTCTACCAGATGAGTCCTTGGTTTCTTGGCAGTGTACCTGCTTCACCAGCTCTAGATCATTTTTTGGCAGAAGCTGGGGGAAGGATGAGTCTGTTTGTGAGCGCAGGAGGCGGAGTCAGTGTCTCTGGGGCTGGGGAATCTGCTTTGGGGATGGGAAGTTGTCAGTGGAACAAAAGGGGTTTCACAGTCGCACTACAGGTAGGAAGAAACACAAGCAAAGACTTTTTTCTTAATGGGCCTTTGTGAGGAGCCATGTGTGAAGGAAGCAGCGGAGCTCGTGAAGGGTGGACTCCCGCTGACAGCGTGATGCAACTCTGGGTACCAGTCAGGGGGCATGGATCCTCAGGCTGTTACCCTGGGTGTCCAAGCTATTGCTTTGTGTCTGTTCTGCTGAGTTCCCTGTGATCGTGGCCTGCGGCTCATTGCTTGCCTCTGTGTGTTTGTAGATAAATCGCGGGGCTGCGGCAGGGTTTCTCCTCCAGGCCCTGGCAGCACTTGTGGGAGCAGTTGGCTTCTTCTGGACACCTCTTGGGCTTACCTTGGCAGCAGATTCCCAGTCTGGTACCTGGGTCTCCACCGTCATTGGCCTCCCTTTGCTGGCTTTTGGATTCCACTGGCTGAACGGCGACCACTCCACTGCCAACATCCTCCTGGGAGGAGCCCTGCTGCTGGCCACGGGCTTGGAGTACCTCACTGAAGAGGGCAGGGCCATGGTTGCCCAGTCTGTCACCGTGGTGGCCTCCATCACCATCCTCATCCTTTCCATTTTCACCATGAATTTCTATGGGATACTGGGCAGCCTGGTGTTGAGCACAGCTGGCCTCCTGTCTGAGGTGAAGGTGGAGAGATTGCTCGTGCTGAGGAAGGAAGCCGTCCTCAGCTGTCTCCTGGCAGCAGGAAATTTGGCATTTCAATGGGCCTTACGGACACAGCACCTTGACCTGGATTGATTTTATGTAGGACTGACCTGTGGCGTTCTCAGTGTGGTCTGTGGCTGCCATCAGCCTTGGTGCAGAGGTTACAGCTTCTGGCATGCAATGTGACCCGGGCCCTTGGACTGTAGAGTTAACCTTCATGTTTACAGCCGCTGTCTGATCTACATTAGCGCACTGGGTGCAGCCCTCAGGCTCCAGGTAAGTCTCAGCAGCAGCTTGTCTCTTGGGTAACTGATTGATGCCGGATGAGAGGAGGATACCAAAGATCGGAGCTGTCATGTTTGCTGCTGTTCCTTGGAGTGGGCCCCGATAGGGCAGAAATACACCCAACTGCTGCTCCAAACTGCTTTGAATTTCTTCTTTGGTCTCTGGGGTGGGGAGAAGAGGCAGGGTGACTATGGAGCCCTCTTGGAAGCCGGCTGGTTCAATACCCCCAGCCTTCCAGGACGAGTTACAGGCCGCCCAGGGAAGAGGCTGGCTGTTCCATCGTAGGCTCAAGGGAGCTGGTGACAGAAAGGACCTGCCAGTCCGTTTCCCAGCAGACCATTGCATGATACTGTTGCAGACTGAGAGAGTGCCTGGTCCCGCGTCTCCAGCACTTCCCTTGGGAGCCCATTCCTTAAGCAGATGGAGCTCAGGGTATTGTTCCTGCCAACCAGTCTACATTTACTTTTGCTTAATTTCATTCCAGGCATTAACAGACTCTTTTGAATTTACGGGTATTAAATTCAGGGAACTCCAATTTTTTTCCCGCCCCAATATTAACTCAGCCCCTCTGCAAGAATAATGTTGTTATTGAGCCCTTGGCACTTTTCACCATCGAAGTGCTCTAAGTGCTACCAGTGGCCTGTAGTGTCTTGGATGTCCCATGATAACTTGCTGTCATATAGTTCTGATTGCCTTGGGAACTGCACCCTTGAATGTCCTGACTATTATGCTTGTAAAGCCTTGAGCACTAGCTGGTTTTTTTTACATTTAATTTCCTCACTTGAAAGGGAAAATAAAAAAGTGAGACCAGATGAAATAAAGCGTTTTCCACCCGGTGCATGTGTCTCCATGGAGTTGCACGAGCACGCTGGCTGTCTCTGTCTGCCTGGGTGATTGCTGGAGGGAGCGCTGCATGGCCGTAGCTCTCTGGATAGACACACACCACAAGTGTAACCCAAGAGTGCATCCTCATAAGGAAGCTGGCCTGGCCGCTGTGCTGTGTTCACTTGCTTCTCCTCCAACACTTGGCAAAGCCAAGTCCTCATTGGAGACCCTATAAGACGGTTTCAAACCAAGCTGCTGAAATCTTCTTGAATGTCCCTCTTAACACCCGGGAAAGCTCTCCCCCTGCTGCCTCCCCCCTCCCCTCCCCTCCCCACACACACACTTAGGGCAATGTTTTGCTCTGCAGCTTGGCTTCTGTTTGCAGAGACCATCCATTCAGGGTGTGGAAGAGCAGCTGGGGGAACCCCCACAAGCATATTTGAGTTTCTTACCCGTATTCATGCTCTGGCTGGGCCCCCAGTGTTTGGGTATCTGTAGTTGTAGCTGATGCTGGTATAGAGGGTCTCGCTTGTACCCTGGCATGGCTTTTCCCAGCCACTGGGATACTCACTGTGCAATGAGACCAGGGGTGGGCAAACTTTTTGGCCTGAGGGCCACATCGGGATTGCGAAACGTTATGGAGGGCCGGATAGGAAAGGCTGTGCCTCCCCAAAGAGCCTGGCCCCCACCCCCATCTGCCCGCTCCCACTTCCCG
Source organism: Eretmochelys imbricata (assembly GCF_965152235.1). Taxonomy (NCBI): domain Eukaryota; kingdom Metazoa; phylum Chordata; order Testudines; family Cheloniidae; genus Eretmochelys; species Eretmochelys imbricata. Next base: position 3,236,144 of record NC_135573.1, on the reverse strand, counting down.
CCCCCTGACTGCCCTCCTCAGAACCCCTGACCCATCCAACCCCCCAGCTCCTTGTCCCCTGACTGCCCCCTACCCCAACTGCTCCCCTGGGACCCCACACCCTATCCAGACCCCCCCTGTCCCCTGACTGCCCCCCCCCCCGCCCCCTGTCCACACCCCTGTCCCCTGACAGGCCCCCCAGGACTCCCATGCCTATCCAACCCTGACTGCCCCCTGGGACCCTTGTACCAAACTGTCCCCCCAGGACCTCACCCCCTGTCCATCCCCCCCACTCCCTGGCCCCCCGGGACCCCACTCCCATCCAACCCTCTCTGTCTCCTGACCACCACCCCCCCCGAACCTCTGTCCCATCCAACCTCCCCGTCACCTGACTGCCCCCGGGACCTCCTGCCCCTTATCCAACCCCAGCTCCGCCCTACCCTTATGCCGCTCAGAGCGGCAAGACAGGCTTATCTGAAAGCCTGGGAGGTGGGCGGGCTCAAGCCGTGCTAGCTGTGTGGCTGTGGGGGAGGGGGGACAGCAGGGGAGGAGCCAGGGGCAAGCCTCCCCAGCCAGGAGCTCAGGGGCCAGGCAGGACGGTCCCGCTGGTTGGATGTGGCCCGCGGGCCGTAGTTTGCCAACCCCTGAGTTAGATTCTTCCATAATAAGGTTTGAACTTTTCTGTCTTTCCTCATGAAGGTGGTTAAAACATCAACAGCAGCTCTTGGGTTTTTCTCTCAATAAAATTAAAGGAGTCAGGCAAATTCTGCACCACCCCTTGCTCCCCCCAGTCCCCAGTGCAGCTCTGCCGGTAGAACGCCTGACTTCTAGCACTCTCTGCTGACCTTATCTGTTTGCATAAATCGTTACCCTGGTGACAGGCGTTCTGTATCCGGGCATGAGTCCCTACGTAGTTCAACCTGGCTGTAAGAGTTAGATGCCCTAGAAGTGACAGGACCCCTGCCCCGTTACCAACCCCAGGAGCCTCACAGGCTCTGGCTAGCTCTTTGTTCTTCTTTGAGTGCTTACAGACATTCCACTCAGGTGTGTGCATGCCCAGTGCACCAAAGCCGGAGAAATTCGCCTAGCAGTACCCGTAGGGGTAGTGTTTGCGCCCCTTGCCTCATAGCCTGTCCCCTGGCTGTATAAGGGCAGCGTCGCCTTGACCCGCCTCAGTTCCTTCTCACCACCCCCAGCAAGAGGTCGGAGCATTGTGGGCACGGCCCTTTTATCTCTAAGTTGTTGAGAACTTTGTGTTCATAGTTAGTTGTTTAGTAGTTAGTACCTTAGGTGGGTTAGTTAGTTAGCTGGAATGTCTTCACCAGGATTTAAACGTTGCCCATCATGTGAGGGGCTATTCCAAATAGTGATCCCCACACGCAGTGTTTAATGTGCCTGGGAGAGGAACACAGTAAGGGCAGATGCTCCATCTGTAAGTCCTTCAGGACAAGGATGCAGTTAGCAAGACACTTGAGATGCGAGCAAGCCATGAGGCCCCCGTCAGCCCTGGAGATGGTACCAGCTCCTCAGCTGTCGTGTGAGCCTCATTGTACCGATGGTCTGCGGCAGAACTTGGAGGCAGCCTCTAGGAGGGCTCCACCAAGGAAAAGGACCCATAAATCGGAACACAGCTGGCAGAGAGAGTCATTCTCTGCAGGGATCAATGATGGCTCCTTGGGTACCCGTGCAGGAGCTGGTCCTTCAATCCATTCTCTCGTACCAAGGCAACATTGAGAGGCTGTACAGTCAACTCCAGCACCATGCGTGAGTCCAGAACTGCCGTCTTCAGCACCAACAATGACCACGCCCGTGGCCTACTAGGCGACATCAGACCTATTATGCCTCTCAGTCCCAGACTCTCCAATCACCAATGAACCGTCAGCAGCAATGACTTCATCAGTGATTAGGGCACTGACACCATCCTTGGTACCACCTGTACGCCTGGGTACCCTGTCTAGGCTGGTGTCTGACCAGTTCTTCGGCGATGACGACTTCGGTACAGACTGAGGCTTGAAGACGGGTGCCAACACCGGCCCTGGAGCCGCCTTGAGAGTCAGTACTGAGCAAGAACATGTTGCCCCTGCAACCCATAGGGCCCCTTATTGACCTAGGGCCCGTGCAGGCAGCGTATTGGGCCTTGCATGAAGCTGGATGGTGGCTGGCTGGCTCTGCCGGGAGTTGATCCTCCATTACCCCAAATGACTTTGGGGTTCATCGGGGCTGAATTAGAATTCTTCCTCACCCTCCCTTTTGACCCCCAGAGGCCGGTTTACAGCTTGGTCCAGACACACATCTGATACTGACATCATGGGATCAATACCAATCACACGTTAGGCGTAGGGGCTCTTGGCACGCTACTCATTGGCCACCGATGCCTTACCCATATCCACGATGGCCTGGGAATCTGTGGAACGCTCCTTCTTCCTTCAGATTCCGATCTTCCACCCACTCTAGGGCAACCTCTACGCTTTCAATTCAACCTCCCAAGTCTCTCCTCCTCCCTGAACTGTTGACCCAACATCACGGCCAGGTTGTTCATCCAGCAGTAGGCAGTCTACCCCTTACCACGTGGGTGCTAGATGAGGAAGAGACACAGTTAAAGAAGTTCTGCTTAGAGTAGGACATCTGGGGGGGGCCACCTGTTTTTGTCTAAGTGGAAGCAGTTTTCGGTTTGGGGGAACCTCAGAGGGAGTTCATCCTATGTCAGCATGGATTCAGAACGTTCTGGACTATTGGTTGCAGTTGAAATCTTTGGGCCTGGCTCTTAGCTCTTCCAAAGTTCATTTGGCTATGATTTCAGCTTTCTACCCTCCTCTTTGGGGAAAGTCACTAAATTCACATCCTATGATAGGGAGGTTTCTGAAAGGCATTGTCTGTCATTTTCCACCAGTGAAGAAAATGGTGCTATTGTGGGACCTTAATACAGTGCTCGTGCCACCAATGAGTCTGTTTGAGTCAATAGTTAACACGCTCATTGGCTCTCCACTCCCAGGAGTTGGCCTTCCTGGTAGCTATAACATCCACTAGACTAGTCAGGGAAGCCTTCATGGCAGCAGATCCCCCATACACCCACTTCTTCAAAGGCAAGGTAGCTTCAAGACCATAGCCAAAATTTCTGTCAAAAGCGATCTCTCGGATTCACCTTAATGAGGTTATTTAATTACCTGTATTTTTTCCCAAACCACACTTGGGCATAGAAGAACAACGCCTTCAGACCTTAGATGCGGGAAGGTGCTCGGCATTTTATCTGGAAAGGACTAACCCCTTTCGTTCATCACCTCTCCTCTTCGTATCTTACACTGAGCGGATGAAAGGACAATCGGTCTCCGCTAAGTAGATAAGGACGTGTATTGCCGCAGCTTCTGGAGCAGCTTAGATTACGCCCCCAAAGTCGTTACGGGCTCATTCGACGAGCGCTCGAGCAACATCAATAGCGTTTCTTAGAGATGTTTCCCCGAGTGGATGGCCGCAGGGCTGCAACTGGCCCTCAGCGCACACCTTTGCGAGACACTGCGCTATCACCACGGCTTCTCGGGCTGACGCCCGCTTTGGAAAGGCAGTTCTGCAGTCTCTGTGTAAATCGACTCCGAGCCCTGGGAATACACGTCCGCAAGCACTCGAAGAGGAAAAGACTGTTACTCACCTGCGTTGGAGCCGTTCTTCGAGATGTGGCTGCAGACACGTATTCCACGACCCACCCTGCACCCCCTCTGCATCGGAGGCTCCAGCCTGGGGTTTGGTGCAAAGGAACAGAGGGGTCATGGCAGCTCTGCCCTTCTAGAGCCGGGGAGGGGCGTGAGCACTGCCCATGCGTGCTGCTAGGCGGATTTCTCCAGCTGTGGTGCATGAGCGCGGGATACGTGCCTGCCGCCACACCTCGAAGAACAAGGTACCAGACAGGTGAGTAACCATCCGCTAGTGTTGATTTGTGCCAAAAGAGTTAAAAGAGCAGGACCACGTGTGGGGTAGAATTTCTGCTGTCACTCGTATGTGGCTTGCAGGAGTGGGGTGGCTACGTGCGTCTCTGCCCATTCTGCTGGGGAGGAGCTGTGCAAAGCAGCCCTTGTAACACACGAGAGGAAGGAGTGTGGCAAAGTGCGGGTGGGAGCAGCAGCAGGAGCTGGGGAAGCATCATCAGCAGAAAGTCCCTTGCAGCGCCCGTCCTAAGCCAGGGTACAGGGCACGTTTGGGGCGTGCTGGCAGACCTGGCTGCAGCGCTGTGCCTATGACAAGGCCAAGCCCAGCTGCCGGAGTTCAGTTCCCCTCCCCCCAATAGCTGGCTGAGCACGTGGGGAACACAGAGAGCAGGATGGTGGCAGGGGAGGCAAATGAGACCATGCTGCCTTCTATGCAAGGCTGGCTCTGGGAATACCCTGCGCTCCATCCGCCAGCGGGTAGAACAGGACAGCTTGGTGACGCAGGCCTCCCACCTAGGCCAGTGGTTCACACCTGGGCAGGAGCAGCTGAACATCCCACCGGCCACGATGGAGTAAGTCAGGGGAAGAGGGGGGTCTTGTCCCGGCTGCATCTGCCACTGTGATGAGCCTCCGCGCAGGCAGAGATGCCAAGCCTGGAACGGAGCCCGAGCTCCCTCCAGGGGGCCTCTCCAGTTTATGAATGCAGCGCTCAGTTCCCTCTCTGTTGGCACTGAACCATCAAAGAGCAAATGGGTGAAAGCAGGAGCAGGGCAGAGCAGATCAAGGGGGGATGGGTGTGCGTATGCAGTTTTCCCCATGAGTGCAGTTCCCTGGCAGTGCAGACAGCTCCCTGATCAGCAAGAGGGGGCAGGGGCTGAATGCAGTGTGGCCCAGGGGGCAGGAGCGGCTGGTCACCTTCATCCCCCACCTGGGTCAACCGGACAGGCAGGCAAGCCGGTGTCACTGGGGTGGGTAGCTCTCCAGTCTGCGAGGCTGGGAGCTCTTTGCTGGACAGATGTTAACCCATGCAGCCCCTGGCGGGTGGGATGGGGACATCTCCAGGTTGCACGGGGGAAACTGAGGCACAGAGCAGGGTTGGGCCCTGTCCCAGGCTGTGGAGTGGGTGTCAGGGCTGCGGGAGGAAACCAGGGTTTTCTGCCTGTGGAGGCTTTATGGAGAAGGGGGCCCCACCCTCCTTTTTTACTGCACTGTGACCGCATGTGACTGCCCTGCTGGGAGGGGTGTGCCAGGTGCACTGGCTCCTCCCCAGGCTCTACTCCAACGCACCAGGAAGCAGTTGGCAAGCTCCCTTGTGGGCACAGCAAGATCCTGGCCAAGGTAGAGGAACCCCCTCTTAGCTTTGCCGAACCTCCCCCTGCCCTGCTCAGTCAGCTGCCCCAGCCCTCCCCCCGCCCCCCTGTGATGCAGAAAGCAAACACTCTGGCTGGGGGGTACCAGCCGCTGCTGGAGCCCCGAGGGGGCCCCATTACATCCCAGCTCAGAGTCCCTGTATCAGAGAGCTGCGCCAGGCGAGGCCTGCTGGACCCTCTCCCCTGGCACTCCCCGCTTGGAGGACAGAGCAGCCCAGGCCCCGCTCGTCCCTGCTCCCATAGTGACTGTGTGAGGGCACGCCTGGGGCGACGGGGAGCTGAACAGGGGGCTCGACAGTGGGCTCTCTCCCCAGCAGTCAGTGCTGGCCCCAGTGCTCCAGAGCAGGGCTAGGGGCCGGAGTCGCTGGAGGTGCCGAATTTCACACCACGCCCTCTCAGGGAGCTAACGATGCCTTCCCAAGGGGCAGAGGGCCCAGGGACTGAGTCCCTCCAGGGTCGGGCTGCGGTGTGCTGGGAAGGTTCCTGCCCTGGGGAGAGCTAGAGGCATTCACTGTCTGTGGGGTGGGCCCCCTGGGGCTGGAGCTGGCAGTGAGGGGGGTGGGGGGTTCCCCCAGCATACAGCAGCCTGGGCCCCAGCTGGGGAACCATGCTCCATTCCCTGCTTTCTCCTTCCCTCCGGCTGCAGCCCTGCTAGGTCTGCCTGCCCGTGGCCCAGCGGGACGGGTCCTGCCGGGGAATGGAGCCCCTGGGCCAGGCCTGGGCACTTATCACCCACGGCTGCTGGAGGGAGCCAGCCCCCGCACTGTGATGGCGACCGTGCCCCTGCCCGGGCTGAAGTTCAAGCTCATCCTGCTGGGGGACTTTGGGGTGGGGAAGACCACCTTGTTCCACCGCGTCCGGGCAGGGCGCTTCCTGCAGGGGGCCCACGCCCCCGCCGAGCACCTGGCCATCTGCGAGAGGACCATGCAGCTCAGCCTCCCCCAAGACCCCCGCCTGGCCCAGGTACGTGGCTGTGGGCCTGTCCCTCCCCCTCCCCCCAAGGCCGGGTGTGTCTGGGCCACACCAGCGAGACTCCTTGCAGCAGCACCATGGTAGCCGCCGGGCCCTGCCACGGGCACCCAGACTGTCCCGCTCTGGGGAGCGACGCCACAAAGGGGTTAATCGGCTGTCGGGAGTTGCTAGGCGACAGCATCCCACCCTCAGGTAGCGGCTCAGGGCTGGGCTTGTGTTGGCTGGGAGCCTTGGTGGTCTCCACTGGTGGGGGGGCCGGGCTGGCAGAGGGCCTGGAGTTGAATCAGGATGCTCTGTAAATGAGCTGGTTTTTCTGAGTCCCTCTCTGGACTCTCGCTACACTCACCACAGCACGTGGGGCTCTGGGCCCATCTCGCCTGGTATCCTGCCGGCGTCCTGAGGGAGATGAAACCAGCCGGCTGGGCAGTGCTGTCTGTGGCATGTCCCTGGCACGCCCACAAGCCAGGCGGTTTAGGCCCTGCAGCCCGAGACCTTTACCATCTAACCCAGCCAGCTTACAGACTCCAGCCACAGCGTTTGTCTAGCCAAGCTCATGTGGCAGTGAGTTCCACAGGCTGCCAGTGCCTTGCTCTCTGCTGTGCGCAGATCTCCCTGTGGGACACGGCCGGTGAAGAAAGGTTCCTCTCCCTGAGCAGCTGCTACTACCGGGGCACAGACGCTGTGCTGCTGGTGTACAGCGTCCAGAGCCAGCTCTCCTTCGACAGCCTCCCGCACTGGGTGTGCATGGCCCGGCAGCACTGCCCAGAAGGTAGGGGACAGGGCAGGTGGGACGGTGTCCCTGGGCAACTCCCGCCGTGCGGGGACGGGGAGGGCCGAGGTTCCCAATACCCCTCCTCTGCACTGTCCCTTGACTCCGCTCCCTCCCAGACAGCGGGTTCCCCCGGCCCGCCAAGGGGGGCGGTTCGCGGCGCTGTCGGAGCAGCAGTGATCTGTATAACCTGTGTGCTCAAAAGGTCTGTTACGCTCCCCGCCCTTTTGTCTCCTCTCCCTCTTTGAATCCCTGCGAGGACGTGGCTTTCCCCCGCCCCCTCCCTCCTGGAAGGCTTGTGGGATGGATGGGCTGCCAGAGCAGCTGGAAGAGCAGAAGAGCTCCCCGTAGACAAGGGGTCTGGGACTCTGATAAGGCAGCGATCACGCCCCCAGTGCATGGACACCTGACGTGGTGATGCCACATGGGCTCTGGCCCATGGCAGGGATGCCCAGCAGGGCCCCATGCCCCCCACGGACCTGTTCTAGCCTCCCCACACGCTGTCCCTGCCCCGTGCACAAAGCCTCTCCCCCTCCCCATTCCACTACCTGCGCCCCCCCTCCCCTGCATGTAGCTTCCCTCTCCTGGAGGGAGCACCCATCCCATAGGCCTGAGTGCCTGTCCCGGGGTTGGGCCCCGCTGCCCGCCACCCTGAGGGCTGGCATCCAGCCTGTGCCACCCAGCTCTTTCCCAGGCTGGGCTCCAGTCATGCTCGTTAAGCCCTGGGCTCCAGGCCATCTCTCTCACGAGGGTCCCTGGCAGCTTTTCAAAGTGGCTGGAGACAGAGGGAGCCCGGAAAATGGTTAAAGAGAAACCAGCCGCCCTGCCGACATCATGCGTGTGCATCTGTACATGGGTGTGTGCGTGTGCGCATCTGACTGTTAATTAGCGATGCCCTGGCCAGAGCACTGCAGTCTTCAGACACACATTTGTTTCTTCAGGTATGTTGGCAACAAGAAGAAAGCCAAGGAAAGTGTGGGCCCCTTACTGAATGAGGGAGGCAACCTAGTGACAGAGGATGTGGAAAAAGCTAATGTACTCAATGCTTTTTTTGCCTCTGTTTTCACTAACAAGGTCAGCTCCCAGACTGCTACGCTGGGCATCACAACATGGGGAATAGATGGCCAGCCCTCTGTGGAGATAGAGGTGGTTAGGGACTATTTAGAAAAGCTGGACGTGCACAAGTCCATGGGGCCGGACGAGTTGCATCCGAGAGTGCTGAAGGAATTGGCGGCTGTGATTGCAGAGCCATTGGCCATTATCTTTGAAAACTCGTGGCGAACCGGGGAAGTCCCGGATGACTGGAAAAAGGCTAATGTAGTGCCAATCTTTAAAAAAGGGAAGAAGGAGGATCCTGGGAACTACAGGCCAGTCAGCCTCACCTCAGTCCCTGGAAAAATCATGGAGCAGGTCCTCAAAGAATCAATCTTGAAGTACTTGCATGAGAGGAAAGTGATCAGGAAGAGCCAGCATGGATTCACCAAGGGAAGGTCATGCCTGACTAATCTAATCGCCTTTTATCATGAGATTACTGGTTCTGTGGATGAAGGGAAAGCAGTGGATGTATTGTTTCTTGACTTTAGCAAAGCTTTTGACACGGTCTCCCACAGTATTCTTGTCAGCAAGTTAAGGAAGTATGGGCTGGATGAATGCACTATAGGGTGGGTAGAAAGCTGGCTAGATTGTCGGGCTCAACGGGTAGTGATCAATGGCTCCATGTCTAGTTGGCAGCCGGTGTCAAGTGGAGTGCCCCAGGGGTCGGTCCTGGGGCCGGTTTTGTTCAATATCTTCATAAATGATCTGGAGGATGGTGTGGATTGCACTCTCAGCAAATTTGCGGACGATACTAAACTGGGAGGAGTGGTAGATACGCTGGAGGGGAGGGATAGGATACAGAAGGACCTAGACAAATTGGAGGATTGGGCCAAAAGAAATCTGATGAGGTTCAATAAGGATAAGTGCAGGGTCCTGCACTTAGGACGGAAGAATCCAATGCACCGCTACAGACTAGGGACCGAATGGCTAGGCAGCAGTTCTGCGGAAAAGGACCTAGGGGTGACAGTGGATGAGAAGCTGGATATGAGTCAGCAGTGTGCCCTTGTTGCCAAGAAGGCCAATGGCATTTTGGGATGTATACGTAGGGGCATAGCGAGCAGATCGAGGGACGTGATCGTCCCCCTCTATTCGACATTGGTGAGGCCTCATCTGGAGTACTGTGTCCAGTTTTGGGCCCCACACTACAAGAAGGATGTGGATAAATTGGAGAGAGTCCAGCGAAGGGCAACAAAAATGATTAGGGGTCTAGAACACATGACTTATGAGGAGAGGCTGAGGGAGCTGGGATTGTTTAGCCTGCAGAAGAGAAGAATGAGGGGGGATTTGATAGCTGCTTTCAACTACCTGAAAGGGGGTTCCAAAGAGGATGGCTCTAGACTGTTCTCAATGGTAGCAGATGACAGAACGAGGAGTAATGGCCTCAAGTTGCAGTGGGGGAGGTTTAGATTAGATATTAGGAAAAACTTTTTCACTAAGAGGGTGGTGAAACACTGGAATGCGTTGCCTAGGGAGGTGGTGGAATCTCCTTCCTTGGAAGTTTTTAAGGTCAGGCTTGACAAAGCCCTGGCTGGGATGATTTAACTGGGAATTGGTCCTGCTTCGAGCAGGGGGTTGGACTAGATGACCTTCAGGGGTCCCTTCCAACCCTGATATTCTATGATTCTATGATTCTATGATTTGTGACACTTTGCATGACAATGGTGTGTATTGTACGTGTCTCCCCTAAAGCTCTGCCGGTGACCCTCATTCCCGACCTGCAGTTCTTCTATCCCGGCCTGGGGTCCTACCCCCAGCTCTGCCGGTGCCCCTCAATGCTGGACCTCAGCCCTGTGCTCACAGGCACCGACTTAAACCTTCTTTTTTCCGGGAGGGTGCCCCACCCCTGCTCTGCCTGGAGGCCCCTTCCCCAAGGCCCCACCCTTGCTTCACCTCTTCCCGCCCCGCTCCAGTGCCTCCCGCCTGCCAAGCAGCTGATTGGTGGGGCCCGCTGGGCAGCTGATCAGTGGGAGGCTGGTGGGTGCTAAGCACCCACTATTTTTTCCCCATGGCTGCTCTAGCCCCAGAGCACCCCCAGAGTCAGCGCCTGGGCTCCCCACGCACAGCTGTGCTGGGCTCCGGCGGGGAGCTGCAGCCGGGAGGGCAGAGCAGGCAGGAGACGCCCTTCCAGAGAGCCCGTCTCGTCCCATCCCGGCTCTTGTCCAAGCCTGCCCCTTGAGGCAGAATCGCCAGGTGCTCACACGCTGCTGGCCCTGGCAACCACAGGCTCCGTTCAGGGCCGGGCCCCAGGGTGCTGTGCAGACACGTACCGAGACACGCCCTGCCCCGAAGAGCTGACAGGGAACACGGGCCACTGGCAGGGCGGGGCGTCCCACGGAGCTGCTCGGCTCTCCCGGTGGCAGGTGTCGTCTGGGATCAGTGGGGGACACGGGGCCAGTCCATCCGTGAGCTGAGCCCCCCGGGCTCTCGAGCTCTGTACACGAGGGAGTTGGCAGAGATGCTGAGGCAGTGCCAAGGGACAGGGCAGTTCAGGGTGCGGACGCTGGTCTGAACATGTGTCCAGGCCTCCCTGCCGTGCACGGGGGTACAGGGCCCTGGCTGGGCCTCCCTGCGTACAGCCGCGGCCCCCCCGGTGCTGTACGCAGGTGCTGGCCCTGTCCTGAGCCCTTGCGTTTTCCTGTCTCTCTCTCCCCCATCACCCCATCCCATCTCTGCCTCCTGCAGCCCCCATCTTCCTGCTGGGGAACAAGACTGACCTGGAGCCGTGCCTGCCGGAGGACAAGGCTGAGAAGTTTTCTGTGGAGCACAGAATAGCTGGCAGGTTTAACGTGTCTGCCAAGACAGGTAGGGTGGGGCTGCCCCCCTTGCCTCATGCAGCCGGGGAGCTGGGCCCCCCAAATGGGCTCGGCACGGCTGGGAGGAGCTGGAGCCCTCTCCGAAACATGATGTGGCAGCTGGGCAGCTTCCCTGCCCCAGCCGTGTGGCCCACCCTGCCCACGGGGCAGGGAGTTCAGGCTCTTGCCCATTCAGTCCTTCTTCTCGGGGGGGCCCTGCCATTGATTTCAGTGGGAGTTAGTACCTTTGGGGAGCAGGACTTCAGTGCCCATGGCCAGTGCTGTGCTGAGATTCCTCCCCAGCTGTTGAGTGGCTGTCAGACAGGAGCCACTGCCCTAGGGTTGCCAACTTTCTAATAGCAGAAACCCGAACACCCTTGCCCCACCCCTTCCCTGAGGCCCTGCCCTCGATCACTCCTTCCCCCCCTTCCTCTGTTGCTTGCTCTCCCCTACCCTCATTCACTCGCTCATTTTCATTGGACTGAGGCAGGAGGTTGGGGTGCCAGAGTGGGTGAGAGCTCCGGCTGGGGGTGCAGGCTCTGGGGTGAGGCTGGAAATGAGAAGTTCAAGGTGTGGGAGGGGGCTCAGGGCTGGGGGAGGGGTGTGGGCTCCCAGCGGGGGCTCAGGTGCGGGAGGGGGCTCAGGGCTGGGACACGGGAGGGTGTGCAGGTTGTGGGCTCTGGGAAGGAGTTTGGGTGCGGGAGGGGGCTCAGAGTAGGGGGTTGGGGTGCAGGAGGGGGTGTGGGGTGCAGGCTCATTGGGGTGCGGGAGGGAGTTTGGGTGCAGGAGGGGGCTCAGGGCTGGGCTTGGGGTGCGGGAGGGGGAGAGGGGTGTGGGCTCCAGGAGGGATTTTGGGTGCGGGAGGGGGCTCGGGGCAGGGGGTTGGGGTCTGGGAGGGATGCGGGGTGTGGGCTGGTTGTGGTGCAGGAGGGGGTGCGGGCTCCGGGAGGGAGTTTGGGTGCAGGAGGGGGCTCAGGGCTGGGGTTGGGGTGCGGGAGGGGGAGAGGGGTGTGGGCTCCGGGAGGGATTTTGGGTGCGGGAGGGGGCTCAGGGCTGGGGCAGGGGGTTGGGGTGCAGAAGTTGGTGAAGGGTGCGGGCTCCGGGAGGGAGTTTGGGTGCGGGAGGGGGCTCAGGGCTGGGGTTGGGGTGCGGGAGGGGGAGAGGGGTGCGGGCTCCGGGAGGGAGTTTGGGTGCGGGAGGGGGCTCAGGGCTGGGGCAGGGGGTTGGGGTGCAGAAGTTGGTGAAGGGTGCGGGCTCCGGGAGGGAGTTTGGGTGCGGGAGGGGGCTCAGGGCTGGGGTTGGGGTGCGGGAGGGGGAGAGGGGTGCGGGCTCCGGGAGGGAGTTTGGGTGCAGGAGGGGGCTCAGGGCTGGGGCAGGGGGTTGGGGTGCAGAAGTTGGTGAAGGGTGCGGGCTCCGGGAGGGACTTTGGGTGCGGGTGCCCATGTATGGCTCTCAGACACACCCGGCCCTTGTGCACACCCGGCCCCCGTGTACACGCTCACGTGTAGAGCCTTCCTTCTCACGCACGGCCCTAGACACATGCATGTGCGCTGAACCCCCGTTACGCACAGACACGCACACACACGCTCCGCAGGGGAAGCGGCTCCTCTTCCTTTCCCCCGGGGGAGACTCCTGGTGCTGCTGCCCGCGGCTGAGCCGTGGCCGGTCTCGCCCCTGCAGGGGAGAACGTGGACAGGTGCGTGCAGGACGTGGTGCGGCTGCTCGTCCTCGAGAGCGACGCAGGGTGCGGCAGGCTCACGGTGCCGCTGCAGGAGGCCGGCTCCTCCAGCCCGTGCGCGTGCTGAGAGCCCTGGGGATGCCTGGCAAAACCGCGCTCCGCGTCAGGAAGCTGCTGGGGTCCCGGCCTGAGCCCCGAAAGCCACTGTGCCACCACCAGCCACTGCTCCTGCCGGGCGTGGGGCCACCCCTGGAGAGACCCTCCTGCCCTGTTCCCGGAACGTGCTGCCGGAGAATCCCTGCTGTGGGGGGTGAGCAGCCTCGTGCCATCCAGGCATCTTTGTCCCCAGGAAGGGGAGGCTGGACCCCAGGGGCTGGGGCTGAGCCCCACGTCTGTCCCCGCGTCTGCGGTTTGTCCTCTCGCTGCTCACCAGCCTGTAGGGGAGGAGAGCCTCCCACAGGCCCAGCACATGGGCTGCGCCTGGTCGCTGGGAGACCCACGCGCACACACTAGGCCCAGCAGGAGGCCGTGTCAGCGGCTATGGGGGCTCTTCCGCCCTCTGGGCCGGCAGCGAATCAATGCCCCCCCGCAGTGCTGGAGGGCGCTCTGCGTCCTGATTGAGAGAGGGTGAGAAAAGCAGCCCCTGCTCCCTAGTGCTCATTGCAAATCCCATTGTTCTCCATGCTGGGTGGTGGGGTAACCTACTGTCCTGTGCCCAGGCCAGATGCCATGTCAAGCACCTGGGCTGGGCTGGGCTCTGGGAGAAGCGAACAAGGAGAAGGGGGCTGCATAGCAGGTGACTTCTTTGCATCAGCCTTCACTGGGGCAGGGGGTGGTGGGAACCGGTCCCAGACTCGCTCTTGTCAGGCGCTGCAGAGAAGGGAGGAGGGATTGAGGTGACAGGGGGGTTGCTGGAACAAGCTGCCAAGGCGCTGGCAGTCCCCAGCACCAGGTGGGATAAGCCACCAGTAGTACTGTGTGATCCGCACCAGAGGGCGTGGTCCCTGGGACCTCTGGTTGCATCTGCCGTAAGAAAGGTGTTGCCCATGATCCGGGGAGTCACCGCGAGTCTCATCGCAAAGCTCGGGAAACTATCTGAAATGCTCCATCGGGTGAAATCTTGGCCCCATGGAAGTCAATGGCATGTTCCTGTTGGCTTCCCTGGAACTAGGAGTTCACCCATAGATCTTCAAGGCTAGAAGGGAGCCTGAGCCTGACCTGCTCAGCAGGCCAGACTGGATCTCCCCCAGCTCCGCCTGTTCTGAGCCCAGCTGCTTGTGTCTGGCTGAGGCAGCTCCTCCAGAAAAGCATCCCATGTTGATGTGAAGATGGCAGAGATGGAAAATCCACCACTTGGTGTTTGTTTGTTGCAATGGTTAACTGCCCTGCCTGTTAAAAATGTGTCATCTTTCTAACTTCCATTTGTCTGGCTTTAACTTCCAGCCCCGGTCTCTTGTTCTGTCTTTCTTTGCTAAATCAGAGATTCCGCTTAGGGCCTGGTAGCTTCTCCCTGTATTGATCCCTCTCTACGGTACTGAGTGCTGCCCATCTTGCACTGTCTCGAGTCATCGCTGTAGCTCTCTCCTGCACCCTCACCAAGTTTCAACTTCCTTTGTAAAACGTAGGCCCCGTGTTCCAGTCTTAGCACGATCAACAAAAAGCCAGGGACGAGCCTGCCCGGGCTCTGCAAGGGAAAGTCACGCCTCTCCGATCTGCTGGCATTCTTTGAGCATGTCAGCACATGGCGGAGAAAGGAGACCCAGGTGATACTTGGTCACCTAACCCTGCTGGTTCCCAAGCAGCCCTTCTGCTGGTGGAGAAACACTGGGCTGGAGGCTGTGTTTCCTAGCCGCTCTGTGTTCTTGGGGAACCAGGCACAGCACCCAGCCTGTCTGACTCACGAAAGACATTCCTCCACCCCCCAGCCTCTGCTTGAACCAAAGCTGCATCAGAAGAAAGACTTACAAAAAGCAATGAAAAGGCCGTGGGAGACCCACCTAAACCCCTGGGAGAAGGGTGACAGGATTAAGGAAACTCCCTTAGGCTCATTTGCATCAAAGATGGGACAGGGAGGCATCTCCATTAGCATACAGACTGGAGAACAGAGACTCCGAGGCAAGAACCGCAGGGAACTCTGGGACCAGAAAAGCAGGGAAGCACTGCATGATGGGGGATCTCTGCTCCAGATGTTAACAAACCCACGCCTGCACACCCCCAGCTCAGCAGTTATCAGACCAACTAGTAATAAATCCTTGATTGGTATCCAAAATACTGAAGCTGCCTAACTGCATTGGGAGCTCCCTCGAAGGAACACTGCCCATAGCCAGGGATGATCAGCTCCCCTGATCTAGCCTGAACAAAACGACCTCCCTTGTTTACACGGCAACAAATCTAGTGTTCTCCCTTGAACCGTTGTCGTTTCTCTACAAAAACCGCTGTCCACGCTCAAGTAAGTGCTCTGATGCCTGGATCCACAATCTGCGTCAGTTCCACTGGGACTTCATCTTCTCCTGACTGATCATGCTGGGGGCTGTGCCTGTCTCCAGCTCTCTGGACCCTCCGCTACCACCACCACCTGGGACCGCCTGATCGAGTCCAGCTTCACGGAGTGGCAAGAACCCAGCTCGCTCTAGGTGCAGCCCCCTGACCCTGACTGGTGGGGTCAGTTAGAGGTCTCTAAACCTGACTTTTACAATTGTGTTTGTTAGATTTAATAGTATCCCTGTTTTGTTTGTGTGGCTCCCCATGGTTATTACCTGGCAATAAATAACTTTCATGGTTAAGCTGGTTGCTTCTCTCTCTCTCTCTCTCTCTCCCCCCCCATCCCCCTCATGGGTGTTTTTGGTTTCCTCATTCGCTCTGCAGCAGCGCTCCTCGTGCCTAAGCTACAGATCCCTGCAGCGCCCGACAATCCTGTGGGGTTTGCTCCTCCAGTGGGTTATGAGCAGAAGAACGGTAATGGGAAAGTGGGGATAGGGACGTGCTGAACCTGGGGCATAGGAGGGCAGCAGCTGGGGGGTGCTGCTCGGCCCAGTCTGCTGGGGCCAGGGGCATGTGGCGGACTGAAAGTGCTGCTCGGCCCAGCCTGCTCCGGCGGGCTCTGTTCCGGTGCGGTGCCCATGGCACGTGTGGGCGACCGCTTGGAAATGCTGCTCCCGGCCTGCTGAGTGCAGGGGCATATGAGGGGTCAGCTGGGGCATGCTGATTAACTCTGTCCTCTCAGATGCGCCCTGTTAACTTGCGTGTGCTCATCTGATTCTGGGGCTGGAGGAACCCAGCCCTGGGAACCGAGGTCCGGCAGGACAGCTCCATTGGAAGGGGACTTGCAGCAGGGAGAAGCAGAGCGCCGTGTGAGAACACAAGTGACGCAAGCAGTACATGGATAGAAGTACAGACATCCCCCTGCCCCCAGAAGAGTAACCCGAATAAATGAGCGTACCCCAAAGTGACGGGCGAAGCTGGCCAGAGCCGTGGCTGGCGATGCAGCCTGAGTCTGCGACGGTCTTTGGGGTGACAAAGGTACACTGCAGATGCGCCTGCTGGTGTGAACCTAGCCCTGCACTGCAGCAGGCTTTCCTGAGGGGTGGGGTAATGAGGACAAAACACGACAGGCCGGGAGACTGAGGCCAGACAAGAAACATCAGTGGCCCTCCAAGACCAGACTCTTGGTTCCAAGGCACCCCCGTGGCCTGTTCCCCCCTTCTCAGAAGCAGCCCTGCTTCTCTCCTTTCTGTGCCCTGGCCCAGTTTGCTTCCTGCTGCAGCAGGACAGGGGGAGCAACTTTCCTCCTCGCTGGAACCCCTGAGAAGCTGCTGGTGAGCCAGGAGTGAGGAGCCAGGTGTTGGGGCGCAGAAAGGACCGTCCTGCTCCTGGTGGCACGGGGGAAGGCGGCTGGTTCCGAACCTCCACCGCAGAGAGCCATTTCCACAGCCCCCTCCGCCGTGTCCTGCTGCTGCTCGCCAGCATGGGGCAGGCCTGAGCTGGTTCCAAGCAGCCCCTTGGGTCTGCAGGGAGACTTGGCTTTTCCCCCCGGGGGTGCCGCAGTTAGCAGGTCACGGGATGGTTTGGGGGGCTCAGTGATTGCTGGGCCCTGGCAGTGTGCTGCGTGCTTGGCAGCGTGCGTGCAGGCTCTGCCCTTGCCCCAGGGCTCGGTGGCGTACACTCAGCAAGCGGGCACTCAATGGAAAACACATTTAAGGCCAAAGGGACACATAAGACTTTGCCTTCTGCGGCTCCTTGGGCATGGCTATTGCCAGCGCTTGAAAACATTCCCTCCCATCCCACCTGGGTGAGATTGTCATCCCCGTTTCATAGACGGGGAAACCGAGGCACAGGGAAGTGAAATGTCTTGGCCAGAGTTTGTTTTGTTCCCGCTTAAATAATTATACAAGAGACACCCAGACAAGCCAGGCTTCAGCCGCTCTAAGCTGCCATTAATACTGCAAGAGAAGCCGGCACCAGGGCAAACTCCTGCCAGCCAGTCACCTCCAGCAAGACTCCTTTCCACCCTCACATCGATGCGGGCAGCAAACCCTCGGCCCTCTCCAAAGCCCTGCCTCACAGGTGGCTTTGGCAGGGTGTCCGTGTCACATAGTCCAAGCTATTTCAGATCAGCGGAGGGAGCGAGTTGTGGGGCTCTCGTGAAGCTCCTCCTGCCAGGTCCAGGCTGAAATGGGCTCTTTGGTCTGGTCTCCGTAGGCGGCCTGGTATGAGTGTCATTGTTACAGCTGTGAAACCTGGTCAGCAGCCTAGCTGAGGGACCAAGGAAAACATGCACACGATGAACCAGGAGCCTCCTGGGCCCAGGATGCAAGTGTCACAGTTCAGGGCTGTGTTTCCCCCCTTGTGGTCCCTGGAGGGCACCCGCTCTAGGCTCCCAGCTCCTCCATCGTCACCTGTCTCTCTTCCTTCTGAGCAGGGGGTTTTCCAGGCTGCACAGTTCCCTGCCTACACTGCGATATCCCCAGCAAGCCAGACTGCCCGAGCAGGCCAGCTTCTGGGCTTTGCCTTGTTCTCCAAAGCGATAAACGGCCTAGCAGCCATTGGTTACGAGTTCCCACCCAGCCCTTCCTCAGGGAGCACAGTTCTGGGCAGGTGGAAGCATGACAGAGAAAACATTTTAAAAAGTAGCTTCTAAAAAGCTTTCCAGAGGTCACCCCAACTCCAGCCTCGGGCTCGGGCCTGCATCCCTCCTTCCGACTCTCCCCTAAAGCTGTCCCGCCCATTGGCTGGAGCAGAAAGCAGGCCCTGAGTCCCTTTAAACTTTGGCCTTTCTTTACTGGTCTTGGGAGAATCCAGTCTGACCCAGCCTACGCGAGCCTCTCTCTCTGGCGGTGTCACAACCTGAGTGAATTTCCCCAGTCACCCCTGCTGCTCTGAGTTCCCAGAGGTCTGTGGTCGATTTCCCGCCATGGAATTACAGACAGTCCCTGGCCCACAATGATACAGGAACGTAATACAGTAAGAGCTCCCCAAGACACGGCGAGGCACAGGCCCCAACCCCGGGGGTGCTCCGGGGCTGGAGCCCCCACGGGGAAAATTTGGTGGGTGCAGAGCCCCCACCGGCAGCTCCCCGCCCCACACCTGGCCCCAGCTCGCCTCCGCTCCGCCTCCTCCCCTGAACGCGCCGCCCCCCTCTGCTTCTCCCCCACCTCCGGCTTCCTGCGGATCAGCTGTTCGCGCGGGAAGGGCTGAGAAGCAGGCGGTGGCTTCGCGCTCAGGCCCAGGGAGGTGGAGTCGGAGCGGAGGGGAGCTGCGGCCAGGCGTGGGGCGGGGAGCTGCCGGTGGGGGCTCTGCACCCACCAAATTTTCCCCTTGGGGGCTCCGGCCTAAGACGCCACTTTTGATGTGATCGGTGGGGGGAGCGGTTGCTCCCCCTGCTCCTCCCCTAGCTACGCTCCCCCACCCCTAGGAGCCAGAGGGATCTGCCGGATGCTTCCTGGGAGCTGCCCCAGGTGAGCACCTCCGGGACTCCCCACCTCACCCCCCAGCAGGTGCGTCTGGCTCTTAGGGGTGGGGTGGGCACCCACTATGGTGACCCACGAGACCCTCCTGCCTGGTTCTGGGGGCAGTCGGGGACAGGGGAGGCAGGTGGATGGGCCAGAGGTTCAGGAGGGGCCTCAAGGAACGCGGCGGGGTTGGATGGGGCAGGAGTCCTGGGGGGCGGGCGTGGGCCACCACCCCCTCGTGGGGTGAGGAGGGAACCGGTGGTTAAGATTTTGGCAGCTCATCCCTGGGAGCACCCGACAGCCAAACCAGAAGTCAGCACCTGTGCTGCGGGGCGTTGCCATCCCTGTCACAGCAAGGACGGGCAGCTCCCCGAGAGCATCCCTGGGCTGAACTTTTCCCACTGCGTTTCCTCTTGCGCCCCATCTCCGGAGACACTTGCGGTGGAACCAGCTCTCTGGATTGGAGGCTCGTCTCATGCCAGCTGACTGGGCCGGTGCTGATCCCACAGCAGGGACCACCGGGGTGCGGGATGTTCTGAGTCACCAGTCTCAGCATTCGCTGCACCAGCACATTTGACCGCTGAGCCTGGCAGTTTGAACCACGGATCTTCCGTTTTTAACCCCATAAACCATCTCCTTTCCTTGGCACCCAAGGATCTCAAAGTGCCTAATGGGCTAATTCATCCACCCTCAGCCCCCTGGGAGCTGGACAGTATCATCATCCCACCTTACAGAGGGGGAAACTGAGGCATGCATCATGCTAGTTAGGCCTTGTCCCTGCTCCTGTGAACGTAGATGGACACTTCTAAACCATTCAAGGGGTGCAGGATTGGGCCATGAGTTCACCGTGTGTCCTGATCCTTAAACCCAAGGCCATGCCTCCTCTGCCAAACTCAAAGTTGGATTCATTGTGAAAGTCCCTCATAAAGGTGACCTGTAAGGATGGGGAAATGGAGCCTGCGTCCTTATTTGCTTGGCTACTTCAAACACTTTGGGGGTGATTATTTGGTGGGTTTTTTTCGTTATTATAAAAGGAATGTCTGGAATATCAGTTCCAAACAGTGGCACTAAATGGAGGAGGAATAACGAAGCCTTGTTAGCAGAGCTCCCAAAAGTCAGACTCCAATGACTAACCAGCTTGTAGAGGCAGGAAGCCCAACTCCTTCTGTTCATCGAGTCATAGACTCCACGGCCAGAAGGGACCGTTGGGGTCATCCAGCGTGACCTCTTGGGCAGAATCCTCTGGGAGGATAACGTGAGGGGGAACGGAGTCCAGGAGAGCTGGCTGTATTTCAAGGAATCCCTGTTGAGGTTACAGGGACAAACCATCCTGATGTGTAGAAAGAATAGTAAATATGGCAGGCGACCAGCTTGGCTTAACAGTGAAATCCTTGCTGATCTTAAACACAAAAAAGCAGCTTACAAGAAGTGGAAGATTGGACAAATGACCAGGGAAGAGTATAAAAATATTGCTCAGGCATGCAGGAGTGAAATCAGGAAGGCCAAATCACAGTGGGAGTTGCAGCTAGCAAGAGATGTTAAGAGTAACAAGTAGGGTTTCTTCAGGTATGTTAGCAACAAGAAGAAAGCCAAGGAAAGTGTGGGCCCCTTACTGAATGGGGGAGGCAACCTAGTGACAGAGGATGTGGAAAAAGCTAATGTACTCAATGCTTTTTTTGCCTCTGTCTTCACGAACAAGGTCAGCTCCCAGACTGCTGCACTGGGCAGCACAGCATGGAGAGGAGGTGACCAGCCCTCTGTGGAGAAAGAGGTAGTTCGGGACTATTTAGAAAAGCTGGAAGAGCACAAGTCCATGGGGCCGGATGCTTTGCATCCGAGAGTGCTAAAGGAGTTGGCGGCTGTGATTGCAGAGCCATTGGCCATTATCTTTGAAAACTCATGGCGATCGGGGGAAGTCCCGGACGACTGGAAAAAGGCTAATGTAGTGCCCATCTTTAAAAAAGGGAAGAAGGAGGATCCGGGGAACTACAGGCCAGTCAGCCTCACCTCAGTCCCTGGAAAAATCATGGAGCACGTCCTCAAGGAATCAAT
Organism: Eretmochelys imbricata; assembly: GCF_965152235.1. NCBI lineage: Eukaryota > Metazoa > Chordata > Testudines > Cheloniidae > Eretmochelys > Eretmochelys imbricata. Next base: position 3,215,572 of record NC_135573.1, on the reverse strand, counting down.
TCTGAAGCACTTAGAGGAGAGGAAAGTGATCAGGAACAGTCAGCATGGATTCACCAAGGGCAAGTCATGCCTGACTAATCTAATTGCCTTCTATGACGAGATAACTGGCTCTGTGAATGAGGGGAAAGCAGTGGATGTATTGTTCCTTGACTTTAGCAAAGCTTTTGACACTGTCTCCCACAGTATTCTTTCCAGCAAGTTAAAGAAGTATGGGCTGGATGAATGGACTGTAAGCTCAACGGGTAGTGATCAATGGCTCCATGTCTAGTTGGCAGCTGGTATCAAGTGGAGTGCCCCAAGGGTTGGTCCTCAGGCCAGTTTTGTTCAATATCTTCATTAATGATCTGGAGGATGGCGTGGATTGCACCCTCAGCAAGTTTGCAGATGACACTAAACTGGGAGGAGAGGTAGATATGCTGGAGGGGAGGGATAGGATACAGAGGGCCCTAGACAAACTAGAGGATTGGGCCAAAAGAAATCTGATGAGGTTCAACAAGGACAAGTGCAGAGTCCTGCACTTAGGATGGAAGAATCCCATGCACCGCTACAGACTAGGGACCGAATGGCTCGGCAGCAGTTCTGCAGAAAAGGACCTAGGGGTTACAGTGGACGAGAAGCTGGATATGAGTCAACAGTGTGCCCTTGTTGCCAAGAAGGCTAACAGCATTTTGGGATGTATAAGTAGGGGCATTGCCAGCAGATCGAGGGACGTGATCATTCCCCTCTATTCGACACTGGTGAGGCCTCATCTGGAGTACTGTGTCCAGTTTTGGGCCCCACACTACAAGAAGGATGCAGAAAAATTGGAAAGAGTCCAGCGGAGGGCAACAAAAATGATTAGGGGACTGGAACACATGACTTATGAGGAGAGGCTGAGAGAACTGGGATTGTTTAGTCTGCAGAAGAGAAGAATGAAGGGGGATTTGATAGCTGCTTTCAACCTGAAGGGGCATTCCAAAGAGGAGGGATCTAGACTGTTCTCAGTGGTAGCAGATGACAGAACAAGGAGTAATGGTCTCAAGTTGCAGTAGGGGAGGTTTAGGTTGGGTATTAGGAAAAACTTTTTCACTAGGAGGGTGGTGAAACACTGGAATGTGTTACCTAGGGAGGTGGTGGAATCTCCTTTCATAGAGGTTTTTAAGGTCAGGTTTGACAAAGCCCTGGCTGGGATGATTTAGTTGGGGATTGGTCCTGCTTTGAGCATGGGGTTGGACTAGATGACCTCCTGAGGTCCCTTCCAACCCTGATATTCTATGATTCTATGACTGCTAAAGACACCTGAAGGGAAGGCGGGGTCAGGGGGAGTCCAGATTGAGACGGGGTCCAGTCTGAAAAGGAATATAACTGGAACTCTAAACCACAGAAACTTTGCAACCTGCCTAAAATAACATTTAGGGTAAGAAATTACATTTTGTAACCTGTTTCTTAAGTATATTGAGCTTAGCTTGCATATTTTGTTTCATTTGCTCAGTAATCTGCTTTGTTCTCTCTTATACTCACTTAAAATTCACCTTTTGTACTTAATAAACTTATTTCTTGTTCATTGTGAAAGTATCACTTACAAATGTAGATTTTTTTTGTTACATAACTGCACTCAAAAACAAAACAATGTAAAACTTTAGAACCTACAAGTCCACTCAGTCCTACTTCTTATTCAGCCAATTGCTAAGACAAAGAAGTTTGTTTACATTTACAGGAGTTAATGCTGCCCTCTTCTTATTTACAATGTCACCAGAAAGTGAGAGGTTTCAGAGTAACAGCCATGTTAGTCTGTATTCGCAAAAAGAAAAGGAGTACTTGTGGCACCTTAGAGACTAACCAATTTATTTGAGCATGAGCTTTCGTGAGCTACAGCTCACTTCATCGGATGCATACCGTGGAAACTGCAGCAGACTTTATATATACACAGAGAATATGAAACAATACCTCCTCCCACCCCACTGTCCTGCTGGTAACAGCTTATCTAAAGTGATCATCAGGTTGGGCCATTTCCAGCACAAATCCAGGTTTTCTCACCCTCCACCCCCCCACACAAATTCACTCTCCTGCTGGTGATAGCCCATCCAAAGTGACAACTCTTTACACAATGTGCATGATAATCAAGTTGGGCCATTTCCTGCACAAATCCAGGTTCTCTCACCCCCTCACCCCCCTCCCAAAAACCACACACACAAACTCACTATCCTGCTGGTAATAGCTCATCCAAAGTGACCATTCTCCCTACAATGTGAGAATAGGGGTTCCCATGGCACTTTTGTGGCCGGCATTACAAGATATTTACGTGTCAGATATGCTAAATATTCATATGCCCCTTCATGCTTTGGCCACCATTCCAGAGGACATGCTTCCATGCTGATGATGCTCTTTAAAAAAATAGTGCGTTAATTAAATTTGTGACTGAACTCCTTGGGGGAGAATTGTACATCCCCTGCTCTGTTTTACACACATTCTGCCATAGATTTCATGTTCTAGCAGTCTCGGATGATGACCTGGCACATGTTCGTTTTAAGAATATTTTCACAGCAGATTTGACAAAACACAAAGAAGGTACCAATGTGAGATTTCTAAAGATAGCTAGAGCACTCAACACAAGGCTTAAGAATCTGAAGTGCCTTTCAAAACCTGAGAGGGACGAGGTGTGGAGCATGCTTTCAGACATCTTAAAAAAGCAACTCTCCGATGGGGAAACTACAGAATCTGAACCACCAAAAACAAGGAAATCAACCCTCTGCTGGTGGCATCTGACTCAGATGATGAAAATGAACATATGTGAGTGCTTTGGATCGTTATCAAGCAGAACCCATCATCAGCATGGCTGCATGTCCTCTAGAATGGTGGTTGAAGCATGAAGGGACATATGAATCTTTAGCGCATCTGGCACGTAAATATCTTGTGACGCCGGCTACAAAAGTGCCATGCGAACGCCTGTTCTCACTTTCAGGGGACATTGTAAACAAGAAAGGGGCAGCATTAACTCTTGCTAATTGTAACCAAACTTGTTTGTCTGAGCGATTGGCTGAAGTAAGACTGAGTGGACTTGTAGGCTCTAAAGTTTTACATTGTTCTATTTTTGAATACAAGTTTTTTTATACATAATTCTACATTTGTAAGTTCAACTTTCATGGTAAAGAGATTGCACCACAGTACTTGTGTTAGGTGAATTGAAAATACTGTTTCTTTTGTTTTTTACTGTGAAAATATTTGTAATAAAAATAAATATAAAGTGAGCAGCGTACACTTTGTATTCTGTGTTGTAATTGAAATCAATATATTTGAAAATGTAGAAAACATCCAAAAATACTGAAATAAATGGTATTTGATTATGCATACCTTCCTCCACATTGAGGAAGGAAGCAGATTTCATAATATACCTTTGGGTCTGCACTCCAAGGGAGGTGGACACCTGAGTTCTGGGGCAAGTCCCTTAAGCTGAGACTTCCCAGAACTGATCTCAGTGTCTGTGTCGTTCTGCAGTTCAGTGTGGCCCTGCCTGTGTGTGTGCTGGAGGAGGCTTAATAGCCTGGCTCAGCAAGACAGGTAAAAAGGGTGCCCAGGCTGGCATAAAAGGCAGGCTCAGTGGTATCTCAGCACATCAGGTGGCATCCTAAAGGGGGAAACCCTTCATAGTTCCATTTACATTTAGCCAGATTAAAGTGCATATTGTTTGCTTGCGCCCAATTTATCAAGTGATCCAGATCATTCTGTCAGTTAGGGAGTGAGGGCTCACACTGTAACAGCCTTCAGACACCCCTCATTCCCCAACCCCATCCCCAATTGCATCCTTCAGCAAAACCAGGGTAGACCTGATATTTCTAAAGGTAAACAGAAAATATTAACAAATTAAATCCTTCAGACCATTTCCCCCCCCCCCCCCCCCCCATTATAAAGAAGCACAAAAGGCACAAGGACAGGTTTCAAAATAATCGTTTGCTGGTCACTTTTTAACACAAAATAACATTCCAAGTCTTTGGGCCTGATCCTGCAAAGTCCACAGGAACAGAGGAAGTCCTTGGGCATCTTTCAGGGTTGGGGCCATTTCTTTCTTCTTTAGGAGGAGAACCAGGCCCTGCATGTCGGCCAGACGGATGATTACAGACTGAGAAGAGCCAGGAATTGTTGGAAAGTTAAAAGTAGCAACTCTGTTACCGCTGCAGGCCAGGAGAATGACAATCATTTCCTGTTTGGTTCTGCGACTCTAGTATAAAACGGGCCCAATCCCAAATGAGATTTGGATTGCTGACTAGATAAGTGTAATTAATATGCAAATTACTCTCCCTTTTTTCCTCCAGAATTCAACATCAAAGGAATATCATCTCCAAGCACAAGAGCATCCAAATGAGCCAGGAACAATAGGGCATTGTTCACACAGCTCCTGAAAGACTAAAAATGCATCGTGTTAGAATGGTCGCTGCTATTTTGCAGCTGGTTGGGGATTTTGGTTTCTGTGTGTCCTTGCCCAAAGAACGGTCACAGAGAAAACACTAGTCAGGCATAAATGGCCATTATTCTTCCTGGGGCCCAGACCAGCTTCTAACACGCCACTTGCACCTTCCTGCCCACAGCTCACCATGCACATATCCAGCATGGGCTGTGCAAAACAAAGGCAGGACATGTAGCAACATGCAAAGGTCTGGCCTGTTACAGCTAGCAGTGTTGTTAGCCAAGGCCTTGTCTGCACTGGGGATTTTAGCCACTGGTATAGCTTTGCCAATGCAGCTGCCCCAGTGCAGACCCCTAGGCTAGCTGCATTGCACTGGTGCATCGACACTGGGAGTGTCCTCTCACCACTGCAGGGGAAGTTACTTCCTGAGCTTCACAAACCAAACTGCCCTGTGAAACGAGATTCACCTAGGAGATGAGATACCCCAGCAGATCCTCAGAAGAGACCCACTCCAGTCCATCACTTAGGCCCCAGGGGTTGAACTGCAGCATGGTAGCAGGCGCTGGTTGGACTTCTCCACGGCCTCGAGCACTTACTGCAGAATTTAAGCTTTCCTTTGCAACCCCTAACGTTCTAATTGCTAGGGTCACAAGATCCACTTGCAAATGGGATCCCCATGCATTGCTACCCCCAGAGTCTGCAGAATCCAGCTGGAGAGGAGCCTCCATCCATTTCGGGGAACTCCACAGCATAACCATGACCATTTAAGTCTCAGTGCTGCTAGTGGTTTCCCCGGGATTCAGTTCAGAAGCACCCAGCTAGACTGGGATAAGGCCAGTGCTTGAAGAGTGTCCGGCTTCTTTGGGCTGGTCTGACTCCTGTTTTGTGTCCCTGGGAGAGCCAAGCTAATTCCAGGGACACATTGCTGGGAAGCAGGTCACCCTAAAAATAAGTGTGCATGGCTTTATTCGTGTGCTGTAGGAATCACTACCTGGGCAGTTCCTTGGTTCCAGCCTTCTCTCGCTCAATAAGGACCGGATGGGATATTTCTCATTGACTTCAGGCTTTGGGCAGCCAGTGCGTGTGGTAAGTGGCTTGGGGGAGTCCAGGTGGAGGCTTTTGGGAGCCAGCAGGCCCAGCTGATTTCACAGCAGCTCCTCCTCCCAGCTTGGTGCTCAGTGGAAATGAAGGAACTTCAGACGTGACATTATCCCACCCAGCCAATGCCGCTGTCCGTGCAGGGGCTGGATGGAGGTGCCAGGGCGGGATCAGAAAGTGCATCTCGCTGCTTGAACGGAGTTCCAGTGACAGCATTTCTGAGCTGGCCTGGTTCCTCGCACGCCTTGCAGGAGACCTCAGTTCTGGCAGGGCAGGAGCCAGGTGTGCGTTGTGTTGGGGAGAGCGGGCGAGGACAGGGACACTTTCCCGGCCCACCTGCATTTCTCAAGGTCTCCCCACATCTTAATGAGGTTGGAAGCAGCTCACAGAGTGGATCTTGCAGGCTCTCCAGTGTGGCGCTGTAGGGCCAGGCTCCCCCCATCCCACCAGCTCAGCTCTCGGCTTAGTTATTCCAGCCAGGAGGGATTTGATCCCAGTAACCGAGTGGGGGTGAGCAGGCCCTATGGAAAGCACCCATTTATTGTCAGCCTGAATGGTAAGTACCTTCCCAACACTGTACTGCAGGGGGGAAGGAGGAGAGCAGGGAAAGGAAATGAAATACCATGCAAAAAAGGTAGGGGGTGGTGGTTAGGGTTGCCAACCCTCCCAGATTGGGCAGATGTGTCCTGGAATCAGGCTTGAGCTCCCGGAGGCTTCTGAAGCCAGTCTGGGAGATTTTAGGCCATTAAAAGTCCGGTTGGCGGTTCAGCAGAGCTAAGGCAGGCTCACTGCCTGCCCTGATTCCACGCAGCTCCTGGAAGCAAGTGATCAGGAAAGGTGAGCTATTACCAGCAGGAGAGTGGTCAGGGGAGGCGGGGGGGACGGGACCTTTTTTAGTGATAATCAAGGTGGGCCATTTCCAGCAGTTGACAAGAACGTCTGCGGAACAGTGCGGGGTGGGGTGGGGGATAAACATGGGGAAATAGTTTTACTTTGTGTAATGACCCATCCACTCCCAGTCTCTATTCAAGCCTAAGTTAATTGTATCCAGTTTGCAAATTAATTCCAATTCAGCAGTCTCCTGTTGGAGTCTGTTTTTGAAGTTTTTTTGTTGAAGAATTGCCACTTTTAGGTCTGTAATCGAGTGACCAGAGAGATTGAAGTGTTCTCCCACTGGTTTTTGAATGTTATAATTCTTGAAGTCTGAATTGTGTCCATTTATTCTTTTACGTAGAGACTGTCCAGTTTGGCCAATGTACATGGCAGAGGGGCACTGCTGGCACATGATGGCATGTATCACATTGGTAGATGTGCAAGTGAACGAGCCTCTGATAGTGTGGCTGATGTGATTAGGCCCTATGATGGTGTCCCCTGAATAGATATGTGGGCACAGTTGGCAACGGGCTTTGTTGCAAGGATAGGTTCCTTGGTTAGTGGTTCTGTTGTGTGGTTGCTGGTGAGTATTTGTTTCAGGTTGGGGGGCTGTCTGTAAGCAAGGACTGGCCTGTCTCCCAAGATCTGTGAGAGTGATGGGTCGTCCTTCAGGATAGGTTGTAGATCCTTGATGATGCGTTGGAGAGGTTTTAGTTGGGGGCTGAAGGTGATGGCTAGTGGCGTTCTGTTATTTTCTTTGTTGGGCCTGTCCTGTAGTAGGTGACTTCTGGGAACTCTTCTGGCTCTCTCAATCTCTTTCTTCACTTCAGCAGGTGGGTATTGTAGTTGTAAGAAGGCTTGATAGAGATCTTCTCGGTGTTTGTCTCTGTCTGAGGGTTGGAGCAAATGGGGTTGTATCGTAGAGCTTGGCTGTAGACAATGGATCGTGTAGCGTGGTCTGGATGAAAGCTGGAGGCATGTAGGTAGGAATAGCTCTCCTGCTGGTAATAGCTCACCTTAAGTGATCACTCTGGTTACAGTGTGTATGGTAACACCCATTGTTTCATGTTCTCTGTGTATATAAATCTCCCCACTGTATTTTCCACTTAATGCATCCGATGAAGTGAGCTGTAGCTCACGAAAGCTCATGCTCAAATAAATTGGTTAGTCTCTAAGGTGCCACAAGTCCTCCTTTTCTTTTTGCGAATACAGACTAACAGGGCTGCTGCTCTGAAACCTGTGATTAGACAGTTGGGAACCCTAGGGGTCGGATGTCTTTGTTGGTGCTTTGCCATCGTCATCTGGTCTCTGCTGTGCCTGCTGCAGGCTCTGCAGCCCCTTGCCCAGCTACTCTTTGCCACCCTTCCCTCCCACCTTTTGCCCACCCTACGGTACCCTTCCCCCTCTCACTAGACCTGCCCATTCCAGCACCCCCTGCTTCCCGGCACTGCCCTCTCATCTCCAGCCCCACCTCCACTCTAGTCTCTCCCTCCCCCTCTAGCTCCGCCCCTTCTCTTTAGCCCCTCCTCTCCCATCTCCAGCCCCCTTCTCCTTTAGCCTCTCCCATTCAGCCCCTCCCCCTCTTTAGCCCCTCCCCCTCCAGCCTCTTCCCTTCCCCCTCTAGCCCCTCCCCTTCCCTTTAGCCTCTCCCATTCAGCCCCTCCCCCTTTAGCCCCGCCCCCTCCCCCTCTAGCCTCTGCCCTTCCCCTCTAGCCCCTCCCCTTCTCTTTAGCCTCTCCCATTCAGCCTCTCCCCTGCAGCCCCTCCCCCTCCCCATCTAGCCCCTCCCTCTAGCCCCTCCCCTTCCCTTCAGCCCTTCCTCTCCCTTCTGTAGCCCCTCCCTTCTCCTTTAGCCTCTCCCATTCAGCCCCTCCCCCTTTAGCCCCGCCCCTCCCCCTCTAGCCCCTCCCTCTAGCCTCTGCCCTTCCCCTCTAGCCCCTCCCCTTCTCCTTTAGCCTCTCCCATTCGGCCTCCTCCCCTCTAGCCCCTCCCTCTAGCCTCTGCCCCTCACCTTATAGCTCCGCCCTACCGAGCCCCTCCCGCGAGCCCCGCCCCATCTGGCCCCGCCCCCGCTGTTTTGTTCCCTTCTCCGGGTTCGTGAAATTTTCACTGAAAAAAAGCCAGTGGGCGCGGGGCGGGGCCTCCCCAGGGGCGGGGCGACGACCTTTGTGCTGGTAGGTCGGTGGCGCGCCGGGCCCGCCCCCGCTGCGCGGTGATTGGCGGAAGGCGTGGAAGGGGCGGGGCGGACGAGGGAAGGAGGAGGAGGAGGCGGCGGCAAGCAAAGATGGCGGCGGCGGTGGCGGGGTGAAGCGGCGGCGGCGGAGTCTGGGCCGGCAGCAGCGCGGGGCGGGCGGCGCCATGTCCGGGGCGGAGGAGCGGGAGCCCGGCGGCGGGGTCCCGGCCGCCGCCTCCTCCTCCTCCGCGGCGGCCTCCTCCTCCTCCGCGGGGCTGGGCGAGGCGGCGGGGCCGGCGGCGGCGGCGGGGCCCGAGGAGCCGGGGCTGCTGCTCGGCGGGGCTCGGCCGCACGCGGAGCCCGCCGCCGACCCGGACGCGCCGCCCAAGAAGCGGCTGAAGGTGGCGGGGGCGGGCGGGGCCGAGGGCAGCGTCAAGCTGGAGGAGCGGCTGTACTCGGTGCTGTGCTGCACGGTGTGCCTGGACCTGCCCAAGGCCTCAGTCTACCAGGTACCGCCCCCCCCCGGGGCCCCCCATGTCCCCTACAGTCCCCCTGGCCCCCCCCCCAGTGCCCCGCCCCGCACGGTGTGCCTGGACCTCCCAAGGCCTCGGTCTACCAGGTACCGCCCCCCCCCCCGGGGCCCCCCATGTCCCTTACAGTCCCCCTGGCCCCCCCCCCCAGTGCCCCGCCCCGCACGGTGTGCCTGGACCTGCCCAAGGCCTCAGTCTACCAGGTACCGCCCCCCACGGGGCCCCCCATATCCCCTACAGTCCCCTTGGCCCCCCCCCAGTGCCCCGCCCCGCACGGTGTGCCTGGACCTGCCCAAGGCCTCGGTCTACCAGGTACCGCCCCCCCCGGGGCCCCCCATGTCCCCTACAGTCCCCCTGGGCCCGCCCCACTGCCCCGCCCCGCACGGTGTGCCTGGACCTGCCCAAGGCCTCGGTCTACCAGGTACCGCCCCCCTGAACCCCCCCGGGGCCCCCCATGTCCCCTACAGTCCCCCTGGGCCCGCCCCCCACTGCCCCGCCCCGCACGGTGTGCCTGGACCTGCCCAAGGCCTCGGTCTACCAGGTACCGCCCCCCGGGTCCCCCCATATCCCCTACAGTCCCCCTGGGCCCCCCCCACTGCCCCGCCCCGCACGGTGTGCCTGGACCTGCCCAAGGCCTCAGTCTACCAGGTACCGCCCCCCCCCCGGGGCCCCCCATGTCCCCTACAGTCCCCCTGGGCCCGCCCCCCACTGCCCCACCCCGCACAGTGTGCCTGGACCTGCCCAAGGCCTCAGTCTACCAGGTACCGCCCCCCCGAACCTCCCCGGGGCCCCCCATGTCCCCTATAGTCCCCCTGGGCCCCCCCCACTGCCCCGCCCCGCATGGTGTGCCTGGACCTCCCCAAGGCCTTGGTCTGCCAGGTACCGCCCCCCCAGGTCCCCCCATATCCCCTACAGTCCCCCTGGGCCCCCCCCACTGCCCCGCCCCGCATGGTGTGCCTGGACCTGCCCAAGGCCTCGGTCTACCAGGTACCGCCCCCCCACCGAACCCCCCCCGGGGCCCCTATATCCCCTACAGTCCCCCCGGGCACCCCCACTGCCCCGCCCCGCACGGTGTGCCTGGACCTGCCCAAGGCCTTGGTCTACCAGGTACTGCCCCCCGGGGTCCCCCATGTCCTCTACAGTCCCCCTGGGCCCCCCCACTGCCCCGCCCCGCACGCTGTGCCTGGACCTGCCCAAGGCCTCGGTCTACCAGGTACCGTCCCCCCGAACCCCCCCAGGTCCCCCCATATCCCCTACAGTCCCCCTGGGCCCCCCCCACTGCCCCGCCCCGCATGGTGTGCCTGGACCTGCCCAAGGCCTCGGTCTACCAGGTACCGCCCCCCCACCGAACCCCCCCGGGGCCCCTATATCCCCTACAGTCCCCCCGGGCACCCCCACTGCCCCGCCCCGCACGGTGTGCCTGGACCTGCCCAAGGCCTTGGTCTACCAGGTACTGCCCCCCGGGGCCCCCCATGTCCTCTACAGTCCCCCTGGGCCCCCCCACTGCCCCGCCCCACACGCTGTGCCTGGGCCTGCCCAAGGCCTCGGTCTACCAGGTACCGCCCCCCCCGAACCCCCCCGGGGCCCCCCATATCCCCTACAGTCCCCCTGGTCCCCCCCACTGCCCCGCCCCGCACGGTGTGCCTGGACCTGCCCAAGGCCTCGGTCTACCAGGTACCGCCCCACACCCCCCCTTGGGGGGCCCCCCAACTCCCCCGCCTAGCATGGTGTGCCTGGGCCTGCCCAAGGCCTCGGTCTACAGGGTACTGCCCCGCACTCCCACATCCCCCTCCCCCCCCCGGGCCTTCCTCAACTCCCCCGGCCTGCATGGTGTGCCTGAACCTGCCCAAGGCCTTGGTCTACCAGGTACCAGCCCCACAAACCCCGCCTGGGGCCCCTCCACTGCCCCGACCCGCATGGTGTGCCTGGACCTGCCCAAGGCCTCGGTCTACCAGGTATTGCCCCCCCCACCTCCTTGGGGGCCCCCCCACCTCCTTGGGGGCCCCCCCACCTCCTTGGGGGCCCCCCCACCTCCTTGGGGGCCCCCCCACCTCCCCTGCGTAGCATGGTGTGCCTGGACCTGCCCAAGGCCTCGGTCTACCAGGTATTGCCCCCCCCACCTCCTTGGGGGCCCCCCCACCTCCTTGGGGCCCCCCCACCTCCTTGGGGGCCCCCCCACCTCCCCTGCGTAGCATGGTGTGCCTGGACCTGCCCAAGGCCTTGGTCTACCAGGTACAGCCCCCGCATCCCTCCCGGGGCCCCCCGCATCCTTGGAGCCCCCCAACTGCCCCACCCTGCATGGTGTACCTGGGCCTGCCCAGGGCCTTGGTCTACTAGGTACCTCCCCCCGGAGCCCCCCACATCCCTCCAGGGCCCCCCCAACTGCCCCGCCCCGCACGGTGTGCCTGGACCTGCCCAAGGCCTTGGTCTACCAGGTACCCCCTGTGCCCCCAACCCCCCCCGGGGGCCCCCTACAGCCCCCCTGTACCCTTCCCAAGTTCCTCACCCCGCATGGTGTGTCTGGACCTGCCCAAGGCCTTGGTCTACCAGGTACCTCCCCACCCCCCTGGGGCCCCCTACAGCCCCCCTGGGGCCACCCCAAGTCCCCCGCCCCACACGGTGTATCTGGACCTGCCCAAGGCCTCAGTCTACCGGGTACTGCCCCTGTACCCCCAAATCCCCCATGGAGCCCCCCACATCCCCTACTGCCCCGCGCGGTGTGCCTGGACTTGCCCAAGGCCTCGGTCTACCAGGTACTGCCCCCCTGTACCTCCAAACCCCCCGGAGCCCCTCTGGGGCCCCCACATCCCCTACTGCCCCCCTGGGACCTCCCAAACTCCCCCATCCCGCACGGTGTGCCTGGACCTGCCCAAGGCCTCGGTCTACCAGGTACTGCCCCCTGTACCCCAACACCTCTGTGGGCCCCATGTCCCCTAGAACCCCCCAACTCCCCTGCCCCGCACAGTGTGCCTAGCCCTGCCCAAGGCCTCGGTCTACCAGGTACCGTCCTCCTTTATCCCCCAACACCCCCGGAGCCCCCCAAACTCCTTTCCTGCGCACGGTGAGCCTGGACCTGCCCAAGGCCTCGGTCCAACAGGTACTGCCCCCCGGGACCCTCCCAATCCCCCACAGCCCCCCTGGAACTCCCCAAACCCCACCCTGCCCTGCACGGTGTGTCTGGACCTGCCCAAGGCCTTGGTCTACGAGGTACATCCCCCCCTCCCCCGCACAGTGTCCCTGGACCTGCTCAAGGCCTCGGTCTCGCAGTTATCCCCACCCCCCGGGACCCCCATAACTCCCTTGGGACCTCCAGGACCTCCCCGCACAGTATGCCTGGACCTGCGCAAGGCCTTGGTGTACTAGGTACTGTTCCCCAGGGCCTCCCACCCTTATGCTTTGACCTGCTTAAGGCCTTGGTCTACCAATACCATCTTGATTCCCCTGGAATCCCCCATTTGTGGTTTACCAGTACCACCGTCCCACCCCGATTCCCCTGGGATCACCCACCCATGGTCTACCAGTTCCAGGATCTCCAGGACACTCCTGCTGACATGCCCACCCTGCATGGCATGACTGACTTGTCCAAGGCTTCAGTCTAACAGCTACCCGCATCCCCCCACCCCAGGATCCTTTCAGGATTCCCCATGGGAGCTTACCACCTTGCACGGTGTGCCTGGACCTGTCCAAGGCCTGGGTCTACCAGGTACCCCTGGGAACCTCCACCGCACTGATCCCTGGACTCCCCCATACCCTCTGTAACCTCTCTGTATGGTGTGCATGGACCTTCCAAGGCTGATCTACCTGGTACTGGCCCCCTGGACCTTATCCCGGCTGGGATGAGACCCTCCCTTCCCCTGCATGGTGTGCCTGAGGGACTGCTCAATGCTTCTGTCTACATGGTACCCTCTACCTGTCCTCCCTTCACAGTATTCCTGGATCTGGCTAAGGCTTCATCTACCAAGTATCCTCAGATCTGATCCCCTATTCTCATACCCCTGCACAGCATTGCCTGCACCTGCCCATGATCTTGTTCAACCAGGTACCCACCCTTGGGACCTCAGTCCACTATATACCTTCCTGGGACCTCTTCTCCGTCTCTGCTACCACTGCATGGATCTGCCCATAGCATCTGTTTTCCTGGCCCCTCTCCCAAGCAGGACCTCCCCCGGCATCCTCTGGATGGTGTGCCTGGATCTAGACAAGCCTCAGTCTTCTACAGAACCCCTCTGCCAAGGGCTGACGCCTCCTGTACCCAGAAGACCTTATCTCCACCCCCCTCATGGTGTCTAGCCCTGCCCACGGCCTTGGTCTGCTAGCTTCCATTCTCCAGGGAATGGGACCATCACACTGCAACGCTGCTTCTGGGGAGAGGGGAGCCCCCTATTGCTCTGGGGACTGTGCACTTGAGCCTGCCCAAGGCCTCTGTTTCACACCTGCACTCTGCCTCCGATTCCCCTTACCAAACCCAGCCTCCAGCCCTGTATCCTTGTCCAGCCCTGTTCTGGGTTATCGCTTCCTCTGCCTCTCTGAGGTTTGAGGACTAGGCTCTGCTACTGAGCAAAGTGATTCTCAAAGAGAAGATGAAGTGAGTCATTTCTTCCTCAGTCTGCTGATCACTAAGGGGGCAGGTGTTTTCCCATGGTCGCTCCCGAAGGGCCTTTCCCCAGATAGCATCTGAGATGTGCTCCTTGCTTTTTCTAGGTCACCTGGTACCAAAGTCAAGGCAACTTCACTTCACCCTCCTGCAGGGTGTATTCCCTCCCACTCCACGGCTCCTGGTCACCAGCTCCCAAAATACATAACATTCTGGGGAGGAATGGGCTTTGCAGAAGAAAACAGGGATCTAGTTGAACTCCTATTGAATGGAGCAGGCTACAGTGCCTCTCCCTGGGGATTGTCAGCTGGTCAGGGTTTGTTTGCTCCCTCTGGGAGACTTGTGTTCCATGGAGGGAGGGGTACCTTGTTTTAGTCAGGGAAGATCCCACCCTGTTTTGAATCTTAGTGAAATAACTTGATCCCATTGAATGGCTCCAGTGACTGGTCCCTTAGCCTGAAATAGCGCCAGGCCAGAGAAAGAAGGCAAACTTCTATGGAATAGAAACAGAAATACTCGTAAAAAACAAAAACCCATCTTTCTTCCACCTGAGTGTGCTGGTGGCTGGGCTTGGTGGAAAGCAGTGATCGCGGGCTCGCTGCCAGCTGCATGTCCCACACAGAGACTCACATCACAGTGAGGGTTTCATTGAAACAGCACAAGTGGAGGTGCCAGAAACTCCAGGGCATTATGTGGACCAGTTATGTAAAATACGTGTGGATATGTGTGGTGTTGACAAGACTCAGATCTGCTTTTTATTTTATCACCTCTTCTGCAAGCAGGCAGTTCTCTCTTCGCTCTGCAAAGCATACACTTCTCCTTGTAATGGTGCTGCAGGAACGTGTGCTAATCTGCAGACAGTTGTAAGTGGCCTCAGTATAGCCAGTGTCCATTTTGTGGGACACTGACCTTCTGGCGCTGTTGAGGCTTCACGTGTAAGGCAGGGCTACCCATCACTTTCTAGATCTGAGGATGACTGAGAAGTGAAAGAGTTCGATAGCCCTGTCAGTTCATTCAAATCTATCTTTGAGCTGGGATAGTTGATCTTCCTGGGGTATGCTAACCATTCTGGCCTCTTCAGGCAAGCAAGAGGAAAAACAAAATGGACTTCGGCCTAGCCATTCCTCAGCTTACAGTTTCTATGCTGCACAGGCTGGCTGGTTAGAGGAATTTAGACATAGGGTTGCCAATTTTGGATGTATTCCTGGAGATTTCATCACATGACACAATCTTTAATTAAAGATTAATCTTTCATTCCTGGAGACTTCAGGACAATCCTGGAGGATTGGCAACCCTATGCTTTAATTCTCCTTCCCAATCTGGTGTTTGGAAGGTTCATATGACTCGCATTTAATCACAGAGCTGAGCTGTGAAGCAGAGTGTGAGCTGAAAGCCTTGAAATGGTAGGAGTGAGAGACTTGAATTAGCCAAGAGCTTAAATGCAAAGGTCATTGCCTTGGTGATGTTACACTTTGCTGATCAGACCCTAATAATTTCGGCTGCACACTGTTGCTAATGTGAGAGTAGCCTAAGATGGCAGAGCTGTGCTGTCTCAAGGAAGGGAGCTATGTTACTGTGAGGTTTATTTCATGTGCAACTCTGTCATTCATGGTAAGGTTTACAGGCTCAAGGGATCGTGTAAAATGGCTGCTTGCTCTGAGGAAGCAGTGTTCTTAGGAGCAAATCTGTTAGCAGAAATGTGTGGGTACGCACTTAAACTGAATCCGAATGACTGGTGATAAACCGATGGCTCTTGCCTTGGTATGTGTGCCTGCAAAAGAACTGGCTTTCTTTTCTGAGCCTTTGTAGGTATTAGGCTTCATTGGGAGAAAAGTGTTGTGGGAATACGGGTCAGATGCTGATTCTAAAACTAACTGCCACTTTCCCTCCTCTGGGCCCTCTTCCAGTCGTGTTTGTCTGGTGCCCTAGAATTTTTTTCCCTAAAAGAAGACGAAATAATTGAGTTTTAACTTCCTTCCCTGCAGAGAATAGGTAAACCAGGACAAGCTGCTGCTGGCTGCCATGCTGTGGGAGCTTTGGCAGCATCGCACAATGGTCCCATTATTGATGAGGGCACTCAAGGTTTTGGATTGCCACAAAATTACTGCTGCTTTTACAGGCTAGCAAAGCAAACATGATTGTGATTTTTGGAAAGGCTGGTGCAAGCCAGTCTGGCGCTTTGGTAGCTGTGGAATTCCCTGGGCAGATTCAATTAGGAGCATTTAAAATGTTTTGGGAGAAACGAAAACAGCCATGAATAGCAAGAGGTCTTCCTGTATCTGTAGAGACCCACAGAGTGAAATCGGTGCTTGCTTGTTAATGTTCTCTTGAGTGGAGCTTATGCGGTTTAGTTGCTGTTGCTTGATTTGCTTGTGCTGGCAAAGGCATCTAAATAGTGCCACAAGGAGCATATGTTTTTTTATTCCTCTTGTATGCCCTCTTCCCTGAGGTGTGTCATACATCTCTCTAGCCGCCTGGCTGAATTTGAGGGAAAGGGTGACTTTGTGGTTGAGACAACGAACTGGGTCTCTGGTGGAGGTGGGAATTGAACCCATAAGCTCTGGATTTACTGTGACAACTTGGGCTAGCCCCTCACTCTCCATGCCTTGGTTTCCTCATCTCTAAACTAGGGGTCCCCGTGTGATAGTGTTGAGCATACATTTATGAATGCTTGCAAGGAGCTCAGATGATGCAGTGACTTGGTACATGGGGAAAAGTTGGAGCTTTCTGACATGGAATGCCCAGATCTTGTCTAAATGTGGGCTGTATTGCAACTTACCAGGAAGAGCAGACTGCAGCTACCCTCAGTTCTGAGACCTGCAGGTAGCTGCTTAGGAATCAAGGTGGTGCATGGTCTGTGATTATAGACTGCTCCTCTATTAAAGGTGAAGGTTATTCTGAATGAGGAAGAAAGGTCTTGTGCTTAAAGCACTGGGCTGGGTCCAGGTCCTGGTCCTGGCAGTACTACCAGCTTTCTGTGTTATCCTGGGGAAGTCACTTATTCTTTGTGCCTCACTTTCTCCACCTGTAAAATGGGGATATCCACCTAGCAGAGTGTTGAGCCCTAATTCATTATTTGTAAAGAACTTTGAGGTCCTGGGTGGAAAGTGTTGTAGATGGGTGTCCTACGCAGTACTGTACAATTCTGTGGGTTCTCTTTGGCCATCCTTCGTTACAGTGTAATAAACTTGAAACCTTTATTAACCAACTAGACTTGGCAAAATGTCCTGCAAAGCAACTTTAGAAAAATCTACTCTCCCATCCTACCTGGTCCAGTCTCTGCTTGCCTGGGCTGACTACCATTATTTGTTGTAACTGAGGAGTAAGCTAGTCATTTGTAATCCCTGTTCGTGAGGGAGGTGGAGGGGAAGGATAGATATGCTTTGTGCCGAGGCTGCTGTAAGGATTCTTAGTGGGGACCTAATACTAGACGCAGGAAAGCCAGTGCAAACCTTCTCTTGGAGTTGATATGAGGTACACATTAATGTCTGAAGCTTTTTATTTACAGTGTGTCTTTGTTCAGGTTTATAGATGCTGATGAAATCTGATGATGAACAGGAGAATGAATGGAATTCCAGATACCTTGCTCTTCGGTGTTTATATATATATATATATATATATATATATAAAATAAATAAAAGGTAGTTAGCCCAGGCAAGCAGAGATTGGAACAGGCAGGGTGGGAGAGTAGATTTTTCCAAGGTTGCTTTTTGCAGGACATCACAGGAGAGGTGTCTGGAGAAGGGAGTAGTGCGTCTGCCTTGAAACAAACTAATTGTAAGCAATAATAGTGTTAGCACTGATATGCAGCCACCCCATGTTCTGAGTGCCGCCCATCCCTTTGTGCATGTTGTGGAATGCTGGGGTTCCTACAGGCAAATGAACGGCCTAGCAGGGTGGATAAGGTGGAGTGCTGTATGCATTTTTCTTCAGTAATGGTGGCCCCGGGATGGCTGATTTTGTGGTTGAAAGCAGGAAATAGATTATCCTGAGTATTTTAGCTGCTGGTAATTTTTATAGTTCTCAAGGGTTTATCTACATGGGGATGATCAGGAAAGTTAGGATGAATTAACTAAAGGTGTGATGTTAAATCATTTTAACCCAGGGGTCTCAAACACACAGCCCGCGGCGTTATTTGTTGTGGCCCGTCAAGCTCCCCCTCGGAGTTATTTCCTGTGGCTGCCAAGGTGCTTCCTGCACCTCCAGGTGCTTCCCGCTGCCAGACAGCTGTTCGGTGGTGCTTAGCGCTTTCTAGGAGGGAGGAGCGGGGAGCTGTGTGCTCAGGGGAGAAGGGGCAGGGATTTGGGGGAGGGGTTGGAATAGGGGCAGGGAGGGGGCAGAGTTGGGGTGGGGACTTTGGGGAAGGGATTGGAAAGGGTGGAGTGGGGCCAGGGGCAGCGGGAGGGGGAGGAGGCGGCTTTTGTACCTTTATATGAAAAGGTGTCAGTGATGCGACCTGCAGGCCAATGTACTAGTCCTCATGTGACCCTCATGGTGATTTGAGTTTGAGATCCCTGCTTTAACCTCTGTATGCATGCTTTCATTCAGGGAATTAAGTTAGAGTGAGCTCAAGTCCTTTTATGTCTGATTGAGAGGTCCACACAGGGGATAATGAGCTTGTACTCCACAGCTTTAGTTAATTCATCTTAACTTTCCTGTCTGTCCCTGTGTAGACAAGCCCCAAGCATGCTGATGCTTCATGGTACGAAGAGGAAATGGTCCCTCCCCTGAAGGCCTTACAGTCTAATTCTAGACATGTAACAACAAGCTGTGTAACCGAGTAGGGAGGGACGGGCTGAGGGGAAAAGCAACATCAATAAAATAATGCAGTTACTGTGTAGGGTTTACAGCTTGATGGTTCAGCAAGCTGTTTCCCCATAATTATTGGCTCACTTTGTGAGCATCCCAGGGGAGGTGTCTTAGGGAAGGAGTAATACAGCTGCCTTTAAACAAACTGATTGTATGCGGTTATAGCGTTTAGTGTCTATATGGAGCCATCGCCACGTTCTAACTCTGTTCTTCGCGCTGCCCGTCCCTTGAGCTTAATAGGAATCCCAGCCTTCCTTAAGTATCTAATCCATAAATACACAACAAGCAGGAGTTTCCTTAGCACACTGTCTCCAGTATACACTATAGGGTGCATTTCTAGTGTCTTGGTAATATGTTCTAGTTCTCTCTCCTTTCCCTTGCTGGATCATCTGCTGTTGGTTGGACTTTTTGAGGCCTACAATGAAAATCCCCAATAAGCTGCTGCAGGGCAGCCCGAACAGCTGTAATTGTACATTTGTACTTCTAAGGAATGTCACTTTCAGTGTTCTTAAGAGAATTTAGCTGTTTTGCCCACTCCTTTGGTTCAGTTGCCAACTATCTCTGGCTAGTCAGTTTAACGATATTTTTAATATAGCAAAATAAGCTGTGGAAGCCATTTGCGGTCATGTTCCTTCACCAGACTCTGTAGTTGCACTGGTGCATTGTAAGTCAGCACAGATCACCTGTCCAGCCTCCATGTTCCCCTAATACGCTATAGGCAAACATTAAATAGGGGATCTGTACAATGCAGACTTGAGAGTTTTTAATTAGCACATTAATCTGGGATTGTGGTGTTAAACTGAGATCCTAAAATAAAACATCTAAAATCTTACACAGTTCTAAAGAGCTACGGGTTGAACGAATATGTATGAGTGTGCCCAGATAAAGCCTTAACATTGCTCAAGGGATATATATAAAGGTAATATTTACTGCATAACCAGCATTACCATTAAAAAACCCCAAACTTAAGCATTAACTCTGGAAACAACAAGTTAACAAAATATTTCTATAAATTACCTTATCTATAAATAAACTTTTGTATAGGTTGTCAACATGAGATGCTTAAGGCTAATGTTAATGTTTGTTCATGATGACCATACATACTCCAGCTTTTGAGATCATTACTAATGTACTTTATATAGTTGGATGCACTCCTCGATGTGATGAGTTTATAAATAGGTATTTGTTCAGTTCGGTCTCTCGAGGATGTCTGTAAGGTAACAGTATCGGTAACTGAATGTACTGTTGAATGCATCCCATGAAGTGAGCTGTAGCTCACGAAAGCTTATGCTCCAATTGGTTAGTCTCTGAGGTGCCACAAGTCCTCCTTTTCTTTTTGCGAATACAGACTAACATGGCTGCTACTCTGAAACCTGTTGAGAGTTGTTTCGGTGACTTTAGTAGAGCATTTCCATGCTTCAGTGCTTTGGTTTTTAATGGGGACTCTCAGATACTGTATAGCCAAACAGTCAAGCAATCGCTTGAACAATCTGAACTAAGTTAGTCTGGGGAGGAATTTCCTAGCTTTTTAAAGAAAAGGGAGGAGCAAAGTAGTTTCTAGCTGAGCTAGTTGCATGTTTAGACAACTGAGTCTGTAAATATTGGTGTTTAACTGGCTCAGCTGTTAAACTGGTTTGGTTCTGGTTTTATGAACTCTTAATACCTCCATAAGGACCATGGCCACCCTCAGTTTAGTGCACCCCAGGTACTCCGCTCTCCTGACCCCGTGTGGTTTCATGCCTTCCTCAGAGAACTTCACAGGACAATGAGAACTAACAGGGTAGGGAGCCCAACAGCCCCCCTCTAAAGCACTAAGGGCAGCTGTACCTCGATTCAGCAGCTCAGTTGAGTGGGGCTTGAAGGAAATGCTTCCCAGCTGAGTCAGTTTAGTGCATATGTTTAACCCTTTAAATGCTTAGTCCCCTTTGGTGGCTTCTGTAGTAGAAGAATGGTGAGTTAAAATCTGGTTAGACCAGTGCAAACCACTGGATTTTCATAGTTGAAAAATTGAAAACAAGTTAGGAAGATCCGTCCCAGGGTTCCCACAGACACTGACTAGGCTTTCCTGCGCTTACATGGTGCACTGGGGTCCTGATCCTCATTGCAGCATCCAGGTGTTACTGAACTACATGTGCTTAAAATGTAGTCTGAGACTTCTGGATTCCCAAGCCAGAAGGGACCACCATGATCGTCCAGTGTGACTTCCCATGTAACACAGGCCTGAGCCCTGCCTCCAAATCATTCCTAGAGCAGAGCTGTTAGAAACACAGCCCATCCCAGTTTAAAAATGGTCTGCCTTGGAGAATTCACCACCACCCTTGGGAAATTTTCAGTGGTTAATTACTCTAAAACTGTGCCATCTTTCCAGTCTGAATTTGTCTTCCAGCCATTGAATCGTGTTATACCTTTCTCTGCTGTCTTTCTTACTATACCCAGGAACATGTGCATTTCCTAGATACTTGTTGTGGTTCAGTAAGCTTCTGTAGGGAGCTCTGGCTTTTGACATATTAACCCCTTCCCCCCCCCTTACTGCATTTTTTGCATTTTTTTAGTCTAAAGTAGAAAATATTGGAGAACTTTAAATGTGATCCTTTTCAGCTAAACATCCTGAGTGTAGGAAATACTGAATGGTAAGCAACACTTCTTTTGAGACTAAGGGCTAGGTTTTCAAAGGTGTTTAGGCACCTAAAGATGCAGTTACACAGCTATATAGGTGCTCTTGGATTTCAGGCACCCATTTGCCACCAGTGTTTTTCTGATACTGAAGATGACCCTGTGCCTGCATTTAGGAGTTTACAACCTAGAGGTCTGACCCATCAGCATCCAGACCTTGCTGCAGTACAGGTCTTGGATGGCCAGGGCTTTGGAGGTCAGGCCGTAAATTAGGTAAAGAAATGAGACCGTGAGGTAGAAGAGTGGTGGAAAGGAGAGCCATGCACCAGAGAAGAGTGCCCTTCTTGGGGACTGCATGTGTTTTACATCCTCTGACTGGGCTTCATAACAGGTGTGGATTTATATGAAGGGTACATTTAAAAAGTTTAGACTATCTATCATTTATTAACCTTTTATAAACAGGTTTAGATCGTAGTATATTAGAGAATGTTGGACTAACAATCTATAACTATATTTAAATATCAATTTATTAAGCCTTTAACTATAAATGTAGTCTGATAATTTCAGAGAGGAAATCAGTGGTGGAAAGACGTTTGGAGGACGAGAGAACGGTGGTGGTGGTGGTTGCAGAAAACTGTCTATTCATGATTTCTGTACACTGCAGGGGTCTCTTTGGTACATGGCTTTTTTTAGATGTCGTCTTTAGGGCAAGAGTCTCATGTTTTACAACACTCTCCTTCTGCCCTGTTGTCTGTGCTCTTGATCTACAGAAATATTTACAACCTTTCAGGGTTGGGACAATGATTTAAGCAGATATCACTAATCATCATTGTGGGATCAAGCCTTTCCAATCTCCCTTTCTGCTGTAGTGAAAGATTAAACTGCTTCCATAGCTCTCATGTGATTGCTGTAGGCGAGAGCTTTAATTCCTCTTGGCTGACCCACTGGCTTGTGTCTTATTGTTGGCTCACTGGTTGAAACTTTAGAACTGCGTTCTTTACTCCCTGCCTTCATCCTCAGAGCTTACTCAGGAGAGAGCAATTCTTAGCAGGTGAGAGTAAGAGTGAAGGTTAATCTAGGTTGTCCAAACTCACTGCTGATGGCTCTTCTCGTGAGGCCGTTTGACAGCTGTGAATGTGATGCCTGCTTCCGCTTAAAGTTTGGAGAGCACCTATGGTGAAATGGGTACGCTTCTCCACAGTCTGCAGATGAGCTGGCAAGCTGCAGACCTACTCTTCGTTACTTGATAAGGTGCCACAAGTACTCCTTTTCTTTTTACAGATACAGACTAACACGGCTGCTACTCTGAAACTCTTCACAGCATGTCTTTCTCTTGTCTCATGGATTCAGTAAGCGACTTGGTCTGTGCAGCTCTGAATATTTCACTGCTGTCACCAGGTGAGACAGCAGGACAAGAGTGAATGTGACTTTAAAGTGCTGCAAAAGGATTTACTCTAAACGGTGGTTACCCAGATACTTTTACAGACCATTCCATAGATGATCCCTTGTGAGTCACTTCTAACCCTTAGCCACCCTCCCAACTGCTGATCCTCAGTGTTTTCTCTTACTGACCATCAGGGAGGACTCTATGGGTTACTAATCCATGGACCACAGTTCGAGAACCACTGCTCTAAGACATTCTTAGTGGTGTCTTCAGAGGGCTGCTCATGGCCTTGAGACTTCTTGAGTATTTGCCTTCAGGGGTGGTGTGGAGCGGAGAGAATATGGTGCAGCTGTAGCTGTATTGGACTTCACATTTCAGAAGCTTTGGCAGTGGGTGTGTGTGTTACCCATCAAACCATAAATGCATCTCTCTCCACATTGATCCTTGTGGTGTTCAGGGCCTTTTACCAAACAGAAAATGCACCTGAAGGCCTGGGTGAGGATCAGGTCCCACTTCTCCTGTTAATGAACACTTCCAGACAAGCTGCCGTCCTTGGTAGACAGTAATGAAACTTGGGCTGTAGCACCTGTTTCAGGGGTTTGTAGATTCCAAGGCCAGAAGGGGGACCATGGTGATCCTCCTGTCTGGTCTCCTGTGCAATACAGGCCAGAGACCTGCCCCCAGATCATGCCTAGAGCAGAGGAGTTAGAACATCCAGTCTTCAAGTCAGGGCTGTTAGAATTCTGTTACCTGGACAATGGCACAACTTTCACAGTGGACGTTTCCACACTTAACCTGGGCCCAGGCACTTCACTCTGTATTTGGACTTCATTGCACAAGGCTGGCTGTTTGTCTCTACACCCTGTCCTGCCCCTGCCTGAGCCTGTAATGTAACCCTCCCTCTGTCATACAACCCATCCTGGTATCCCCCTAGATCTTCCCCCACCATATCCCCAGCCCTCACTTTACACACAGAACACCCCACCCCTGCATCCCATGCACAGTGTGTGTGTGGGGGAGGGGGGTTTGAGAGGGCTGTGATTTTTCAGGAGCTGTTAGCTTACCACCCCTCCCCTAGACCCATCTGCCCCATATTCTTCCCATAGCCCCTCCATTGCATCTGCACATTTCTCTGCCCCACGACTCCCCCTGCGTCTGCCCCCATATGCTGGGGATGGCAGTTTTCTTTGGTCTCGGCTCATTGCCCTTCCCTGCAGTTGCTGGTGGAGAGTATTCCCTAGCTGGCCAGTGTCTATTATTTTAGCTCCAAGCCCCAACAGGGGTCCCTGGGGGGTGGAGCTTTGGGTCTGGGGCTGTCTCTGGGCTGCACCAGGCCATCAAGGTTTAGAAATGGGTCCTGAATTAGAATGACTGTCGTAGTGTACTGATAGAGAATTGAACAACTAGCAGAGATGGGCATTGCCAGGAGCAGCAGGCAGTGCTGTTAAAAGGCAAATGGTCTTAAGGTCACAGTGGGAAACTTGCTCATTGTACAATGAACTGTATCAGATCTCTGGGACTGACTCTTCTGCCGAGCCTGATATGCTAATCCTTTTGGCCACAATGTTGCATTAAGATCTCATGTTCAGCTGGTTATTCACCCTGACCCCCAAGTCTCTTTCAGGGTCACTGCTTCCCGGGAAAGTATGGTTTACATTCTTGGTTCCTAGATGTTACTTTACATGTGGCCGTATCAAAATGCATTTTTTATTTTATTTTTTTTTTTGCACCCAGCTTACTAAGAGGTCCAGCTCACTCCGTATCTCTCCTCTGTTGTTTACTATTAGCCCATGCTTTTGTCATCTGCAAACTACCACTAATGATTTAACTCCAGGTCCCTAAAATGTTAAACAGCATAGGGCCAAGAACTGATCCCCCTGGGACCCTATAGAAACACACCTGCTTGCTGATGACTTCCTGTTCATGATTACAGCCTGTTGTTAGGCCCCTGAACTCAGATTCCTGACGGAGAGTGATTTTGTATTCTTGTTTCTAAGCAAATGGCGGCAGCACCAAGCAAAATCCTTACAGAAGTCTTAATGTCAATGCCTACGCCATTCCCTTCATATCCTCATCTGCCTTATGGCTTCGTCAGAAGAACGCTGCTTAGGGGGCCTCTATACACCAAGGGAAGAGGTGATGGGGACTGGGGGAGGATTGAGTTTTGGGATCGCTTTGGGAGGGACCCAGAATCCTGAGATGTCAGCTGAGCCACTTATGCTTGAGGAAGAATTGGGGGGACAAAACACTTCAGCAGGCCTGCAGCTTTTTATTGTACAGCTGGGACTTATCATGCAAGTCCATGGAAGAACTGGGCGCATTCTGATGTATGCTGCCTGTGGTGTTGGTAATAGGGCCACAATACCACCTGTGCCTGCAGACTCTATCCCCCCTACATTCGCTGCTCCTGTTTCTTGGGCTGCTCTTAGCTGTCAGGGTAGAAGTGCCTGACTCCTTCACAGAGTGTCTGTCTGAGCTGGGCCATGTGGTCAGACTTGATGTTGAGAAGCCATCAAAGAAACAAACCTCCACTTTGCAGAATTACAGTGAGCACTAGGGGCAAAACATTGCTGTTACATGGTGTGCTTATCAGGCCATCTGCCTCCAAGGTGCACCTAGAGATCATGCTGCAGTGGGCCTTCAATCAAGTCTTTATTTAATGAAGTGACCACCCCCCCCCCCTTCCCAAGTGTGTGTGAAGGGTAATGGATTCTAAGTAAGCAGGGGAAGTCAGTGCTGAATTGAAATTGCTTTGATCGCTTTCCCTGGGATTGAGGGGATGCGGCTGCGACCAACTCCCCTTGTTTTAAATTGTTGTCCTGCAGCCTGGACAGTCCATTGCAGGCACAGGGTGGGGGTGATGGCATTCCAGTTTTGGGACCTCTTAAAAATATGAGCTGAAGGAAGAGGAAAATCCCACCGGTTAGTAGCTGCATTGAGTGCTCAAGTCTCAGGCACACAAGAGGAGGGCTACTACTATACAGCAGGATGCAAAGTTTGGAAAACTCCTGGAAAGTCAGGGCTAGTGTGGGCAGGAGGGCCAGGCAGCAATGCGTATGGCGTATGAGGAAGATACCCAGCGAGGATAGACGATGCCAATGGGAGTTCTGTAACAAAATGAGATACTGCTGCTTTGACCCTGAGCCTGGCAGGAGCACCGCCTGCCCAATTGCTGCGTATCTGTTAGAGCAGTGGTTCTCAACCTTTTGTTCTGGTGTCCCCTTTCACTCAGCAAGCCTCGGAGTGTGATCCCCTCTTATAAATTAAAAACACTTCTTTATATTTAACACCATTATAAATGCTGGTGGCAAAGCGGGGCTTGGGGTGGAAGCTGACAGCTCGTGACCCCCTGAGAGGTCCTGACCCCCAGTTTGAGAACCCCTGAATTAGGGCAGAGCAAGAGCTATTACCCTTTCTTCTAAAGCATCCTCACAACGGCTTTTGCAGGCACCTTCTGCAAGAGCAGGGGAAAGAAAAGTGTGTCTGGAAGAAGTGCTCTTGCTCTCATGCATGTTAGGTTTTTCTGATACGGGGGCAGGCCTGCGAGCTTGTCTGTGTAATAAACTTTCTTGAAAACAAATCTTGTACCCTTTACATATCACAATTACTGTTTACTGCCACTACACCTACACTTCAATCCTCTGTCAACTCCCTTGTACTAGAATATAAAGCCCACATCTGTGAAAAGTACAGCACCTCCATGTACTTTTTCCCATACAAATAATAAAGAATGTTTAATGCTTACAAAAACCCCTTTGCATCTCCCCATGGAATAAACTCCACTAAAGTTATTCATTTCACTGATGGGTGCTCCAGTCCCTCATGAGTTTGAAAGTGTGTTCTAACATGTGCTGTCTGTGCTAGCAGCTTCATTGGTTAATGCCAGGCTGGCTGCCTTGATACTGAACTCTTCTGCCGTGCTGCATTCGTTAGTTGTGGAACTGCCATGGTGGGTCAGGAGCTCTCTCATCCTGCTTTGTCTCATGCATGCTCGCTCTCTCCATCTGCTGTGTATACATGGAAGTTGCTGTGTGGTTGGGGTGATGTCCTGACGCATCACGCTAACAGCAGACCCATCAATGTACCATGGGAATCGTCCTCTTTTGCCTGCACATGAAAGTTTAGTATCTCTGGTCTGTTAATAAACTGCTGGTGGGGTTGAGGCTCATGGCTTCCAGCAGGGGCTCTGGACTAGTGGCCACCTTGATCACACACCCCATTAGCAGTATGTGTACTGCCCTGCATGACTCCCAACAGTTGTGTTTGCTGGGGTGTACTGACTGTGCCGAGGAGTTGGCCACCAGATAGCTCAGGCGTTCTCAATCAGCGTTGGGACCCACAGGGGGTCGCGAGCAGTCAGCCTCCAGCATTTATAACGGTGTTCAATGTATAAAAAAGTATTTTTAATTTATAAGGGCGGGCGGTCGCACTCAGAGGCTTGCTATGTGAAAGGGGTCACCAGTACAAAAGTTTGAGAACCACTGAGATAGCTGGTGTAGCCAGCTTCCACAGAGCAATCTCCACTCTTCTCTGGGGAGGGGAGCTCTCCTTGTCATGGTCTGTTCTAGTGGTGAGGCCAGGTGGGTTTGCTTCCTCGTTCTGAATGCGTGCAGCTGTTGGTCCTCATCTCTGCTGTTAAACGTCTCAGCCCACTACTCCATGGCTTACTGTCTGGAGCCAGCATCAGCATTGCAGGAAGGGTGTGGAGACAGTTCCGGCAGCATCTGCAAGAACAGTAGGTGGACCTGGACAGCGGGGCTAGCGGGACGCTCTGGGTACTTGAACCCCTGAGAGAGCAGCACAGATGAGGCCTCGGAATGCACCCGTCAGGCATTCCAAATAACTCACAAGTCACCCAGGATCTGCTGGGAGCAGATTACCAGCTCCAGCCTCTCTCCATCTTCAATGGTTACACCCTTCAAATAACTACATTGGTCAGGTATCCTCTCTCCCTGAGTCACCAATTAACTAGTGCCCCAGAGTTTTCAAAGGATCCTTTGGGGGGTGAGGCACTCAACTCCCATTGAAATTCAGTGGTACGTGGGAGCTTCTCTTTGGCTTCTGGTTTCAGAGTGGTAGCCGTGTTAGTCTGTATCAGCAAAAGAAACGAGGAGTCCTTGTGGCACCTTAGAGACTAACAAATGTGTTTGGGCATAAGCTTTCGTGGGCTAAAACCCACTTCATCAGATTCATGAAGTGGAAAATACAGTAGGGAGGTATAAACACACAGAACGTGAAAGGATGGGAGTTGCCTTTGGCTTCTTTGGTGAAAGGATGGGAGTTGCCGAGGTTTCAGCATGGATTCACCAAGGGAAGGTCATGCCTGACTAATCTAATCGCCTTCTATGATGAGATTACTGGTTCTGTGGATGAAGGGAAAGCAGTGGATGTATTGTTTCTTGACTTTAGCAAAGCTTTTGACACTGTCTCCCACAGTATTCTTGTCAGCAAGTTAAAGAAGTATGGGCTGGATGAATGCACTATAAGGTGGGTAGAAAGTTGGGCTCAACGGGTAGTGATCAATGGCTCCATGTCTAGTTGGCAGCCGGTGTCAAGTGGAGTGCCCCAGGGGTTGGTCGTGGGGCCGGTTTTGTTTCATATCTTCATAAATGATCTGGAGGATGGTGTGGATTGCACTCTCAGCAAATTTGCGGATGATACTAAACTGGGAGGAGTGGTAGATACGCTGGAGGGCAGGGATAGGATACAGAAGGACCTAGACAAATTGGAGGATTGGGCCAAAAGAAATCTGGTGAGGTTCAATAAGGATAAGTGCAGGGTCCTGCACTTAGGACGGAAGAACCCAATGCACAGCTACAGACTAGGGACCGAATGGCTAGGCAGCAGTTCTGCGGAAAAGGACCTAGGGGTGACAGTGGACAAGAAGCTGGATATGAGTCAGCAGTGTGCCCTTGGTCGCCAAGAAGGCCAATGGCATTTTGGGATGTATAAGTAGGGGCATAGCGAGCAGATCGAGGGACGTGATCGTCCCCCTCTATTCGACATTGGTGAGGCCTCATCTGGAGTACTGTATCCAGTTTTGGGCCCCACACCACAAGAAGGATGTGGATAAATTGGAGAGAGTCCAGCGAAGGGCAACAAAAATGATTAGGGGTCTGGAACACATGATTTATGAGGAGAGGCTGAGGGAACTGGGATTGTTTAATCTACGGAAGAGAAGAATGAGGGGGGATTTGATAGCTGCTTTCAACTACCTGAGAGGTGTTTCCAGAGAGGATGGTTCTAGACTATTCTCAGTGGTAGAAGAGGACAGGACAAGGAGTAATGGTCTCAAGTTGCAGTGGGGGAAGTTTAGGTTGGATATTAGGAAAAACTTTTTCACTAGGAGGGTGGTGAAACACTGGAATGCGTTGCCTAGGGAGGTGGTAGAATCTCCTTCCTTAGAAGTTTTTAAGGTCAGGCTTGACAAAGCCCTGGCTGGGATGATTTAATTGGGGGTTGGTCCTGCTTTGAGCAGGGGGTTGGACTAGATGACCTCCTGAGGTCCCTTCCAACCCTGATATTCTATGATTCTGACAGTCCCAGCCATAGCTCTGCTTGCACATGGGCTTGCTGTGGTTCTGGGATCTTTAGCCATAGACGCCTGCTGAGGAGGGCAGTATAGCAGTCTACTGCTTGTGGGTAGTTTGGCAGTTTTGGTTGGGGCCTTGTCAGGGAGTGAACAAACCATTTATTTCTGCCTTACATCATGTTGACGGTCCTATGTCCTCCACAGCCCAGTCAATCTAAGCTTTGCAGCAAAAGGCCAGGAACCACGGCCCTACTGCCAGTTCAGTACAGCATCCCTTATGTGAACGTAACATAACAAATGTATTTTGCTCCACATACAAATGTTTGGTAACTGCAGAAACTGTTTGGGGCAGGGAGGCAGCTGGGTGCTTTGAAAGCCCTCTCCTGTCTTATGGGTGGGGGCTTTGGGTGTCCAGAAGTGAGGGAGGTAGGCATCTGTTTGGGGTGTTGTGGAACACAGTAGGTAGGTGAGGTTTTTTTCTTGCTGCTGTTTCTCAGCATTACAATGTATGTTTCCCTTTCCCACAAGGGTGG
The DNA here is from genome assembly GCF_965152235.1 of Eretmochelys imbricata. Lineage (NCBI taxonomy): Eukaryota > Metazoa > Chordata > Testudines > Cheloniidae > Eretmochelys > Eretmochelys imbricata. The sequence continues at coordinate 3,186,052 of NC_135573.1, read as the reverse complement.
GTGTGACTTTAAATGTGCTGGGGAGGGGAAGGTTTGTTCCTCATTCCTCTCCCTGGTGACTCTTGCCAGTAACTAGCCCTTGCCCCATCACTGCACTTAGCAATGGGTAAATGTGTTAGGTTAATGTTTATCCCAAAATGCTCTAGCCAGGGCTAACATGTGCCCTTTGTCATAGCTGTTCTGGGTTGTCTGCAGACCCACAGAGATATAACGTGAGTTTAAATCTGCTTTACTTCAAGGCTTGTTTTCCCCAACCAAAAGGACTAGGGACTCTTTTACAAAACTGGAAGCATAGTTACTGTATTGCAGTTAGGCAGCCTGTATTTAAAAGGGGAGTGATGTGGCTATTTTTGCAGCCAATAATTACATTATTCATGGGGCTGTGGTCATGTTTGACTCGAAGTGCTTGTGAACCTAGGTTCTGGCTTCCCCTCCCTGTCCTGTGGGTTTAGTGTTGCTATTAATTGTGCTGCTCCTGACCTCTGTTTAGTTTATTGCTGTGATGCACTGCATAATGAATAGGGCTGGGTCACGGAGCTCCGGCATGCTTGCCTTTCCCCCGACTGTTAATTAAAAAAATTTTAAAAAGTCAAACTTTTCCTGAGGTTTGCTGAAGCTTTCCAGGCTTTTTGGAAACTTTCATCTGAGCCTTTTAGTGCCGCCCCTTCTGCAGAGTGCTGCCCGTGGTTGGTAACTGTTCCACTTGAGCTCTAAACCCTGGGGTGAGTAAAGACCAGTCCTTTGAGAATTACCCAACTCCTGGTGATTTTTGAGCTGCCTGCAGTTTCGCAGGCTACTCCCCAATTCCCAGTATTTTTGACATATCAGTGGAGAGCTAGACCCTGCCTTGAGCTCTTTGCACTGTTCTGTCACAGCTGTTGGTGTGGAATGAATGAAGAGTATGTTGCACACTGGGATTAACAGGAATGTCAGTTTCGTGGGTTTTAAGCCTTCTCCTGGGAAGTGGAAGAGAAGCTCCCCTGACTTTTGATCAGCTGACCTGAGCACACTGTGGGGATAGGCTCCGGGTGTGGAATCTGAAGCAGCCCTTCTCTTCTGGATTCATAGCTAGAGCTTATGTTCTGAATCAGTCCAAACGATCCATGTCTATGAGCCCAGCAACCTGAGTGATCAATGGGAAGTGCTTTGTCGGACTCAAATTCCAGTTAATATCGAGAGTGAATGACTTGGAGGAGAATAGATTTCTCCTGTCTAAAGTGTTCCTGTGTCAGCAGCCTTTCTGTCAGGCTCCTGCCCAGGAAGACAGGATATGGGTGTCTGGAGATTGTGGAAAGAGTTTATCACCTTGGAATGCAAGTGTTAGAGTTTGTTTCCTTAGAAGACACACTCGTAAACTCTTTACCTTCTGAATAGTGTGCATTTCAGTGGAGGGGCAGTGTCCAAGTTCTGAGACTGTCTGGTATCTGCTCACCGTGGTATCTGAGCACCTGCTTTGCCACACACCGTTCTTGGGATTGGCGAGTTTTTCCGAACGGTGTCTTCAGCTCTTGTCCTAAACAGTCAGGCTTGGGCTCAGTCTTCTCTCTTCTGGCAAGGAGTTCCAGACCCGGTAGGCCTGCTGCAGAGACTGCTCAGCCAGAGCTGGGCTTACTTCCACAGGGCTTTTCAAAGCTACCCCCTCTGTTGCTACAAGCCTGCCCTCCAACCTGTCTGCACAATGATCACATCACTATGCACCGGGGGCGGGGCAGCCTTAGGGCATGGGGGAGGTTCAGAGAGGATTCTTTGAGAACCACACCTCAAACGTTATTGATTCCTCTTACCATTCGTATGGATCATTAGGTCTCTCCCAGTGTCCTGTTGTAGAAATCGAGGCCAACCGGTTGTGCAGCATAGCTACAAATATCTAGAAAACTTCTTGCAAAGTCCTCAGGTTCTTGTTCTGTGCTTGTTGCCATGTATGTAAGCGGTATGGAAAACCTTTTGGATGGGGTTGAGGGTAGTCTTGATGGTTTATCCTTGTTGGAGTGGGTCTGAGTGACTGGCTTCTCCCTGTTTACATTGGTTCCGCTGGCATGGTCCAGCAGGATCCTTAGAGTATTTGGGATATACATAGGGTTATTCCTGTCTTTGATCCTTCTCCATTTGTGTTATGTGTGTATGAAAGAGTTCTGATACATTTGTAGTGTTCTGTTCTTGGGGATCGATCTTCCACACAGGCGTGGCTGTTTTGTCTTTATTCCATGACAACTTTTAATTGGAAGTCGCAGACAGAGGAGTGATGCCAGCTACAGCAAAGCAGCGCTGAGCGGTATCCTGTTTCTCAGCCTGCGAATGCTGCAGTGTAGAATTCCTAGTGGATTAACTACATAGCTGGTTCCACTCAAACTCCATTCACTGAGAAGATCATGTGAGTTGTTATAGTTCATGATGCTACATGCTTTTCATGAAAGCAGGAAGTTGTATTATGTTACACAGTCCTGTTTCTGAACACAGTGGAGCTGCAGACTTGTGAAACTTTTTTTTTTGTATTGGTGAACCCAAAAGTGCCTTGCAAAAAATAGTGGTTTTTTTCCCTCTCTGATTTATGACATATAAGGCCTGATGGGGTCACCTTTTTAGGAACCATAGGAGTTGCCAGACTGCATGAGACCTGAGGTTGTCTAGTCCAGTATATATCTGTGACAGCGGCTAGCATCAGATGCTTCAGAGGAAGGAGCGAGAAACTTCCCATGAGGCAGGTGTGGGATAACTTGCTCCCCACATTAGGTCTTGTCCTAATCCCCAATAGTTACAGATTTGTTTCAGTGTGAGTTTTAATCTCTTCCAGAATGTGGACGCATTAACTCTGGATACTTGTGTTATGCGTATGACTGTCCACTCCGTTTTGAACCTTGCTAAGTTCTTGGCCTCATCCTTTGTAATGAGTTTGTATGGGTTTCGAATTTCCCACCTTTTAAAAAAATTTGTTGACTGTCCCCTTATTCTTATGTTTGAGATGGAGACCAGCAGCTCCCGGTCTACCCACTACAGCAGGGGGGTCTCAGCCTTTTTCTTTCTGAGGCCCCCCCCCAATATGCTATAAAAACTCAACGGCCCACCTATGCCACAACACCTGTTTTTCTGCATATAAAAGCCAGGGCCTGTATTAGCGGGTAGCAAGCCAGGCAATTGCCCAGGGCCCCATGCCACAGGGAGCCCCATGAAGCTAAGCTGCTCAGGCTTCGGCTTCAGCCCCAGGTGGCAGGGCTCGGGGTGGTGTGGCTTAGGCTTTCTGCCCTGGGCCCCAGTGAGTGTAATGCTGGCCCTGCTTGGCGGATCCCCTGAAACCTGCTTGTGGACCCCCAGGGGGCCTTGGACCCCTGTGTTATAACGCTCCTCTAGACCACTTGTTTTATGTGCTTTTAACATATCCCCTCTTACGAGTCTCCTTTCTGAGGTAACATTTACTCTTCATAGGAGAGATTTTCCAGGCTTTTGAATGGTCTTTTTGCTCTTCTCTGAACTCCCTCCAGCTCTGCAATATCCTTTCTGAGATGGGGTGACCCCTACTGCACACAGTATCCAGACGAAGCCTCGCCATTGACTTATATAAAGGCTTTATAACGTTAATCTTTATTCTACACAATCCCAGTCCTGATACCTTGTTTTCTTTTGAGCTCAGCTCTTCCTTGATCTGTCTACACTGATGTCTTTCCTGAACTGGTTGATAGGTTAGACGCCTGTATGGTGTGTGAGTAGTTGGATTTTTTGCCCCCAATGTGCCTTACTTTGCGTTTATTAATATTGAACTCTGTTTCACATTATGTTGTGCATTCACCTAGCTTGGCTAACTTTCTCTGAAGCTTAGCATGGTCCTTTTCTAGTCGTTTTGTGTTAGATGTATCAGCACTCAGCTTCAGCTTCCCTGGTTTTGCTGGCAAAATTGGAATGAAGGTTATTACAAGGTGAGACTGAACCCAGGATAATGGGAAGAGAGATGTTTTTTTTTTAGTCAGGCAGTTTACAACTTAAAACAAAAAACAACCCCGGGGAGAAAAACTCTTTGTGAATGATCCAAACCCCGTTCCCTTCTGAGTGCTGAGAAAACTTCCACCAACATTTTGCTGAAAGAGTGTTTGGAGCAGGGTGGACAAAAATCGATGATTTTAAAAAATAAAATAAATCTGATTTTTTTAAAAAAATTGAAATTGGATTTTCTGATTTGTTGAAATTATAAGTTTTTAATTTTAAAAAATAAACCTGTTTAAACGAAATAAATGAACTTGCTGAATCCATGGGCCTCTATTAAAAACTTTGAGTTAAAGGCTGCTTTTCTATATAAAGAAAGAATGGGGGGAAAACATGTAATTTTTGAAGTTAGTCTTTATAAATCTGGCATAGCAGGTCATGTACTGCATTAAGGGCTTGTTTTGTTTAACAAAAATAAATTGTATATGCTGTTCTGTGTGTTTAATTAAATTCTAGTTACCATCCTCATGCAGCTTGACACAAACCATGAGCAAAAAGTTAATAATCTAGTTAATAAGCAATATGTCATTCACTGTTTTCTAACATACTAAAATGTACAATTAGTTAATAAGAATCTGAAAATATTAAGCTATGCAATTGCTTAAATAAATATATATTGTTCTAATGTACCCTCCTAGTAATAACAAGATGTACCAAATCTAGTGTAAAGGCTCTGGTTAGTTGTAATTCAACATGGTTCACTGGTTATATTAACCAGTGAGAATGCACTTTTCTTTAGAACATAACTGAAGTGCAAATGGAAAAATTGATTAAAATGGATGATTGAAATCGAGGCTTTCCACTTGGTGATTAAATCATGATTTAAATTGCTTCTTAAATCACCTTGATTTAAATCATTCTGCCGTGATTTGGCGGATTAGAGAAAATGGTGACTCCCAATATTGCTAATGTAAGAAACAAGCAGAAAAGTGTCAGCGTTAGCCCTTTATCTACCACGCAGGAGCAAAAAGGGCACAGGCACAACTTGTATTTGTAGGTCACTCTTACATCAGAACGAGTGCTTAGAAGTACCTTGCTGAAACAAAGGCCTGTACCTTAAGGAAGATGAGATAGGGCATGTTAAAACCTGATGCAGAACTGACCAGCTGTTGAGCAGGGCTCAGAGAGTCGAGGAATTCATGCAGTTTTTAGCCCCAGGGGAAATTTGGGGGCTTTGGCTGCAGAGGCTTCATGTTCCATTATTTCTGTTGCAAATGACACTCTTTGGCATGTAGCTCCTCAGCTCTTGTGGACGGTGGTTTTAGAACAATTGCCACAGTTACGCCCTTATGTTTTCTGGAACGTGGGCCATTGCTTGAGAAATACCTTTGCTGTCTTTAGTATAGAACAAGCCAGCAGCATGTTGTAGTGAGCAGAGTCTAGGAGACATGTACTTTTTCCTATGGAAAGTCGGGGCAGAGAGGAAAAATGACCCTCAAAGGCAAATCTGTAACTAAACTTTGTGTAGAAACATTGTGACTTCCTCATCAGCACCCTGACAGTCAGAGGAGAGCCCTCATCTGAGAGTCCATATACTCTAGGCTTGGAAAACTGGCCAGAAGCAGACAAACGGCGGTTTAGAATTTGGTCACTCAGTGTCATTGGTTGGGTCACTCATCTTTCCAAGTGCAATGATGCAAACACAGGATGGGGCAGGTTTTAAAAATGCCCTTGTTACTGGAAATTGGGATGCTTTGCCAAGGAGGGGAGGAGTAGCTAAGCCATCAGTTTCTGCAGCCGCCTACATGACAGCTTTAAATGAGCCTGGATAATGAAATTGCACAGTATTAACTGTGGGTTTGATTGTGCCATTGTTCTCCTACATTAATGTTTTCCTGATAATGGAGGCAGCTGCAGATTGAAACTCACGAAGACTAGTGAATTTCATATTGTTTCTACCACAAGGAAACTACCTGTGGGCAGGAACTCAAGTACTAACTGTCAGGCTATGCAAGGCTCCCAGTGCTACTGGCAATCTGATTATTTACAAGCATGTTAAAACAGGCTTCTTCCCCTCCCCACCCCAAACCAATTATTTGGGAGTCATTTTCTCTTCCCTGGACTGAGGATGGGCGGTAGGTAAGGGTTGCCCTGCCACAGACAATTAAACTACAAACCTGCCGAATCCAAGCACTCATGGGCTGGCCGGAATGCAGTCATGTGTCTCTGCTTTAAAGTAAGCACCGGACACCCTGGAGAAACTAGTCCTGTCTCTTGTGACCTTTGACTTGCTAGTTTCCAACCTGCTTTGCACTGGGTTAATAGAATCAGGGCTGTGTCAGCTGGTTGTTGTCGGAACTCCACCCAAAAGGAGTATAAGGTTCTCCTTGGACGATCTTTTTCTTCTGCTGATTGGCTGCTTGCTCGGACTACGTTTCGGTCTCATTCCCCTTGCCCTGTGTGGGTCCCCTTCATCCTTCCCTGGCCTCAGTGCCCACTCTTCCTGCCTTTGTGGTGTTTGCTGTTCAACTGACCCCTTTGTGGCTTCCCTCCTCTCCCAACCCCCTTGAGAAACACTTACTATAATAAATAAAGGAGGACAAACTAAGCCCACTCATTTTTACATAAAAATAAATCATGGCATTAACATGCCATTGAACTGTCCCTTGGTTCCCTCTGCTTGTAAGTTACACCCCACTTTTGACTCCATGTCTGTCTTGTCTGTTTTGATTAGGGACACTCTTTTATTCTGTCTGTGCAGTGCCCGGCACACTGAGGCCCTGATCTTTTTGTGGCCTCTAGGTGCCTCTCAGATAATAAATAACGTGTAAGAGCAAGGAGTAGGTGAGAACCTACTCTGGAGACTGCTTGACCTCCTACCTAGCTGTAACACTGTGCGGCCAAGGCCTGTCTAAAATAATTTTCCACATAGGCTACATTTCTTCAAGGGAATTTGACTTACGAAGGAAAACAGAAAATTGTGACGTGGCAGCTCTCCGGCAGTGCCGGGACAGAGGCTGTCTTGCTAATAGTGCAACAGCCTCTGACTTGTTGGGAGTTTGTTTTTTTCCAGTGTGTTTTTACATAGTGGGTGAATAGTTGCTTTGTAGTAGCTCTTCCATTTAACCTCTGTGCAGGACAGCTCTCTTCACCAGAGCTTTCAGTCTTCCGAGTACTAGCCACGGGTCAGTTGAACACGACTCTGCTAGTCTAAAGAATTTTACACTAGGACTTGGCACTAATAAAATTTCTAAAAAATCTCAGTGGTCAGGGTCGAATACGATTGAGCCCTGGCTAGATGCAATGATGTTATTCCCTCCTCAGCCTTCCAAATTGTCTTAGACTTGGTAAAACTTTGTTTTTTACAAATAAGCTTTTACACATAAGGCAAAGGGGAAGGAAAGAACCAGCAGGAACTTGCAAATAAAAGTCCAGTGTGGACAGAAACACGTTAGACTCTATAGCCAAACATAAAACCAGCTGAGGAATCCTAGCGTCTGCCTAAAGGGAATATTGGTGCTTTGTTGTTTCATGAATATGGATCACCTCTGGCTATTTGACTTTTGGAGTGACAGAATGGCCCAAACGTACCTGTTTTAGGGTGACAGTATTTTTTACTTTACTTGTCTCTCAGAAAGGTGCTGTCTCTATTGGTTCCTGCTAATCTTTTTACTGGTGCTCATTTCAGTCCTGTGGTTCTGCCTGAAATTCAGATCTCTAGCAAAAGACCAGCAAAGAGGAAGTGTAGGTCTTGCTACTGCAAGCCATGCTGGTGATATTTCTCTGAAAATGGGTCAAATTAATCATACGCCTGTTTAGGGAAAGGTGACTTGCATGGAAGCTCTTAGGCACCCTCTTCTACTGCAGCTTTCCTATATCAAGTACACAGCACCAGTTTGATTTCCAGAATAGCCTAGTAAAAATGAAATAGTCAGTTGGATTTGGTGCTATGTTGAATGATGCCACATCCTAGTTGAGATGGGTTCAGTCACAGTGTCCCCCTTGGGACTGTCACCTGATGTGCTGAAATTACCTCTGAGCCTGTTTTCCCTGCCAGCTTGGGACTTCCAGAACCCTGTCTTGTTGAGCAAGACACACTAGCCTGCTGCAGCACAGACCCAGGGCGTGGTCCATGCCTCCAAAGCTGCAAAGTTAACTGAAAACAGTTCAGCACATTACCTTTGTCCAGCACTCAGACACCCAGTTTCCAGTGGGATCCAAACCCCAAATAAATCCATTTTATTCTGTATAAAGCTTATACAGGGTAAATTCATAAACTGTCCGCCCTCTGTAACACTGATAGACAGATATGCACAGCTGTTTGCTCCCCCAGGTATTAATCACTTATTCTGGGTTTATTAATAAACAAAAGTGATTTTATTAAGTATAAAAAGTAGGATTTAAGTGGTTTCAAGTAATAACAGACAAAAGAAAGTATGTCACCAAGCAAAATAAAGCAAAAGCACACAAGTCTAAGTCTAATACATTAAGAAACTGATCACAGGTAATATTTCACCCTCAGAGATGTTCCAATCAGCTTCTTTCACAGACTAGACTCCTTCCTAGTCTGGGCCCAATCCTTTCCCCTTGTACAGTCCTTGCTAGTTCCAGCAGACATCTCAGGTGGTAAGCAGGGGTTTTCTCATGACTGGCCTCCTTTTGTCCTGCTTCACCCCCTTTTATAGCTTTGGCACAAGGCGGGAATCCTTTGTCTCTCTGGGTCCCTGCCCCTCTTTCTAAATGGAAAAGTATCAGATTTAAGATGGATTCCACTATCCGGTGACATGGTCATATGTCACTGTAAGACCCCTAGTTTCCATTCTTCCTGGGTTGACCCACACCTACACAGGAAAGCTTGCAGGTAAATAAACCATTTCCAACCAATTGTCCTAGTCAGTGGGAGCCATCAAGATTCTAAGCCACCATTAATGGCCCACACTTTGCATAATTACAATAGGGCCTCAGTTTTATAGTTCATATTTCTAGCTTCAGATACAAGAATGACACATGCATACAAATAAGAGGTATATATTCAGTAGGTTATAGCCTTTGTTATGATACCTTACAAGAGACCTTTTGCGTAAAGCATAGTCCAGTTATATCATATTCACACTCATAAGCATATTTCCATAAAACATATGGAGTGCAATGCCATACTAGTGTAAACACATGTGAACATTTGGAAACTGATCTTTTCAAAGACTCAGTAAGTGGAGTTTGAACACAGGTTGCCTCAGGATAGGCTGTCCTTCCTGGGCTGGGATAGAAGGTGTTTTACAATACCTGTTGGTTATCCCATGCTAACTAATGTGTTCTAACTTTCCAAGTGCTGCAGGCTGAGGTGAAAACTAGACTCCTGCTATGTTCATCTTGCCCGGCTAACATGTTAACATACAAGTTGCCTTTGGTTGGTTGGTTGTCATTGACGTGCTCTTTGCGGACAGTATAGGACTCACTGGTGGAAATCTGGCCTGCTCTAGACAGAACAATGCAGCTGTACAGCCCGCATGCCTCGGGGCATCAGTTTATGACTAAATGAGGCCAAGAAGACACGTCCTCCCACTGTGTAGCATTGCACAAGTAGATGGTTTGTGGTGGGGTGTGGTTCTGCTTTTGGGATGTTGCCAGCATCCAGCGAGGATAAGGGGCTCAGTGTGACTGGCCAAGGGATGTCTCCTTGGCTTCAAGGGTAGACGCCTGTGGGGTTTTATTCTTGAGGTAAGGACCAGTATTCTTCTGGTGCTGTGTGTGCTTTGTATAATAACTGTTGCAGTGCATGGCTCAATCTGCGGGTTTCACGTTCCTATTCACATGGGAAAGGGACAATTTACTGGAAGCTCTCTGGCATGGTTCAGACTCAAGAAACTATTTTCAAAAACACTTTTTGTAAAGATGTTAAAAACAGTTTCATGCTGTCTACGCAAGGCGTTGTATTGTCTTCAGCATCAGCCCAAGGAAACCAATAGTTAACTGACCTAGTGCTGAAAATAGTGTCTCCCGGTGTAGTAGGGCTACAGGGTGTTGGAAAGTGGGAAACGAAACTTGATAGTGGTCAGGAGTGCTATTTAGTCCACTGTGAACAGGCTTCAGTAGACAAGCTGTCCAGAGGTCTCCTCCGTCTTACAAGGCTCATAAATCGCTAGTTAAGCATGTGATACAAAGGTTGGTTGGGAATGGCGTATGCCTGGATTCCATTCAGTCTATAGTTGAGTAAAGGAAGAGTAAGACTATCGTCCTTTTGCTGTGCCAAAGGAGAAAGCAGGCCTTCCTCGGCGGCATTGGGGTGTCACCTGCAAGGCAGTTACAAAGCAGACTTTCACTAGAAGGAAGGGGTGGGGAGTGCCATTCACTTTCTGTTGCTGAGCTACAAGAATAGTGCCAGTAAAAAGGGCGCTGGCTGCCTGGCCAAATCCTGGGTGCCATGTGCGTTTTTTCAGCATGTTGGCTAGTCAGTCATTTGTTTGTTCCCTGTTTGAAGCTGAGCCTTGTTTAAACAAAGCAAAAGCAGTAAGTCTTTCTGCCAGGCTATAGGATTGTGGGTGTGGGGAAAATCCAGCCTTGGGATTTAACCCCTAAGGTTCTATCCGTTGTCTTTAAACAGATGGGCAGACCCAAGATAATAGCACCTCCAAGGCAGAAATTCGTGTTATTTAGCATCTTTCCTTCCCCTCCTGCATTGTTTGGTTTGAAGCCCAAGTGCTGATGAGTCAGAAGTGAAAATTTCCTACTCTCTAGTTTCTGATCTTTACCAGGGGTACAGTCCAGGATTGTTCTTATCAATGTGGAAGAGTTTTGACAAGTTTGCAATATGGGCTCCCATCTCTTATTACTAAAGATGGTAACTGACTGCAGGGAATTGCTGTTTCTGTGTCTCTCTCAAGACTACAGTGGAACAAACCAGATTCCTTTGCTTTATTTAAAGATTAAATGTTGCAATGTTAATTTAAGTGGCTAGGTCTGTTTCTTGTTTACCTGACACCTTTCGCACATTTGTGCATTTAAAAAAAATTCTCCTTATGTTACTCTCTTGTCTAACACGTCAGTGGACCAGAGAGCTACAGTACATATATGTATGCAGCAAAAATTACATATGTTTATAATCAAAATATAAGGGAGACTAGAGTGCAAACATGGCAGAAGTGTAGAGTGAACCTCTGGTACGTCATTTCCCACAAGGTCTTTGAAGCTTCATTTCCCTTTCCTTCTTCGCAGTGTACTAATGGTCACTTGATGTGCGCTGGCTGTTTTATCCACCTACTAGCAGATGCCCGGCTGAAGGAGGAACAGGCTACGTGCCCCAATTGCCGTTGTGAGATCAGTAAGAGCCTCTGCTGCCGAAACCTGGCTGTGGAAAAAGCAGTGAGTGAGCTGCCATCAGAGTGTGGCTTCTGCATGCGGCAATTTCCTCGCTCCCTTCTGGAGAGACACCAGAAAGAGGAGTGCCAGGACAGGTAAACAGTCTCACCTTCTGTTCAGTGAGGCACGTGGTGCTTTCATAACCCCTGAAGGACAACCCATCTTAGGTCATTGCAGTCTTCTCCGCTGCGCTGGGTGTTAGTGGCTGCTTCTCAGACGGCACTGTCCGAAGCAGAGCAGGTAACGCCAAGAAGAGTGTGGTTTAAAATACCTGGCTTAGTTGGAGTGTGAATTTTTTATGGTGCTTCTGAACTGTGATTCTGAACACTAGCGAACAATACTAACCTGCAGTGTGAGTTTCAGATGGGAGTGTTAGCATGGGTGGCAGCAGGTACAGCTAATGGGAGGCAGTTGGGTTTGGCAGACTTGCCTTGTTCCACACTACAGAAACCGAGTCCTACTTCAAGAATATGAGCTACCAAGTGAACTCTTACGTACGCAGTCATGACAGCTCTCCACCTTCTCCTGACCGTCCAGAGACACTAGCACAGGCAGATTCAGAACACCCGTAGTAAATGGTTGGATTGCCCTTCTGCAGTATTTAAAGGGAACTGAGTGACCCCTAGTGACGATTATAAAAGCGGCAGGAGGAAGGAACCACATGGCCAGTGGTCTTCTGCTGGAAAATAGCCTTCCAAAGCTTGTAAAACAGCAAGAATTGCATTTTCCTGAGAAATCGTCACCGCTGTAGGTCAGGCCAAAAGGTAGCTGGACTGCCTCTTGCTTACAGCTGAGGCTGTTTTGAGAGTTCTCACTTGCTTCCCAATTGCTGTAGAATCTTCAGTGAAGGGCGTCTCCTCTGGGCTCGTGGCAAGGTGGGGAGGAGGATTTCTCCAGTCTTACAGACCATCTTCCTTAAGGCTATGGTGGGATAACCACATTGAATGTAGGTAACCCTAAACGGACAGATGTTACAAAACCCCAGGGAGGACAGAAAAATGGAGAGCCAGAGAGACTAGGAACATGGGCAGCAAGTAAAATGAGATTACATTTGAGAAAAATATATCAGAACAATAATACCCTAACAGTGAGATGTGTTAGGCTGCAGAATAGTCTTCAAAAGAGGTGCTGTGAAAGGTCTATTGCTGAGGCATCTAAAACAAGGAAACAATGTGTGCTGGCCCCGTGACGTGGGGCTGGAGTAGAACACCTTAGCAGGCTCCCTCTTCTAATGATTGTTGTTTGTAAGGTGGTCTGGCTGCAGGTCACACTCGGTGAGACTGGAAAGTGAAGCTTTTGGCTGGCTTGGCCACGAGTTGCTTTACTTCCATAGAATTGTAAAGCAGCACTGAGAGCACAGAGATTTGCACATGATTGTTTTCTATTGCTTCTATCTCACAGCCTACTGGCAGAGGCAGTGCATTGTCCGAGCCTGCGGCATGCACCCTACCTCCCATCCTTATCTTGTGTAGTTGTGAGCAGCCAGAAGCCTGTGGCATGCTTCTCTCGGGCAGAGCCCACTAGCCCAGAGAATACTGGCTAGACTGCAGCATGTCAGCTGGGGCAGAAGCTCCGGTTACACAGCGCTGTTGGGAATTCAGACTTACTGAACTGCCTGTCCACATGAGCGCTCCAGCTGTACTGCGATCAAGTGAAATCTAATAAACCAGCCAGGGTTGAGTGTCAGGATTTGGCTGGGAGGCCCGTGGCAGGAAGCTGCTTGTGTGCCCTCTCCGGTAAAATGGCACCATTCCCATCTCCCCTACGGGAGCTATGCCCCAGCTTGGCATTACAGGGCTATGCTGTTGTAGGGGCTTTTTCAGTGTAAAATCCTGCCCACGCGTGGTCGCTGAAAATCCATCGCACTCATTGCAGTGAAAAGGGAGTCAGCGCTGACGTCTTTTCAAACTCCATTTCAAATTCAGCCCAAAAGGCACCTCCTGTCACTTCAGTGTATGCTCTGTACTTTACGCAAGTGCTTTTAAAAGGGAGTGGTGCTGGTATGGGATAGTTGCTACTTTACTACTCCGCAGAGGGTGCCGCATTTCAGCGGTGGGTGAAGAGAGCCCTGCAAACAGTCCATAGAGTTCTTTGGCATCGCATAAAATGACAGGTGCTAAATAAATCCTGGGGAAGATTTATACTGCAGTAGCGCCCAGAGGCCCCACTGTGTCTGGTGCTCTACAAGCAACACACTAAGATGCCACCCCAGTTTAGGATTACTGACCCCATTGCTGGGACCAGCTGTTTCGTTTGAGCATGAATGACTGCAGCCAAACGTGCTGGCTGGCAAAAGCCTAGGCCTCTTTGGCACGGATGGAGGTTGTGGGATGCCGAGGCCCAGAGGTTTAGTGATGAATTCTGGTAGCCAGTGACGTAGTTACTGTTCCGCCAGGTTGGTCGGGTTTTGTTTTCGGAGGCTGTATTCTGATCAGACAATAAGTGTCCTCATTCATGGAGTGTCATTTGCCATTTGTGCATCTCATTCTGTGGTGCAGTGTCTGTCTACAGAGCAGACAAGTACTCCTGTTTGTGCTCTCTTTGTAACAGGGTGACTCAGTGCAAATACAAGCGGATTGGGTGCCCGTGGCAGGGTCCATACCATGAGCTGACTGTTCATGAAGCGGAGTGCACTCACCCCACAAAGACTGGGAATGAACTGATGGAGATTCTGGATGAAATGGACCAAACCCATAAAAAAGAAATGCAGCTGTATAACAGCATCTTCAGCCTGCTCAGCTTTGAGAAGATTGGCTACACAGGTAATCACTCAGACAGGGCAAAACCAGCCACCACCCAATATTTTCAGTGTCTTGCTTTTGGCACTCCTGTTCTTGACGTACTGATGAAGCCTGTTTTTCTTATGTAATGCACAGTGCCGGTCTGTAGATCAGAAGAGCTGGGCTTTGCTGAGCAGACAGTGGCCGCAGTGCGTCTGTCCCAGTAGTGCTCTCCGAGAAAGCTTCCCTGTCTGCTTGGCCGTTGGGTTAGCTCGTGTCTGTGTTCCTTGCTTGGTGCTGGGCGGAGATGGAGGGGTAGTCAGCCATGTTAAGAGTTGGCTCAGCAGCAGCAGATTTCATTGTCCTGGCGTCAGGTGGGGTTTGGATTCAGGAGGCGAATGCAGGATTTCGGGGCCTCGGAACTGGTGAAGACTGGACCTGTTTCACAGGCTATGTGCTTGGGCTCTGGACAGGAGCTGACCTCAGTTCTTATGGCGCTGCTTCCCTTGATGGCTAGTCCACGGAGCAGCACTTGTGTCGAGTGGGGAGGAAGGCCACTTCCTAGCTGCAGGTAAGGTGCTGTAGTTGCATCCACTGGATTGATGAACAAGACCAGAATAATAAGAATATAAAACCAGTGTTGCCTGTACTGTTTCTTTGTTTTACTGCAAGTGAAAATGAAATTTGACAGCATCCAGCTAACAGACCCCTTATCTGTCATCTGACACATCCTTCCACCTGGAGTCCAGTGTATTAATAACTGCAGTGACCTGTCCACACACACTGACCCTACGTGATAGGCCTCTCGTTTCCACTGCATGAGAATTACAGCTCCTCACATTCTGTTCTGGTTCCTGTTGTTGGGTCACACACAATTGGTGAGCTATTCAGAAAGCTTAATTTATCTTTCACGGGGGTCTCCGTGCTGTTGGTTTTGTACCCATCTCCTGGAGAGCGCTCTTTGTAATACATAGTCATTTCTCATATTTGAGTTCCTCCTGTTCTTGGTTTTCCTTTGGGTGAAGAAAAACCCCAGTGCAGAGCTATCTATTGTCTGCCTCAAATGGCAACTCATGAGGGTGGGGAGGGGGGAAAGAGGGATACAAATTAACTTTGAATTAACAACTAAACAATGCAATGAAACATGCAGGGAAGCTGGTTACTTTATTGGCACATCAGTGCTAAAGTCGGGCCCGGAGAATTGCTCTTTAAGATTTGTTTGTGCTTGAGGTACTTGCAGGCAAATAATATGGAAGAGAAACTCTGAAGAGGGTATGGAGGGGAAAGGGTGTGGGTGGGGAAAACACATTTCCCTTACCATAAATATTTAGCAGCCCCACAGAGAGGAGCGTAGAGGGAAGATCTCCTGGTCTCGGCTGGCTTTCCTCCTCCATTCTGAGGAGCAATGGATGCTCTGCTGTCCCAGAAGGGAGCCGCAGGCAGAAGCGTGTGATAACCTCGTACTGCTCAAGGTCTCTGCTTGCCTGTCCCATGTGAGGCAGAAAGGTGATTTTTGTAGTTGCAGTGATAGCCACTCTAGCGTCCTGCTGCATTGATCACTTTGTTTTTTAAATCTGGAGCTGAGTCCTTAGTGAAACTTACCGAGGCCGGCGTGTGGCAAATGGATTGTGCTGGGAGCTCAGATCATGAAAAACAGAGCAGTCTTGTTAGCTGATCCACTTAGCCCGGATTCTGGTTTTTCCCAGCATTACATCCGTTGCTGCCAGTGGATACACGTAAGTAGTTGGCGCTGAGGAGGGGAGCGAAGTTCCGTAGCGTCTGCACTTGGAGCACCAGGCTGAGCTAGAATAGTTGGCTAGGGAGTGAGATAGTCCAGCTTTGCTCTGCTGCTGCTTTCCGGGTCCAGCCCTTGTAGGATAAGTTAGCTCAGGTGGGCACCTTCGAGAGCAGGGCAAAGCAGTAGCATTCTGTGCTGCAGTGCATGGCACTGGAGGGGCAATCGAGACACTACACCCCTATGCCTAAAGCAGTTACTTCCTAGGAAAAATGTCTTCTCTGTGTAGAGATGTGTGTTAGAAATAATACCTCTTGATCCCTGAAGATACAGCTGGACTCTCGGCTCTTTTATTGTAGGATTCTGTAGTAAAATGATGGTGTATGTCAAAGCACTGAGTTACCAATGCTGTGTAGCTTGAATAACTGATCACCTCCTTTGTCCAGGTGTTGCCTGCTGTGCTTTCCTAATTCTTCTGGAAACTTTGAAGAATATGTAAACCTGTATGAAATGCACCCAAAGGGTTATTGTACCTGTAGTTATGCTGTGAGCTTCCATGGTTTGTACAGTAAAGACTTCACTGGAACGATGTGTTTGTCCAAAAGTGATAGAGTTGACAAAGTCTTTGTGCTGGCAAAGAGTTTATTGGACTGACAGCGGACTGTGCCTTGAAACGGGGGCTGGATTTCAGATTTTAGAGTGCATTTGCAAAAGTAAATTTGGACCACTTCTACCCAATGTATTGTTATTTCTTTATGTATCTGAACCCGGAATTTTCTGTACCTTTGAACCCTGAAGGTCTGTGTTTCACATGCCCTGTTCTCTGGTTTTGCACTGTGGTAATGCATAATTGTGCCTTATTACCTTGATTACAGATTTGTATGCATAATCCCAATAAAATGTGCTTTGTTATCTGAACTGTATCCTGTCTGCGTGTGATGCTTGTTTTTATGCACTCCAGACCTCAGTTCGGGCACACCCAAGATTTTATACCTAGGATCCAGCTACAGCTTCCCACAAGACTGACCTCACTACACACTTATTGCCTGTTCCCCCTGCTCTTTCTCCATCAACAGATCACAAAGAAACAAGTGTCCATCTTGCCATTCTTGATGGCATGGTTTATAACCAAATTAATGTAGATCATTTGCATCAGTCAGACCCACTTAGGCAACTGACTGATTCTGTGTAATTGTGTGCTGTGTGCACCACCCACTCACCACAGCTAACATTAGCGTGTCATTTACCTTGTAACAACAAATTCAGACTGATATAGGAAAATACTTCTTTACACAACAATCAGTTGACTTGTGAGACTCTCTGCCACAAGATATTACCGAGGCTAAGAATTCTGAAAAGGATTAGACATTGATACTCAGAATAGCTACAGTTACACTAAATATGCAAATATCTACAGCATATAAACCCTCATGGCTCCAAACCTAAACCCATCAGAGACTGGGGATTCACTGTCTACAGATGGGGTTACTTCAGCCTTCCTTGCAAGCAT
Organism: Eretmochelys imbricata; assembly: GCF_965152235.1. Lineage (NCBI taxonomy): Eukaryota > Metazoa > Chordata > Testudines > Cheloniidae > Eretmochelys > Eretmochelys imbricata. Next base: position 3,168,819 of record NC_135573.1, on the reverse strand, counting down.
CTGATTCTGGCCATTGTCAGAGAGAGGGTGCTAGACTAGATGGTCCAACCCAGTTTGGCAATCCCTATGTTTATAAGGTGGTGTATTCAATGGATTTGATTAACCTTGTTTGTATTTTATTCTCCCCTCTCCCTTTCCCTCCCCTCAATTTTATGCATCTTAAAAGTGCTTCCTGTATTTACTGTTTTCGATGGACTGTTAAAGTGCATTGAGTTCCTTCCCAAGAAGTCCCATTTGTCCTGACACTGGCTTGGAGTGGTCACCCCCAACCCCAATTGCCTCCTTATGCCATGTCAAGAAAGGTCCTGCACAATAGCTACAGGTAACGTGAGCTCGATTGTTCAGGCTGCCAGCTGCTCTGGTTAATTGTCTGTCTGTGTTTTCTCCCCCACCCTCTTTTGTTGTGTTGCAGAAGTTCAGTTCCGTCCCTATAGAACCGATGACTTCATCACCCGCCTGTACTATGAGACGCCCAGGTTCACCGTGCTCAACCAGACCTGGGTGTTAAAGGCCCGAGTCAACGACTCCGAACGCAACCCCAACCTGTCCTGCAAGCGCACCCTTTCCTTCCAGCTCATTCTGAAAAGCAAGATCAGTTCCCCCATGGAGTGTTCCTTCCTGCTCTTGAAGGGGCCCTACGACGACGTGAAAATCAACCCCGTGATCTATCACTTCGTCTTCACCAATGAGAACAATGAGACGGAGTATGTGCCGCTCCCCATCATCGACTCTGTGGAATGTAACAAACTGCTGGCTGCCAAGAACATCAACTTGCGGCTTTTTATATTCCAGATACAGAAATAGGCAAGGCTGAGTTATGCTGGAAGTTACCAAGAAAGCACCACTGAACCATAGTTACCTCGTACGGCTGCCTGTGCCCGTTGTGATTTCACAGTAATTTGATCATTTTAAAAGAAAAAAAAACAACAAAACGTCTGCATGTGTATGCAACAGCGTAAGCAGTCACAGCCTTCCTTCCCTTCCCTTCCCCCATCTTCCCCAGGGACAGACAAGAATGGAGCCAGGTCCGGGTCGAGGACTGGCACGTGGGGGTGACAGCTGTGAAACCTGCAGGTGCTGGCAGCATACCAAGAGCTCTTTGGCATGCTGTGGCGAGGGCAAGTTGGGGAGCCAGCGATCCAAGCAGTTCAGTATATGTGAATAGACAGAGTTTTGTTGTCCTGGTACAGTGCACAATCTGCATGTGGCAGCTGGGGGGGCTGTAAGGGAGGCAGTGGTGTTATTTTCTCCCCCTCCTTTCAGATCTCATGTGGCTTGAATGAACTGGATACATTTCAGTTTCCTGTTTTGCTTTTGGGATGGGGAGCACAGAGACAAGTCTAGCTGTGATTTAGGGCTTGGGAGAGCCTAGTTCATTATTACTTGTGCTGTCTGGTCCTCTGTCTATTGTATCAGTAGAATAAAACAAACGGGGATTCCCACCCTCTCCCCTTCCAAAAACAAAGCAAAACCCTAATGAGGTGTTTGGGGGAGTTTGTGGCACTTGTGCTGGCTGGGCTGACGCTCCACTCTTGTGTGGGAAGAGGATGGAAGTGGGGAGAAATGACGGAGTTGTAGTGCATTGCATATGAAAGTGCTCCAAAGAACCAGACTCCCCATTTGTGTCTTGTCTGTGTAAACTAACCCTTTGTTCTACGTCCCTTTCGCCCCAAGCTTTTGGTCCAGTGGAGTTAACCATTGCCATGGTTTGTAAATGGAAGTTTAAGATGCAGGGTGAAGACTATGAAAAGCAGACACGCTGAGCATCGCATGATCTCTCACAGGATTGTGACATGAACCTCCTGGACTGAGTGGGCTTTCCTGGTAATTCCCAAGCGAAGATGCTCTTGTTCTTGAATAACTTAAGAACAGGTTATTGGAGCATTTTTGTCAGGACTGTGCTAACGGCGAATGGATCAGAACGGTTCAGTGTCCCCTCTCCTTCCCTTCCCCCACAAACACCACCTGGACTGCTGCAAACAAAATACTGTATCTCTAGTTTATTTTGTATTGCACATCATGAAGAAACAATCCCAAGGTCATTTCTACAGTTTCATGCTTCCTCCAGCCCTGCAATATAGCACAGGTTGAGATTTTATCTAGACAAGATGAGGACCTATGTAGAAACCAAACCTAAATTCTTGCAGACTTTTCGGAATGCAGGGTGAAATTCTGTCCCTTTGCAGTTTTGCCAAAACTTGAGTTTCTTGTGAAACAAGAAAAAAGAAACGAGTTGCAGGCTCTTCTAGTAATTATGCAATTTTACAGTGTGAGAATATTTTTTATATATGAATATATACAGCATGTTTATGGACAGGGATAGTGCAGCCAGTCACCAAATTGTGAAGAGATCTACAGGGATGTTTCACTCGACACTATTTTTAAGAAATGTAAATGTGGGATATTACTGGTGGTGGATGAAAACACTATCACAAGCTCATTAATGCCGTGTATTCAAGACCAGCCACCCAGTAACTATGCCCACTGAAGTCAGGCTATCTAATTTTATTTTTAAGGAATAACTGGATTGGGTATGATGTAAATCATGGAAACCTCTCGCAGATGCTGCCTACAATGAAGCTATTACTGTTTTACTTTCTGTCATGAAGCTTCTTCTGCCCTGGGTTTTCATTCTGAATCATGTCAGCTTTCCAGCCTAGCTTTTTCACCTCCCACTGGCCGTTCTAAAGGTAGTGGCCACTGGGAGTTCGAGCCCTTTTATTGGTAACTTGATGAGTCTTTCTGCTGTGCCCCGTGGAATAGGAGAATGTTTATAGCATGAAGCCTAGTTAATAGTCTTAATAGTGTCTTGAAATCTTAGTGATGTCTTCTAAAGAGGCATCGAGTTTCATAGAGTGACAGTATTACTGCCAGGTTAAAACTTGCCTGTTGAAAATGCTCAGTTGGAGAGGGTGTGAGAGTTACAAAGGAAGAATCACTCTCCATTAGCTGCTGCCATGGCTGTCTCGTGTGGAGGTTGGAGTCTGAGGTTATGTGCTACAGGTGCAGCCCCGTCCTTCACGTCTCCCCTCCCGCGCCTTGCGAGCGGGATCTCCGCTGCCAGAGCCCCAGGTGTGTGGAATGTCTAACACTGACTTGCTAGAATTGTGAGCTGTCATTTTACAGAGGCGTCTCCGTCGCTTCAGAGGGATAACACCTGTTATAGCTTTCTTTTGATTAAATACCAAAGAGCCATTTTCCCGTTAGCCCCGTTACTCTTCGTTACTCTCACATGCTACATGTTAGACTGACAGACTAAATAGCATGCAAATGGCCAGTCTATATTTGGTGACGGTTTTGAGTGTGTCAGAATGACCCCAACACTACAGTGCCCATAGAGCAGGTCAGACCACCTTGGAAAACTTCAGAGGAACTTTTTTGTGATGAATGTAAATTTTTTCAAAATGGATAGTGTCAGGGTTGCCTGTCTTCTGTGTTAGCAACACTGAAGGTATCCCCAAAGGCTGACTCCATTTAGTGCTGTTTCCTGAGATCTAGTCGCTTACAGGATAGGTTGGAAGCCAGTTCAGGAAAGATGGTGCCCTCAGGAAAAGCCATTCAGAACAAGCTGGCCACGATCAGAGTCCCTTGCTTGGAAAAGTCTATAGAGTGGAGTCAAACACCAGGGGCAGACTGAGACTTCCCCTTGGTTATGGTAAGAGAACTTGCATCGCAGTTGTCTTTCCATTGCCCCAACCTGCAGTTGTTCAGTTTGTAGTGCAGTTTGTTCCTTTGTGTCAAATGCACAAAGGCTTGTCAAGGAAACAGAAATTCCCCTCACCAGGGGCCGTTGTGTGGTAGCTGACTGGCTCAGGCAGTGCCACGTGAATAGAGCTTGTTTTTTTACGAGGTGGAAGAACTCCAGTGCAGTCTGGTACAGGCCACTACTTCCTTCTGTGACTACCAATAGCTCTTTGAACCTGTCCTTGTTAACTGTTTTGAACAGGACTAGGTATCCACTGGATTATTGATCCTACTGGAATATGGGGGATTCCTATGTTCTGCAGACCTTCCAGGAGAGGATGGCCAGGTGTGGGTAATGTCAGCATGACAGAGCATGTCATGTTGGATTACATGGACACTTAGTGCTCTGTTCACTTTACGCAGAGTACGGCGGCACTGTGGCAGGTATCTTCAGAGTAGCATCGTTGGAATGACCAAAAGTGATCTAGAAGTGTCTTGACTATAACCTTTGGGAAGTGAAGACTACCAGCTTTGGCATTTGTGAAACTTAGACTTGCCTTCTCCTAAGGCTCTAAGAAGCTCACAAGTGAAGAGTTGAGTCACCTTGAGGAAGGATTTGCCTATCCTAGTGTAACTGGAAAATACCACGTGCGGCAGATAAGCACAGTGCATCTATCAGGAAGGAGTTGCTACGTTAAGTCCTGTAATAGAGTATGAGAATTCAGTTAAAGCCACCATGCAAACTGATCAGTGCACAAGGTAGGTATATTTCCCATGTACCAGTGCCCTTTTCCCACTGTTGCAAAGGCAGGAGGGTGAGTATTTTCTAGAGTCATTAAAGGTCACCCTAGGAATGTTCTGCAATACCTGACACTTTCCATTTAGTATAGCCTGGAAGGCATTGATCACTCTCTAACCAGTGCCACTGGTTTGCTAATACACCTGGTATGTTCATGTGCTTTCTACTGAGGCAACTGCCTCTTAACCCGGTGACCAAAGAAATCCAAGTTCTGGTATCAGCCGTGCGAGTGGTAGAACTTCAGTAACAGCTTCATGGAACGGGCTACTGAGAGGCACAGGAGCGAAACACAAAGGCGCTCTGCATTAATATGAGCTGTTGGAGGGAGGGTGAGAACTATGCATGGCTTCAAGACCTAAATTAAGGGGTAAAACTTTCCAAAGTAAATGGAGCATATGAGAAACATGTGCTTGGAAATGAACTTCAACAGAAGAAATCCTGTCCCTGAGGAGTTCCCCTTCCATCCTGAAAGCTTAGAGCAACTTGGGGCTTAGTTCAGGGGGAGCCTCTTTCCCAGGAGGCTTGAGAACCCATCAAGAGATGGCAAAGAGACGTCATTCCATTAGGAAGCTTTGAAGATTCTCCTAGAGAACTTCAGGCAAATCCTCTGGAGAGTTCATTCTGCTGCTCTGAGGATGGGCAGCTGCAGAGATCTTTGTACAGCTTTGTTCTAATGATTCACTTTTTAAAAAATTGGAAATGTTCAACCCCCACGTGCCCCTGAAAAGGAAAGACTCATTTTATATTTCTTAATACCGGCTCTTGACGCTTCTGGGTTTGATCCATGTGTAGTTTGCATGCTGGGTTTTCCCCACGCCAGCTTCTTCTTTCAGAAGGTTACCTGGGGACTCACTCATTTTCAAATTCTGGGGAGAATTTGTGGCAACCTCCAAACTTTTCAGGGTAGAATAATTTTACCAGGTCGCTTCCCCAATTCCACCCCCGGTGATTTTAAAGCTAGTAAAATCCTGCAGGTCTGAACTTGTTTGTGGCCTAATCTTAGTACAATAGTCCAGGTTACTATGTTTTCATCTCTGAGAGTGTTTCTCCAGTTCCCTGAGTGTGTAGGGTGAATGCTGGTGAGTTTCTGAGGGCAAATTGTTTCGTATTTGGTAACTCTTGTCCCAAGCAACTGGCTCCCATGGGAGGAGGTAGCTTTGCTTATCTTCATTTGGTTGATGGGAAGAATCTGGCTGTTTTCTGTGCACTTTGCTTTAGATGATGCCCAGTGGCAGTGGAGTCTTCCTGTGCTGCTGTCAAAGGGGGGTGCTCCCGGGCTTGCCCAGCTGAGCACCACACTGGCTACTTTGCAGGGGTTGGGGTCCCCACCTAATTAGTAAGTAAAACGGATGCAGCCGTCCTCATCTCTTTAATTGAGGGATGCAGCTTGGGTAGGGTGGTTGCCAGTGCACAGTGCTGCTGCTTAGATCAAAGTGTAGCCCTGTAATCTCCATGGCCCGTCTTCCCCATGAAGATAAGGGAAGCCACAGGCATTTTATGCAACACAGGGTTAATCAGTGTCGGAATATTAGTCTTCTCTCCAAAGACAACTCCGGTAGGCCTTGAATTCAGATGGAACAGATTTTTTTAATGCAACTCTCTTCTGTAGATTCAGGCAGGAACCTCCAGTTTGCACATTTAACGAGATTCCTTTAGTCTCTGTGTGATAGTTGCATGAGTTGAGCAGAAGATGTCGTCAGACAGCAACTTTGAGTGAAATGGGCACAATCTCTGAGAGTTCCCAATATTAAGGCAAATTGAGACCCAGCCCGTCAACTGTGATTTAATGCAACTCTGCGTCTCCTGCACCATAGGGTGCTTCCCAATAGCATGCACAGTGCCATGGGCTGCACATGACAAACCTGTCCGGGCAGAGACCCATTACTGTCATCTGATCCTCCCCCGTGTGTGTAGATCTCTCCCTACTCCTCTTTTGTGTCATACTGTTTTACATACTGTTTGCTATGTGCCTTTAATATCGGCCACTGTTTTCAAAGGATGGCTATGGGAAAGGTAGAACCCGTTCCTTTCCCAGGAACGTTCCTCTGCAGCCCTCAGCAGATGCTAGTTGAATGAATGTGTCTGCAGGTCTTCACTAAAGAGGTATTGCCTCTTCCTCTTTCTCTTCTCTTGTTGCCACTGAATGTTTCTGTCCCCTTTTTTTGCCTCTAGATTCCTCTCTCCTGTAAGCGCAAGGTGTTGTGCTTTGGAGTAGCCATGTGTTTCCCGTTTCTGAAAGGTGGGACTGAGATTATTGGTCAGATGCAGACTTAAATTTGCGTAAGCCTGGGCCAGTCTTTGTGGCCCAGACCTGGGGAGTGATGTGACCAAATTGTGTCTGAATGCACAGTCTTCCCCTGTGGTTACTGTTTGTACTGCTTCACTAAGACAATGGCAGGTAATCTCTTTGGAAGCCAAAAGACAGGGCCCTTGTACAGTATTACAAAAGTTCTTGTATATTAGTATTAGTTCTAAAAGGGCAGAACGAAGGGAGAAGCAACTATATATCCACATCCGACCGAAGCATTAGACTGAGAAAAGCACATTGCAGTGAGGGGGAGGACCTGGTAAAGTGGGGACTCCAGCTGGGGTTACTCATCAGAGTCCAGCTGCTAGAGTTGGCATTCCATAAGAGCTGTGTCCATTGCTCCCTTTGGGTTTGCGGTTTTAAAATGCCTTCCTGAATCAGTGGCTGTGTCCGGGAGTCCCTGGCCAGCTGCCAGCCAGACTCAACGGATTTCCTGGGTGTGATGGTCAAAAAATTCTAAATTATCAAATTTTTTTGCAAAGCTGTTCTCTCTCTCCTCGCCCTCGTCCCTCAACTCCTTTGCATAGGTCACCCTGTCCTTACTGGACATTGGAAAATTCATACACAGTAGCTGAGCCTTACATGTCTAGTTCAGTACTAGACAAATAAAGATTGTAGCACGTCTCTTCATGCCAGGGCTGAAGACTGGCAGACCACAAACCTCCTTACAGTATTTACTGTGGGTAATTTATTTAACTAGTGAATGTAGAATTAAAATAATTTAAAAGCTAACGGTTTGTTTGCGGGATCGTATGTCCTCTCTGTAATTGGCCTGGTTTTATTTGTGTTCTCGTTCCTTTAGTTCATTCTATATAGCAGGGCTAGAACGGACAGGGTGGGGCGCGGGGGGGTGAGAGGGTTAATTCTAACTCTGGGATTCAGCTTGAGGCTGGTGTTCAAAGTAGATGAGGGTGGGTGGGTCTCAGTCTGGCCTCTGGACATTTGTCTCGCAGAACCAGCCCGCAGCTGGCAGGCGAATCAGGGCGGCGTGGGACTGGACTAGCGGGGACTGCCGCAAGTCAGGGCTGAGAAGCGCTGCTAGGGCGTTGTCAAGAGAGCACGTGCAGCCCCTGGCTTGGTTACCGCTACCGCTCGCCTCCTCCCGGGGCCTGAGCACTACACGTGGCGACCCCCGTCTGAGAGGGCTGGTTCTGACGCTGTCGGGAATGATTTCTTCTGTTCCTTTTGTGGTCTGCGTTCTGTTTGAATAGTTTCTGTATGTAACTGTAGTAAAAAACCAAACCAAACCACTTGTGTCTGTGTTTACTTGACCGAACCGTGCTGCCAGTCATCCTCCCTGCTCTCTGGGAGATCTGCCAGCGCCGTGGGGTGCAGAGTCTCTGTTCCGTGGAGCAGGCCCATGGGGCAGGTCAGCTTTGCTGCTGGGGCAGCTCCTGACCATTCTAGGTCTGGTGCACTTTGTCCTGTCTCCGTGCAGGGAGCTGGACTAGATGACCTCTCAGGGTCCCTTCCAGCCCTACATTTCTGTGACTCTCCCTGGAGGAAACTTGAGCCCCACAAGATCCCATACTTTATCAAAGGAGTTGATTCCATTTGTGCCGTTCCAGTAGCCAAGAATGGTGAGAACATTGGAAAGGGACCTCTTCGAATCCCAGCCAAAGCATGCTAGGCATGGCCCAGTTCTGCTCCTGGCTTGGGTCTGCATGGTCAGGACCCCAGCAGCCAGACTGCACGCAGTGACAGCCCTGTGTAATGTTCCTGACCAGTCAGAATGGAGGCACCACAGTGTGGAGAACGAACAGCCATGCCACCCAGTAACCCAAATATGGCTACTCCCCTCTCATCCCTGCTTCACCTGCCCAGTGTCTGGGTCTCTGAATCTCAGCATGTCCTAGGCCCCACAGCCCAAGTCTGTGGGGGAGAATAGGACTGTGGGAGTGAGGAACCCAAAGCTAAGTGGTTAGGCAGTGTGATGGCAGAGAGATCAGGGTAATAACAGGAATTCCTCATGCATAGTGCTGGCTTCTAAATTAAGGGGGGCCGAGGGGTTACTGTGGATAGTCCAGTGATGTCATCTGCTCAGTGGGAGTCAAAAAGCAAACGACCTCAGGATATAGAAAATAATAAAAATAGCTCTTCTTCTATCTCCATGGCGGGGCCTTAACCCAAATGCTGGGTTCAGGACTGGTCACCTTCTCTTGTTCATGGCCCAGCAGCAAGCGAAGGGGTCAAGGGGTGGGTAGTGAAAACGGTTAGAGGCATGAACTCTTCTGTACGGGGAAAATGAGAAGGCCTGGGGCTGTTTCGAGGGGGAAGAGGAGGTGTGATGTAGGGGTCCAAAATAATCGAATAGAGAAGGTGACTTGTGCGCTTCTAGTTATCTTTTCTGATACAAGAACAAGGGGACGGTCTGAAAGGCAACAGAAACTGAAAAAAACATTTTTGGCACGATGCATTGCCTGTGAAACTTTCTGCCACAAGCTTGCTGAGTCCAAGAGCTCAGCAGGATTCAGAACAGGATTGGACATTTGTAGAGGTAACAGGAACACCCAATTTAAAAATAAAATTGCTCGTTGGGGTTGCGATTGTATCTCTTTAAGTTGTTTGTACGACACCTTTACACTGGGGCCCTCATCCTGACTGAGCCTCTGAAGTTTTGTAGTAAAAATAGCCAAGATCATGATGTTTCAGATCCTAGCTCAATGTCCGGGAGTTAGGACAAACTCGGAGCAGATTATCCCAGAATTGGGCATTCTGGACGTTCTGGCTCCTTCCCCTGAAGCCGCCAGTCCCAGCCACTCTCAGCACATCAGACTAGATGGAGCCGTGCTCTGAGCCGGTAGGGCAGTGCCTGCGTTTCCTGCTTTTATCTCCCTTTCTTTGTACCTCTTGTTGCACCCTGGACCTTCCACCTTTATTCTCCCTGGCGCCCTCTGGAGATACTGAAGTCGTGTAGTTGCCTTTGGCTTTAACACAAGTCAGTGTCGTCAGGCGAAGTAGCTGAAACATTGACTTTGTTCATTACTTTACCTGCTTTGTGAAGTGCTTTGAGCTCTGCTGATGAAAAGCGCAAGATGAGAGCGAGGTAATATTATTACTCGCTGATATTGGGAGTGCTGTGTGTAGAGGTTAGGTTTTCCATATGCTCTTTTTTATTAGCAGCAGCAGCCTTTGTGATGGATGGTCCGTGCATTTGAATAACACACTGTCATTGTGATGTTAGACTTGGTACAACACTGTAATCCTCTGGCCGGTGACTATTGAAAACTAGTTTGCCAACACGTTACTTGTTGGTACAGTGTGGCCTATTTCTGTAGGCCCCCTCCATCCCGCTCAGCTGGGGTGTGCTCGGGGTATAAGCCCACGCAGCGGGATCCCTCACACTACAGCAGCACAATCCTGATTCACTGCGTCTGATCGTGAGTCCCACTGATTTCTTTCTATTTAATTTCTCTGGGTACTGGGTGTCACTCAGACTGTCCAGAGCAGCCATTTTATGTATATCCTCTGTGCATGAAACCTCACCGGGATCCATCATCCTATCAAGCAGAAGAAAATGTGAACCCACCCCCAAAAAACCCCTCTCTAGCTATATGGTCGTCCTGCACCATAGGACGGGGGTGCCTTCTAAACTCCCCCTCTCTCACCTCCCAGAGCCGCAGAGACGTAGCTGGGGTTTTCTGTAGGTGACATGAGTTGGTTGGGGTTTGTGTGTCTGTTGAAGCACTGCGTGAAGGCGCGTGCAGTCTCCGATGTAGATCTGGGCGTGGTGAGGTGGATGGAGTACGGAAGGGTGGTTCAGTTCAGCTGTGTCAGCTCCTTCTCCCACGCGTCAGGGTCCTCTTGGTTGGCAGGTGAGAACAGAACCGCGCTGGGCAGTAGTGGTTGTGTGGGGAGAAGTGACTATTTGGGTGGCTAGTGCCAGTCCCATGGAGAGCTCTGCATCTCGGGACGGACATTTTGGCCTGGAGTCTGGGGAACCAGTGCGGACAGCGGACACCCCGTGGGGGATGTGCTGCCAGTGACCTGTGGAGCTCCTGTGTGTTGTGCAAGCTGGAGGGTTTTTCAGAATGTTTCTAGATAGCCGTCGTGATGATCAAACCTGGAGGCCACAAACACACAGATCCCGGCCAGGTCTGTGGCCTGCTGGAGGGGAGCGATCCTCTGGCCAGCCGCGGAGACAAGTGGGCGTCTCTTGCTGCTGTGGCTCTTTCGGACTCATGACCACCAAGTGTCCAAGGGACCCCAACGTGGTGGACTGAAAAGGTGGGGGAGGAATATAATTTATTGGACTGACTTCTGTTGGTGAGAGAGACGAGGTTTTGAGCTACACAGAGCTCTTCTTGCCAAAGCAACTTCCTCAAAGGACTTCCTGTTTCTGACAGCAGCCCCTCAGTCTGACGTGGATTCACCTTTAGCCAGGGGTTTGCTCCACTTCCAGAGATGGGCACAGTCAGGGGGCTTGGCCCTCCTGAAATGGAGAGTCTATAATAGGGCCTCCCTTCTTGGCTACGTGAGGCCGAGAACCTGATGCTCAAGCACTGGCTAAGCTCAGAAACTTCTTGCTCCTGATCTGTGGAGGGGATTCAGATCTGCCAGAAGGAGCCAAGCAAAACCCAACGGCCCCCGGCTCCTCTGCGCCCGAACCCCAACGGCCCCCAGCTCCTCTGCGCCCAGGATGCCCCCTGGGCAAGACGACTGTAATTGTTAGGTGCTGTGTGGAACTGCACTAGAGACAATCAGATTTCATAATGAAATACACATTGGCAAGTTTTCTCAGGCTGGGAGTTTTTATTTTCCTCCCCCTTCTCTGCTCCAAGAGACTTTTGTACGTTCCCTGACTAGACACTTTCACTCTGCCCTGCAGAGAACTGACCCACCGGCCCCCGGGAGCAGCCCCCTTGGCGTGTCAGGTTACAGTTCACCTGCCTTTCCTAATACCTACTTAAAATCCCTTCCCCCTTGTGAAGTCGAGCCAGCGTTTCTTCTCCGGGGCATATCCTCTTCCTACCAAGGGTGTTCAGACCTGTGCGGCCAGCACGGACCCAGGCCCTGCAATCCTGGCACTACCGTGGATCCTGAGAACTGGCAAGAGGCTCTCAGATACCCCGTCCCTGTGTCAGTCTGTGACACTGGCCCTTTTCTGCCTCCTAGAAAGCCTGTCCAATGAGGCCTGCTGGTTTCCCACGCCATGGGGGCTGGCGGGGGCCGCTTAGGCAGGTATTGTTTAATCTGGTCTCTTCTCCCAGAGCGACTTCCACTGCTCGCAGAACTTGGGGCTGCGGAGGCGGAAGGATAGCACCGGCGAGAGCTCAGCGCTCCCTGATGCCATGGTGGAGCGTTCCTTCCGTCGTGACTCAGAGCAAAAAGCTGCCCCCCGAGCTCCCTGTGCGTCCCGTCCAGTGAACTGCCTGGTGCTGCTTCATTTGGAGAGATCTGACAAGGCCGCGGGCTGAGGGCAGTAACGCTGCAAAGCCCAACACGAGTGGGGCTGTTTTCTCCACGTTCCTTCTGCAGCTGTGTGTTCAGTGGGGCCTACATCTTAACCCCCACCCCCCCACAACTATGGGCTAAAAATATACACCGGACCCCTGTCGTCCTACAGGTTAAACCTGTTTGCTGGGGTGGGAAATACCTGCTCTACTCTGCCCTTTGGCCAGCCTCGTGCTCCCCAAGCCACACCTGGGCCTGGCTGGGGAAGGGGCACAGAAGCTGGCATATCGTGTATTCCACATGTAGCAGGATGTTTGGGTTTGGTTTGACGGGCGGCTCGCTGCTGCTGCTGTTTATTGCAAAGAAACGTGCGAGAGCCCGTGAGGAAGAGAGATGTGGCTGGCAAAAGAACAGAAAGAAGGCAGTGCCAATCCGCCTCCATCCCCGGTTTCTGCCTGACCTCTGTCCTCTGACCTGAAAGGATCCAGCTCCTCTCTAGTAGCAACAAAGAGATGCCATGTTCCCCTCTTTAATCCGGGCACCTGCCACCTCCACTTTGCTCGTCGCCTGTTCCCCGGAAAGGCCTCGTGCCCATTGCTGATGGTGCCAGCAGACACGCGAGGTGCCGCCGATGGATGATGCGAACGCAGGGTGAGGGGAGAGTGCTACCTCGTGCAATAGGACCTCGGGGGGGATAGCTGCTGCTGTTTGGCTTCATGTGACCCTTCGAAACAGCCTCCTGAAGAGCTCTGCGTGCGTGACCGAGCGGCTCGCGGGGGCTGCACGGGACACCCAGCGGTGCCGGAAAGACCTCAGCCGGGGGAATTCTGGCACAGACGTCACCATCTGACCAGTCCCGCAGGAAACCGTGCGGCTTGCACTCCACGCCGTGCGTGCCGGCCTGAGCGCTGTGGGGCGCGCGCTGGAGAGAGCTCGATGTTGAAACGTCGTGTGAACGGAGGAGGGCGCTGGGCGTGAGTGACTGAGCATGGAGAGAGGAGGTGAGCCAATGGGCAGGCTCCACTTCGGAGTCACATTTGAAAGTTGAAAGTAAACGAATTAACGCACCCCTGTCTGCTTGGGGAGATGGAAGTGCGCTGCGGCTCGGTCCATGCGGCCCACCAAGCCGGACACGCCTTTCGTCAGGCGTTTGGGGGATGGACACTGACGCCTGGAGCGTTTCTCGGCTTAGCTGGAATAGCAGGTGGGTTCAAACCAGCCCTGCCTGGGCTGTACTGGGTGAGTGCGCTGCTTTGAAAGGGCTTGGTCCCTTTCCCACAGGGAAGTCGCCCTGACTTCCTGCTCCTGTGCCCTCTGCTGGGGTTCTGCGGGGCCGTGAAGGCCAGAAGGGACCATGGTGCTCAGCTAGTCTGGAGAGACCCCCCCGTTCTGAGACGATCACAGCCTGGGGGTGCGGCTCTGGCTCCCTGAACGTTGGGTCCAGCTTCCTGGGGCAGAGCCCAGGCCACAGCAGGACTTGAGCCCTGTTCATGCAGGTCATTGCCTCATGCCTGCTCCGCACCCAGGTCCTGTGGGGTCTGGCACCGGCTGTGCTGTGGCTTGAGCTGGACAGCCTGGAGACCTGGGTTGCAGGCTGCCCTCCCCGAGCTCTCTGCCGGCCACTGGCTTCTGGGTGCAAGCAAGGATCCTGGGAACTACAGGCCAGTAAGCCTCACCTCAGTCCCTGGAAAAATCATGGAGCAGGTCCTCAAGGAATCAATTCTGAAGCACTTAGAGGAGAGGAAAGTGATCAGGAACAGTCAGCATGGATTCACCAAGGGCAAATCATGCCTGACTAATCTAATTGCCTTCTGTGACGAGATAACTGGCTCTGTGGATGAGGGGAAAGCAGTGGACGTATTGTTCCTTGACTTTAGCAAAGCTTTTGACACCGTCTCCCACAGTATTCTTGCCAGCAAGTTAAAGAAGGATGGGCTGGATGAATGGACTATAAGGTGGATAGAAAGTTGGCTAGATTGTCGGGCTCAACGGGTAGCGATCAATGGCTTCATGTCTAGTTGGCAGCCGGTATCAAGTGGAGTGCCCCAAGGGTCGGTCCTCGGGCCGGTTTTGTTCAATATCTTCATAAATGATCTGGAGGATGGTGTGGATTGCACCTTCAGCAAGTTTGCAGATGACACTAAACTGGGAGAAGAGGTAGATACGCTGGAGGGGAGGGATAGCATACAGAGGGCCCTAGACAAATTGGAGGATTGGGCCAAAAGAAATCTGATGAGGTTCAACAAGGACAAGTGCAGAGTCTTGCACTTAGGACGGAAGAACCCCATGCACCGCTACAGACTAGGGACCATTCTGCAGAAAAGGACCTAGGGGTTACAGTCGACGAGAAGCTGGATAGGAGTCAGCAGTGTGCCCTTGTTGCCAAGAAGGCCAATGGCATTTTGGGATGTATACGTAGGGGCATTGCCAGCAGATTGAGGGACGTGATCGTTCCCCTCTATTTGACACTGGTGAGGCCTCATCTGGAGTACTGTGTCCAGTTTTGGGCCCTACACTACAAGAAGGATGTGGAAAAATTGAAAAACGTCCAGCGGAGGGGAACAAAAATGATTAGGGGACTGGAACACATGATTTATGAGGAGAGGCGGAGGGAACTGGGCTTGTTTAGTCTGCGGAAGAGAAGAATGAGGGGGGATTTGATAGCTGCTTTCAACTACCTGAAAGGGGGTTCCAAAGAGGATGGATCTAGACTGTTCTCGGTGGTAGCAGATGACAGAACAAGGAGTAATGGTCTCAAGTTGCAGTGGGGGAGGTTTAGGGGTGGGATATTAGGAAAAACTTTTTCACTAGGAGGGTGATGAAACACTGGAATGTGTTACCTAGGGAGGTGGTGGAATCTCTTTCCTTAGATATTTTTAAGGTCAGGTTTGACAAAGCCCTGGCTGGGATGATTTAGTTGGGGATTGGTCCTGCTTTGAGCAGGGGGTTGGACTAGATGACCTCCTGAGGTTCCTTCCAACCCTGATATTCTATGATTCTAAGGAGCCCTCCTGCATGCCCCTGGCTGCTGAGTTCTCTCGGGGGTCTGCCCCTCCTGCCCACTGGGGTAGTTGCCCCCCTTTCTAGCACTTGCCTGCTGGGGTGGGTTGCCCCACTCAGTCCCCCTTTCCATCCCCTCCCCCCCGCCCCATTCTGAGGTGATCCCACTTTCTTTCGTTGGGGGTCCCCTCTCCTGTGGGTCAGTCCCCTCTGGTTGGCTTGGCCCCTTTCCCAGCGCAATCCCCTCAGCCCTCAGGTGACCAACTCTGGCCCGTGTGGCCCGTTCACCCTGCCAGACAGGAGCCACATCCTCTCGCCCAACCCCCCCTGCCATCCTTCAGCTTGATCCTCTAGTGATGGACTCCCCCGTCCTGGGGGGAGAGAGATGCTGGGGGGATGGTGTGAGGGGGCAGGGAGAGCAGGGAGGGAGATGGGATGTCTGAGGAAATAGGTGGGGAGGGCAAGCCGTGAACCGGGGCAGAGGAGACGGGGGCAAAGGACCAAAGGCTGAGGACCAGAGCGAGGGGCCGTCAGTGTGTGGGAGGGGAGAGGAACCAGCCAGAGAGGCAGGACAAACCCCACAGACCCATGAACTGGAGCAAGCCCAGGAGCTGCAGGGGCTGCAAAAGATGATGAGAAAAATTCTCCCATCTCCAGCGGGCAGGGGAAAGGAGCGAAACACTGGGGGCAGCTGCAGTGGGGGCCGGTTTTGGTGTCTCGGGGTTGCTTTTAACAGTCCAAAAGAGACGCGCCTGCCCAGAAATCTGGGACAACTGACCCCCCCGCAGGCGACGATTCCCCGCTCGTAGGGCTGAAGCCCTTGGGCTTTGGCCCCCCAGGGTGGTAGGGCTCAGCCGTTTTCAGGCCTGGGGTCGTGTAGTAATTTTTGTTGTCAGAAGGGGGTCCCGGGGCAATGAATCGCTAGGCCTTTTAAACTGCCCTCCCAGGTAGAAACACCTGTCCCCTCCCCCCTGCATTAGGCTTAGGGCGGGAGGTTTAGGTGGCTGACCCCTAGCCCTGCAATAAGGGCACATGAAGCGTCGGGCTGATGCGAGGAGCCGCAGATGCAGCGTTTCCCCGGAGCACTTTCCCTGCGTCAATTGTCCACTCGCTGCTGCATCCGAGCAACATTGTAATGTCACAGCCGGGGCGGAGATCGGGGGGCATTAGGGGCATTGCCCCCCCAGACTGCAGCTTTCCACTCCCCTCCCGGCCCTGGCCCTTCAGTGCAGCCCCAGGGCACACAGCCACTTGCCCGGCCTGGCAGAGCCTGCGTTTGGGGGGGCAGGGTCTGGAACAGGGGAATTTTGGGGGGTGGGGGAGCCTGGGTCAGGCGCAGAAGAGGCGCAACTGGAAGGTTTCCTCCTCCTGCCCTCAGCAGCTGGCTTGCAGGCGGGGGGTCAGGGGTTGCTATTTCACTGTGGAGAGTATCGGGGAACCCCCATGCACTGAACTGTCCCCTCCATCTCGGGTGTTGGTGGTGGGCTGTGGGTGGGCTGTTTTGCAGTGAAGGGCTGGGGGATCCCCCTCCCCAGGGCACTGACCTGTCCCCTTCCCCCCTCCTGTCTCCCCTATCCATGCGGGAGCCCCCCCCCGCCATTATAGGCTGCGCCCTCCCCAGCCATGGTGGGGCACGAAGCTGCCAGCAGCAGCATCCTCAGCCTGTCCCCACCACTGGGCTTGCTCAGCCGTTTCGCTGACTGGGGGCTCCCCTGCCCCATTCCCCCCATGCTCAGCCCCCCAACTCCCCTCCCACAACATGACTGTCCCATTCCTTAACTCGTCATATGCCTTTGCTCGAAATGGCACTCCCCACAACCGCAACAGTTCCTAGGGCTCGGGCGTGACCTTGCACGCGGCAGGCTTATGGGGTCTTTTCCCAGAGAAAGAGCCTCACACAGTGATAACCCTAACCTCTATTGATTACCAGTCACCACAACAGAACATACACACTGAGCACACAACGCTCCCCGCTCCCAAGGAGACCGGAGCTTTCCCTGGTGGCCAGTCAGGATCAGGTCATCCGGGGACTCCAGTTTCTGCCCGGTGTCACGGGCTGGGTGCCGAGGTCTGGCACCTCTGCTCTTGGGCCGTGTCCTGGAGTTGGTCCCAAAGCACTTCCTTGTGGACCCCAGTTCATACAGTGAAACTTGAGTCCTGCGTAGCTGGGCCTTCACCCGTCATTTTAAAGTACAAGACAGTACTTCTCACCAGTCCTAGCCCCTTCAGACCCACCACCTTGGCTGACTTACACCTTGCAAGACTAGCCACGCAACAGACAGAACCAATCAAGGAACCAGCCAGCCGGACCCTACAGCTAAACCCTGGAGGAGTGGGGACCGTGAAGGCAGAACAATAGAAGGGGGGATTTCACAGTCACAGCTGGTGAGACGTGGGTCCTTGCCAGACAGGAGGCTTCAACGTTTTCTTTAACCAGCTTAAGATCTGTTTCTTTAGCTGGTGCTGGTGGGTGCTACGGGGACAGGAGCTGCTTACCAGCCCGATAGGCTGTGACTTCCTGCTTCTTCTTTGCTCATGGCTGCTGCTGCTTACTCAAGGAAAAGACCTCAGACCTGACAATATGGCTACAGGAAGAGACCTTATCCTTACAGCTGGGCACCTGGGCAGAGCTAGGACACCAGTGCAAATAAAGCCTGTTCTGGGCGGCTTTCCCCCATGCCATCAGTCGCTAGCAGGGACGAGTGTGGTCACCTAAGTTCCCTCTAAGCTGCGCGGCTGCGCAGCAGCCTATAAAGTGCCGCACAGTCCTCTCCCCCAGCCCCGGAGCTGCTGCAGGGAGAGAGATCTGGGGGGAGCTCCCTCCTGCACCCCAAACCCCTCATCCCCATCCCAGAGCCCGTACCCTCCACCAGAGCTCTCACCCTGCCCCCACACCCCAACCCCCTGCCCCAGCCCTGAGCCCCCTCCCACATGGTGAACCCTCATCCCTGGCCTCACCACAGAGCCTTCACCCCCAGCCGGAGCCCTCACTCCCACACCCCAACCCTCTGCCACGGCCTCACCCAGGGATCTGATCCGACCGTGACACCCACGGGTTAGTAGCTCCAGACCGGGGGGACGGTTTCCACATTAAGTGTCAGCGTGGTGCCTAAGCTGTTCTCTGCATTGCCCCGCCCCGCCCCCCAGTCTAAACGTGACCAGGTTTCCAAGGGTAGCTGCGCCCTGGCTTTGCTGCACCGGCCCTGCTTGGGCCAGCCTTGCGGTGTGGGAGCGTCAGGAGCGCTCTGCCTCCAAGGCCTTTCGAAGCCTGGGCCCTTGGCCTCCAATTCTGCTACTGGCCATGCTGATCTCCTCCAGATGTGGGGCCCAGTGGCTAGGCCCACAGATGCTGCAACTCAGGGTGGGGGGCTGCAGCACCTCCACACTTGAAGTGGTTTCCGTTATATCCAGGGTTCACAGTTTGGCTCAATGGCTCTCAGCACCCGCCACCAGATGCACTGTTCCAGTGCCCCTGGCTGCACCACTCCGTCATTTCCCTGGACACCAGGCTTGGCAGCGCTGAGAGTTTCTTTCATTAGCCCCTGCCCCCCTAGACTTTAGCTGTATTGCATGCAACTAAGATAACACCAAGTGCCGGAGCGCCCACAGGGAAACAGACTGCACAGCAGGTGTGGCGAGATTACTTCCAAGCAGAAAGAAAAGGTCAATTAATGGATGATGCCCCAGCTCTGCGAAAGACTGAATTTTGATCTATGAGCCACCATGACAGCTGTGTCTGAGACAACGCAGATCACCCAGCACGGGACAAAGCATCCTCTGCTAGGGAGCAAACTTCCAGAAGCAATCAGGTGAATCTAAAGTCTTGAGTCGGTAGGAAACACAGCAAAGCCTCTTCAAAAGGGCTTTTCCAGCAAAAGAATGACTCATAACGACACTCCCTTCTACCCAATGAACCCGACCAACCCCCCTAGATGCGACAAATAAAGAGAGAGAAACGAAATCCCTACCCTAAAATCCTAAAATAGTGATCAATGGCTCCATGTCTAGTTGGCAGCCGGTATCAAGTGGAGTGCCCCAAGGGTCGGTCCTGGGGCCGGTTTTGTTCAATATCTTCATAAATGATCTGGAGGATGGTGTGGATTGCACTCTCAGCAAATTTGCGGATGATACTAAACTGGGAGGAGTGGTAGATACGCTGGAGGGGAGGGATAGGATACAGAAGGACCTAGACAAATTGGAGGATTGGGCCAAAAGAAATCTGATGAGGTTCAATAAGGATAAGTGCAGGGTCCTGCACTTAGGATGGAAGAATCCAATGCACCGCTACAGACTAGGGACCGAATGGCTAGGCAGCAGTTCTGCGGAAAAGGACCTAGGGGTGACAGTGGACGAGAAGCTGGATATGAGTCAGCAGTGTGCCCTTGTTGCCAAGAAGGCCAATGGCATTTTGGGATGTATAAGTAGGGGCATAGCGAGCAGATTGAGGGACGTGATCGTTCCCCTCTATTCGACATTGGTGAGGCCTCATCTGGAGTACTGTGTCCAGTTTTGGGCCCCACACTACAAGAAGGATGTGGATAAATTGGAGAGAGTCCAGCGAAGGGCAACAAAAATGATTAGGGGTCTAGAACACATGACTTATGAGGAGAGGCTGAGGGAGCTGGGATTGTTTAGCCTGCAGAAGAGAAGAATGAGGGGGGATTTGATAGCTGCTTTCAACTACCTGAAAGGGGGTTCCAAAGAGGATGGCTCTAGACTGTTCTCAATGGTAGCAGATGACAGAACGAGGAGTAATGGTCTCAAGTTGCCGTGGGGGAGGTTTAGATTGGATATTAGGAAAAACTTTTTCACTAAGAGGGTGGTGAAACACTGGAATGCGTTACCTAGGGAGGTGGTAGAATCTCCTTCCTTAGAGGTTTTTAAGGTCAGGCTTGACAAAGCCCTGGCTGGGATGATTTAACTGGGAATTGGTCCTGCTTCGAGCAGGGGGTTGGACTAGATGACCTTCAGGGGTCCCTTCCAACCCTGATATTCTATGATTCTATGATCCCTTCCTTTGACCCCGAAAAGAGCAATGTGCCAGATACTCCATGAAGTCAACTCGGGTCTTCACTATTGCTATAGATGTTTGCTTGAAAGCTGCTGAGAGGGTGGTAATGGGCAGGACTATAAAACCAGACAGTCACAAAACACTTTTGGGGACCTAGTTCGGGGTCCTTTTTTGATGTTGAAAGTCTTTTACAGCAGAAATAAAGAATCATGGAACTGAGGTCAGACAGTTCTTTACCCTCAAGGAAGGAATTCTGCGGCATTTTAAGTCTCCTGTATAAATCCCTTCACACACACACACCCGCCTTTGGTCCCCCGGTTTGGGTCTGGATCCTATGTAGTTGGTTCAGAGGGGTGGGCAGCAGCTTTTGTATATACTTGGGAAGGGTGATTCATCACAGAGGTTTGACTTTGGCATCCCAATTTCAGGTCAGCAGGCTGCGAAGTCACGTACCATACAATTTGCACCATGTAACTCAACTGATGCATCTTAATCTGAATGGGTTTTAAGTGTTTATCTCACAAAGGTAGTAAGATCTGTAGTGAATGTGTTGTCTCAGACAATGGAGAGATGCACTTTCAAGGGCAGGTGGGAAAGGACAATGGGCAGGAGAGGTGAATCAAGCCCCAGAACTCAACAGCAGTGTGGATTCCTCCATCTCGCACTCCAGAAGGAGAATGGCAAACGGATGGCTGTATCGAGTCCGACATTCCAACACAGGGAATCATTGTGTTCCCATTCCCCCGCCTCAAGATTTGGGATCAGTGGCTTACCCATCCTTGGGGAAGGAGACCTGAGAGCACTCGTGTCTTTGCTGGGTCACTGATGGTCTTGAGGGTTTGTGCTGTTTGTCACTAAGTCTCCCAGCGTTTGGAGAGCTCTGTATTCTGTACAGGGACCCAACAACTCTTGGGCCAGACGTTTAACTTTTCCTAAGGCTCTCCCTGAATTCTCCCTTGTGTTCGGATGAAGGACAAGGGGTGGGAATAAAATCACAGTTGAATATTGATTGAGTTACAAATAATTGCCCAGCTGTGAGGTCTCCTGTCTTCCTTTCCTTGGGCAGGATGTGAGATCCCTAAGTCTGGCATCCTGTCCACGAGGGGAGGACACATGCCGGCTGCTGCGGTCATGAGTGGCCGTAGTAATGCTGCTTGACTCCTGGCAGTTGCTCCCTGGGCCGGTAGCTTAAGGGAAGGGAAGGGTCTCGTGGTTTCTCATCTTTCTGAAAGGCCCCATGGTGCCCCCCCCATATGGTCCCCAAGGGCCTGGGAGCACCGGAGCCAGCTATTCAGGCAGAACCTGACGTGCCAGGGGCCAGGGGCCAGGGGCAGAGGGCACTGCTGGCCTGCCCTGCTCGCAACTCCCCCCCCGCGCCAGGGGTTCCCCCCCCATTGCCAGGAGTCTCTGCCCCCCCCACACCAGGTGTCCCCCCCATTGCCAGGAGTCTCTGCCCCCCCCACACCAGGTGTCCCCCCCATTGCCAGTGGTCTCTGCCCCCCCCCACCAGGTGTCCCCCCCATTGCCAGGAGTCTCTGCCCCCCCCACACCAGGTGTCCCCCCCATTGCCAGGAGTCTCTGCCCCCCCCACACCAGGTGTCCCCCCCATTGCCAGTGGTCTCTGCCCCCCCCCACCAGGTGTCCCCCCCATTGCCAGGAGTCTCTGCCCCCCCCACACCAGGTGTCCCCCCCATTGCCAGGAGTCTCTGCCCCCCCCACACCAGGTGTCCCCCCCATTGCCAGTGGTCTCTGCCCCCCCCCCACCAGGTGTCCCCCCCATTGCCAGGAGTCTCTGCCCCCCCCACACCAGGTGTCCCCCCCATTGCCAGGGGTCTCTGCCCCCCCACCAGGTGTCCCCCCCATTGCCAGGAGTCTCTGCCCCCCCCACACCAGGTGTCCCCCCCATTGCCAGGAGTCTCTGCCCCCCCCACACCAGGTGTCCCCCCCATTGCCAGTGGTCTCTGCCCCCCCCCCACCAGGTGTCCCCCCCATTGCCAGGAGTCTCTGCCCCCCCCACACCAGGTGTCCCCCCCATTGCCAGTGGTCTCTGCCCCCCCCCACCAGGTGTCCCCCAATTGCCAGGGGTCTCTGCCCCCCCATTGCCAGGAGTCTCTGCCCCCCCCATTGCCAGCGGTCTCTGCCCCCCCACCAGGGGGTCTCCCCCCCATTGCCAGGGCTCTCTGCCCCCCCACCAGGGGGTTCCCCGCCCCCGCTCCTGGGGGACGGAGGAGGGGCAGGCTAAGCCTGGGGGACAGGGAAGGGCGAGGTCAGGGCCAGGGCGCGTGCAGCTGGGAGCGGGGCGCATGCGCCCTCCCGGCAGTTTGCTGCCCCTCAGGTGAGGGGAGATGGGCGGGGTGGGGGGTCACGTGTCCACCCGGCATCACTTCCGGCTGCATTCACTTCCGGTGTCGCTGTGAGCGGGCTGCCGTAGCCTCCCGGGGTGGGAGCGGGCGTTGGGCCTGGGCTCAGAGCTGGGGCGTGGGTCGCTCTGGGGAGTGGGGGGCTGGGGTTGCTGTGGGGAGCACGGGCTGGGCCTGGGGTTGGGGCGGGGGCTGGGCCTTGGTTCAGAGCTGGGGCGGGGGTCGCTGTAGGGAGTGGGGGGGGCTGGGGTTGCTGTGGGGAGCACGGGCTGGGCCTGGGGTTGGAGCGGGGGCGGGGGCTGGGCCTTGGTTCAGAGCTGGGGCGTGGGTCGCTGTGGGGAGTGGGGGGGGGGCTGGGGTTGCTGTGGGGAGCACGGGCTGGGCCTGGGGTTGGAGCGGGGGCGGGGGCTGGGCCTTGGTTCAGAGCTGGGGCGGGGGTCGCTGTAGGGAGTGGGAGGGGGCTGGGGTTGCTGCGGGGAGCAGGGGCTGGGCCTGGGTTCAGAGCTGGGGCGGGGGTCGCTGCAGGGGGGCGTGGGGTTGCTGCGGGGAGCAGGGGCTGGGCCTGGGGTCGGAGCTGGGGCTGGCATCCCCCTGCGGGCTCCCTCTGCCCATGTGACGCCGCCCCCATCCCAACTGCCGTGGCGGTGAGTGGGGGGAGCCCACACCGGGCCACCAGGCCGAGCCCCCGGGGGAAGCGGGATGGAGAAACGGGCCCACCAGAGAGATGTCGCGGCGCCCATGGGAGTTCGCAGGTGAGGCCCAAACCGTGCTTCTCCCAGCGAGAAATGGCATGAACCATGTCCCGGCTGGGGGATAGCACATGCCCAGAGTGGGGATCCAGGCCACCATTTGCAAGTGATGAGTTTCTATTGCAGAATCTATTATTATTATTCACATTTGTGAGGGTGAGGCCCCAGGGTCAACCAAGGATAGGGCCCCATTACCATGGGTGGTGACATGTGAGCCAGGAAGCCTCCAGGTGGACTCTCAGGATTGTCTTTTACCTGGTAAATGGATCCGTTAGCTCTGGAGTCTAGAGGAGATCGGAAGCCTGGAGACCCACGACCCCGCTGTGACAAGCCATGTGTCAGAGTACAGCTGCACTGCATCATGGCATTGACAGAGCTGCCGCTTTCAGTCCATTTAGGAACGCAGATGTCCGCTGTAACTCTCCACCCCCTTCACTGACATTGCGTGTAGATCTGTCCTTGCTCATCGGTTCTGTGTTCAGATTGGCTGGTGAATCAGAATTTGCCCTCCGCTTGCTGTCCTGGGGGCAGATTTTGGGGGATTGCCTTTCTGATTTTGATCTCCTTAGTATTTTACTTGTTTCTACCCTACTCTTTGCAGTTTTCCTTTCTGAGAGATCCTTTCTCCTGACTGCTGGATGTGATCTTGTCTGGGTTCTCTCTCCATTCTGCAGACGATGGGCTTGAGAGTGACTGTGAGAATGAGAAAACTCTACGGGAAGATCCTGGAAAGGTGAGCGCCAATGAGATGTTTTCACACTGCTCCATGGGCAATGTTTCCCAGAGTCTGGACCAGGGAAAAGACAGTGAAAGTCAGCATGGGTTCAAACGCAGCAGAGAAAATCCACAGGGAACCGGTGGGGCAAATCCACTCTCTGCGAGAGACGTCTCAAGAAGTGCAAAGATGTGGCTGTGCACTAGAGCCCAGCTCAGAGGGGAGAGAGACCCTATAAACGTGAGGAATGAGGCAAAAGCTCCTGGCAGTGCCCAGCCCTTATCAAACACCAGGGAATCTGTATGGGAAAGAAGCCCTACAAATGCATTGCGTGTGGGAGGAGCTGCCAGCTGAGCTCAGCGCTCATTAAACACCAGAGCACCAACTCCGCGAAGAAACCCTCCAAGTGCCTTGGCTGCGAGAAGCCGTTCAGCTGGTGCTCCGCACTCCTAAGATGCCAGAGGAGCCAGGCTGAGCAGATCCCCTGCCATCCCACTGAATGTGGGGAGAGCTTCCAGCAGCGCTCTGCCTTTGCCAGACACCAGAGAATCCACTGGGCGGAGAAAAGGTATGAGCGTGCTGACTGCGGGAAGGCCTTTGGGCAGAGCTCGGAACTGATCAGACATCAGAGAATCCACACCAGCGAGCGACCCTACACATGCGCCAAGTGTGGAAAGAGCTTCTCTTGGAGCTCAACCTTCGTCACGCACTGGAGGATCCACACAGGCGAGAGACCCATCAGTGCAGGGAATGTGGGGAGTGCTTCAACTGGAGCTCCACCCTCCTCGTCCACCAGAGGATCCATAAGGGGCAGAGACCCTACAAATGCACCGAGTGTGGGAAAGGCTTCAGTCACAGCTCAGCTCTCATTCAGCATCAAATAACGCACACGGGAGAGAGACCCTGGACCTGCTCCGAGCGTGGGAAGAGCTTCGGTCAGAGCAAATCCCTCCTTGCCCATCAGAGAACAGGCCCTATGGGTGCAGCGAGTGTGGGAAAGGCTTCCCGCGAAGTGTGGAGCTTCTCCAACACCAAGTTATCCACCTAGAGGACAGACCCTACAGATGTAGCGCCTGCAGGAAGAGCTTCAACAGCAGCTCGAACCTGACCAAGCATCAGTGAATCCACGCTGGGGAGAAACCCTACAAATGTGACATGTGCGGGAAAGGCTGCAGCCCATGGCCCAGCAGAACCCATACGGGCAAGAGGCCCTATAAATGTCCCAGTTGTGAACAAAGGTTTAGGTGGCGCTCAACACTTATCAGACATCAGAGAATCCATGTGGAGCCAGTTGCTGTAGGGGCATTTTCGTAAAACCACCAGGGAGCTATGTCCTGTTAAGCAGGGAGCCTGGGGGCTGCACAAGAAAGGCTGCGTTTGCTGTGGACCCCTCCCCAGGAGGGAGTAAAAGGAGGCAGCCCAAGACTTGAGCATTCACCTGCTGAGAGAGGAAATGTAGTTACTATAGAGGAAAAAACATCGTAAAAACTCATCAGCTACGTACCTCCGAGCTGCTTGGATAGCAGGTCGTAGCCAGTGTGCTGGGGCCAGTTTTGGGGTGACTGCCTGATTCTAAGTGGGCACCAAAAAAAGTAGTCATAAAAATAATCTGGTGTTCAATGATAGTCTAAATGTGAATTGTGAAAAAATAGCTCTGTGCCGTGAGGGGGAGAGACTGTGCAGAGCAGGGGTGAGTTACTGAGGGGACAGTGAGAAGACAGAGGCGAGCTAGCCGTGAAAGAAAGCAGAACTGCTAAATTCAAATATATGGAGCTGTAGCCCCTACTCATTCATGCTGGCGCGGCCCTGTGGATTTCTCATGCTGTGCTGGCCACAGCTGAGTGCAGTGGAATTTGCATCGTGCCTGTGTCCAGGTGTGGACTGGTCCATGACTTACAAAAACCGAATCCATGCACTGGAGGCGAGCTTAGGCCAGTTGGGACGGGAGCTCGCTCATCCTAGGGACTGCGAGAACAAATGACCTGCTGTGCCTCCAGGCTGCAGAGGGGGTGATGCTGATCAGTGAGACTGGCTGCTTTCTCTTAGGAATGGCATAAAACCATTCTAGCCTGCTTGAAACATGTAAAATAGGTTTGTGGGTGGTGGTTGTTTTTTTTAAAGCCCTCCCCCCGCATTTCTGCAAAGGCTCCCTTTGATCAAGGCAACTACCTCACCCCTTTCCTTGGTCTGTATCTGCTGTAGGCCCCATTACACAGGCAGTGCTTTTAGCAGCCTCGTTGCTGTCTCACTTGAACTGTCAGAAATGCCATGTTTGGGGACATGGGATTTCCCTGGGGACGAGAGAGTTTCCAGTGTGACCAGTGGCCGGAAGGTGCAGGCCTCCTCCAGCTGTGACTATACAGGAGGTTCCTAGTTGGTTTGATGGTCAGATACACCTGCCACGGCTGTGGTCATGAGCCGGAGTGTGTAACTGAGCTGGAGTTAGTGTACTGAATGATCCCTGTGGCACAGGCTCAACACCCTCTAAGCAGGGACTGTATGTGTCTCCATCCCTTTCATGCAGCTCCCTGGTTCCCTGAAAGAGTCATTGCTTATGCCACCCACCCCACTGCAGCCTCACTGGGGAGATCTAAAATGAAGCCATCCCGTGGTCCAGAACCTGCCTGAGCTCATAGTTCTGGGCAGGGACGGGAGCTGCCTTCTCTCTGTGAGACTGGCTGTGAACACTGCCCTGAGTCCGTTGTGTTTTGGGAGCAGCGGGGTAGTCACACGCTACAGCATTTCTCATCCTTGTGGATGGTATTTATCCCAGAGCCAAGGGCAGTGGTTAACAGGTGGGGGTTTTGCGGGGTGTGTGTGTGTCTGTGTGTTTGAACAGGAGGGACCAATGAAAGTGTAGAATTACTGAGCCTGGAGACTTTTGAACATTTTACATAACTAACACTCACATAATCAGTGAGGTGACAGGCAGGCTTTGAGGGCCAAAGCTGGGGCAAATGCCCTCAGGCCCTCCTGTTAAGGGCTGGTCCTGGACCAGGGAGGACGGAAAGCTCACGCTCCCTGAGTCCTAATAGCTACATCCCCCAGGCCCAGAGGTGTGTGCCTGCCTCAGCTAGGGTGGGAAGGCAGAAGAGGTTGAGTATTTCCATGCTTTGATGGGGGTGAGCTTCCTGCACTGGGGAGGAGATGAGTCCAGTTTGCTATGGGGCACTGACTGATCACATGAGTTTGGGAGGCTGACTGGTGATTTTTCCACTCATGGGATTGGCAATGCTGATCTTGCTCACCAGGTGGCTTTTCCCAAAGAGCTTGCAGCACTAATTGTAAGTACAAGGTAACTCATTAGTAATAGCACACGAGTAACAGACTGTCACCACAGTGCTAGTTATTTCTAGCAATTATGTTTTCACACTTTTACTTGCCTGTCAGGTATTTTCTACATTCATACTTTACCATTTAACGGAGTGGCGAAAGCAACAGGTTAATCACTGTCAGAATTTTGACTTAATCTCAGTGCACAGAATATTGTGATATATACCATTTTTGGATTCTTTGGTCATCCAGCTGTATTATTTAACAAAGAGACTTAAATCAAAAAGCATGAACAGATGAAACTCTTACAGAATGGCGTTCCTTTTTCTTTGAGTCTTACTTTAAATCTCTGCTCTAAAAGGACGCTTAAAAAAATTAAGCTTTAATGTCTCTCCTATAAAGAAAGAAAACGTAAAATTCCCCAAAGCCCCCTAGCGTGCTAAATCGTCCAATCCAACTCCAGTCAAGTAACAAAAACCTGTCAAGTGACACCACATATTTTAAACCCATACGGAGTGCTAAACTGAAAACAACCCATTTAAGTAGAGCTTAGTGTGCAAAGCCTGGCGTGAAACCAAAATTCAGGTTTCTTACAATCTCCATAAGAAAGTACCCACACTGTGTTGTCAAACACTGCTAATTGCTGGGGTGTTACATTGAAGTGTACAGCCAGAATGATCCTGATAAATTCTTCAAAGCAACAAGGGGTCAGTAGACAAGAGCTAAGAGGTTCGCAAAAGGTGAATCCCAATGCTAATTAAAGTGAAACTGCCCATTAACAGATGCATATAAAAGTTAGTACATTTCTTTAATTGTGGAGCTATGACACCCTGGTCCCACCCCAGAGCCTTCACGCCCCCTGCACCCTAAACCTCTGCCCCAGCTCTGAGCCCCCTCCCACATGCTGAGTCCCTTGGCCCCATCCCTTCCCACACATCACCTCCATATTGGTGCGCATAACAAAATTCATTCTGCACATGGATGTAAAAAATTAGAGGGAACATTGGCTGTCAGGTGCTAGTACAATCAGCATCACTTAACAGTAACATGGATGCTCTTGCAGTTAGAGGACTGGACTGGAACTAAGGATCACCTGGCTCATTTCACAACTCTGCCATGTAATTCCTGTGTGATCAAGGTCAGGCAACTTACCTGTTGTTGCCTCAGCTCCTCATTAGTAAAGTGGAAATCAATGATACTTCCCTATTTCACAGGAGTTTGATGAAGATAAGCTCATTATTATTTACAAAGAGCTCAGGAACTACAGGGGAACAACACCCTTGCCCACGAAAACTGTTATCATTCAATCCTTTCAAGACTAACATCTTCATGCAGGTTTATGAATCACATTATGACTTTAAATAGCAAAAAATCCCAAATCTGCTGCTGTTTCAAAGACGTGTGGAACAACGTCCATTACAAAAGTGGCTAGGCTACCTGGATCCCCGCCCTCTTGGATCGCAGGCAGGTGCTAAATGCCTAAGTGCAGATATTGTAAACAGGAAATGAACACAAAAATTGGAACGGTTCAAGCTGGGCCCAGTGCCACGAAGAGTGAAGAATCCCTCAATCCCACTGGCACTAGTGGTTGATAACACATACACGGCAGGACTGGATCCAAGTTGCCAACTCCATCACTCCTGCTAGGGAGGAAAGTACAACATGATGGTGAGATGTTGTTTGATTTCATTGGATCTGTGCCCTGGTATTTGCATATACCCAAGGTAGATGTTTAATTACACTGGTTCCAGGCATAACAAAAAAGAACAGAATTGATAAAGGTACATTGAAACCTAATCACTTATCAAGTCTGAAAGACCTAGGTAAAACCTTTCAAACCTCACTGCCTAAAATTAGGCATCTCAATTTGAAGAGCTTAATAAAGCTAAGTAGGCTTTCAGTGGGGCTGAGCACCCACCAAACCTCTGAAAACCAGATGGGGTTTTTTGTGTGCGCTTTAATATACAGTTAGGTGCAAAGTTTGACATTTTTGGACATGTCACCAGATACTGCATAATCATTTCATACAAACTTTGCATCATCTTTATTCCTCAGAAGTAAAACAAAAATATAACAAGAACAGGGCAAGAAACTCCCTAGCACAGCCACAAAGAACTTTCATTGTAAAGGTATTTATATTTATGTAGAACAATGCAAACATATAGGCCTCAATTCTCTGTGCATTTATTTCTCCACTTGAGGCACCGAACAGGACAGCGACAGGGTTTAAAGTCACCTTTGTTGTAGGCCAGCTCAGAGTCTGCCTGGCCCCCAAGTAATGAAGTTAAAGCAACCTCAAATATACACTGCTAATTCATATTCTAACTCCATATAGTGTACTTACTGGTTTAACTTTTTTTAGGATAAGAAAATATGACTATAATGCTATCGTATTCTAGCAGCGTGCAGTCTAGACCGGACAGGGTGATGTGCGTGGCAACTGAAACTTCTGATCATTTGTTGCTGCTGCCACAAGCTCCTTAGCTACTCCTGTCTGCAAAAATCCAGCAAACTCGGCACATGTCATTTTATAGTTGAAGTGCACGAACAGCTCAGCTTTCACCATGTCCACCTGGAGCTGAGTCCTTTCATCAGCCCACAAGTTCTTCATAACGCTGAAAACGCGTTCCACAAATGCGTTGCTGGGTGGAACAGCAAACACGTGCTGCACAATTCTAAGCAAGTTTGGGGCCTCGCAGCACTTAAAGAGCTCTACCCACACCTCAGAGACATTGATTTGATGGTGACGCTCTTGCTGCTGGCACTGTGTCGATTCAGCATCGTTTATTGAACTCTTGAGGATTGGTAGCACATCATTCAATACGCACATTTCTGTAAATAATTCATCTATGTTCACTTGAATGTTCAAGTTTGTAGACAACGCGCACAGTTTGTCTAGCTGAAGAGGCTCGTCCAGATTGAGTGGTGCACACAACTTATAGAAAGAGTTTTCGCTGAAATCAAACCACTTTTCCAGGTACTGTAGCATGCGTGTGTAAGCCCGCTGGGCATCGCCAACAAATTTATTCTGCTCATTAAGTGGTAGCTTCTTCAGGAACTGTGTCACTTTGTACCCATAGAAGCCTTTCTCTTGTCGATTCTGAATCTCTCTTCTCAGCTTGTTGAATATAGCATAGAGTTCGGTTACCTGAATGTAATCACTTTCAAGAACCTTTATGGTGTTGTTAAATTGGCTCATAATGTTGTGCACAAAGTAGATGTACAGTTCGGGAAGCGTAACAGTTTCATCATCAGAAACTGTGTCCTCTTGCTCAGCAAGAAAGGCCCATATTGCGCGGCTTACATCTTCCTCTCCTTTGTTCACAAAGTAAGATTTGAGTGCAGGCCAATCCTTCAGTAACCTGTCTACGGCAGTGAAAAGGGTCAGAAAACGTTTAGGTGCCTGGTGTAAGATTTCTAAGTATTCTGTCTCCATGAAGTCAAAGAATTCTTTAAGTTCACTGATATTCTTTGCACTGGATGAGAATTCACTGAAGACCTTGATGACCAAATATTCTACATCGTAAGAGAGCATATTCAAGCCATGTTTCGCTGTATTGTGTACTATGTGAGCACTGCAATACCCTGGCACAAGGTTTGGTAAATCCAACATTTGTTTTAGGTGCAGAAAAACAGACTTATTTTCTCCAAAATTGACTGCTCCATATGCCACAATTTTATTCTGTATCAGACCGGAATTTTGAAGACAATTTCTTAAGTTGTTTGCGATTGCCTCTGATGTTTCGTCTGCATCCTCAAAAAAGTCTATGATAGACATGCAGAGTCCCTTATCTTTATTAAAATAGCGGACGGCAACTGGGAATAATACAGTGTTCCCTTTATTAGACGCATCTGTCGCCATTGAGAAAGGTGTTGATCCAATGTCTTGCACAGCCAGTTTCAATGAATGGGGTGCTAATACAGTCTCAATCAAAGCTTCTGCTTTTGTCATTCCACAGTGAATTTTGGAAGCTATCTTGGAATCAGGGAAAATGGAGTGGTACAGTTTATTTCCACAATCTTGAGAACGGTAGCTGTGGTGGTGTTTAACTCCGTGATATGTTAAAAGCAATTCAGCCGTGCATATGTGTTGTTCTTTGGCGTTATCAGTCTTTATGGAGACTTTATTGCTAGTACTGGACCATACCTGTCCTTGTACTTTGATTCTGTGACCTTTTGTCTCTGCATGATGCTTAATAGCTTTTACAGAATCAAACTTAACCGTGAATTGAACACGACAAATAGAACAATATCCCGAGTCTTCACTTGCCTTTGTGAGCCAGTTCCGATACTCTGGGAGTTGTAGCCACTCATCTTTAAAAGAGCAGAGCCTTCGACTCTTTTTCTTTTCGGGTTCCGCCATTTCACCCTCGCGCTAGTCTGGCTGCAAGCACAGGGCAGCCACCCGATAAAAGTGTTGAGCGTGTGTGGCAGTTGCTCCCCGCTGCTTGTGGTGGTGCACTAAAAAAGTTATTCAAAGAGTCAATCCCCTCGTTTTTGGCCGATTGAGTACGCTAATGACAGGTTTTATTGTTACAGGACGCTAGAAGAAGATAGACAATCGTGGTAACTCACTTTTGGTGTCCGGTCAATACTTCTGACTAGAGTCTGCACCGGTCCCCTTCAAACTGGACTTTTTATATATTAGCCTCTCTAATTTGTCACAAGCTATTTTCCTGTTTTCAATGCAGCTAAAGTTAACAGCGGTATTTTGACCAGCTTGGGTAACATCCAGTTCTGCAAGGACATCTCTGTGTATTTGCATCAGTTCAATTAGGACCACCCTGGGGAGAGCATTAACTGCTGCGGCTAGCACATCAAACGGCATGCTTACAGTGTCCCCATTTTTCGTGTTTGGTAGAGTATTATTAAGCCAGGACAAAATGATGTGAAAACGATAATTTAACAATATAATTTACATTGGATACCAGCTGCTCTCAAGATTAACAAAACAAGGCCCTAACATGTTGATATATTAAGTCAACTGTATTAAGATAAGAGTCAGAGTCTGGTTTTAACCTTTAAGACAGAAAACCCCCAGCCAGAAGACAGCGCACAGAGAATTTAGTTCATAAGTCAACACCCCCCCCTTCCGACAGTGTTTATATTTACGTATTAGGTACCAGTCATTCCTTAGAACCTTCCAGTGACTGAGAAGCTGTAATTGTCAGGGGTTTCTCAGGCTCGCCTTCATTTGTTGGTACTACATTGACTCAACACATGGTATCTGTTGTTCAAACCTTTGCTGAATGTTGTGTCAGAGAAGTCAGGGCAGGGGCAATAGGGGGCAGAGCACTGTGGGAGCAGTCCCTGGAGCCAGAGGCAGCATCGGTCCCTGGGCCGAGGGCATTCGGGGCACGATTGGGCGTAGGTGGGGGTTGATTCCTGGAGCAAGGGGTAGGGTTGCCACCCGTCTGGGTTTTTGACTTCTGTGTCCAGGTGCGATGATGCTGGAGAGAGCCGGGGCCTGGGAAGCTGAGAAGGCAGGATGGGCCATTATGGATAGCGGACCCGGCCATGCTCCTCAAATGCTGTGCGCTGGCAGGATCCCTCCCCCAGGTCCAGGGGCACCATTTAGGGAGGGGAGAGGAGTATTTGCCCTCCCCGCCCCCCCAAGATTCATACCCAAGCCTTGGCATGCAGGAGTGCTGGCCCTTTAAGACAGGCACATGGAGGAGAGCGTGTGTTTGTGCATGCAGGAGTCACACAATCCCTAACCCTGAGCTCAGCGATGAAAGTAAGCTGGCACGGTCCAGTACAGCATACCGGTAAGAGCCGGTACACAGCCGACCATACCAGCAGGGCCGCTGATGATGGGGGCCAAAGGGGCAGCTTCCCCAGGGCCCAGCAATTTAAAAGGGCCCAAGGCTCCTGGCAGTGGCCGGGAGCCCCGGGATAGCGCTAGTGGCGGAGATGGCAAAGAGCCCCAGTCCCTTTAAATCGCTGCTGGACCGCGCTGAAGGGCTGGCCGGTGGAGTCTGGCCGCAGCCCCGCCCCTTCCACCCAAGGCCCCCCCCCTTCCGGTTGAGCCGCCCCCGCACCTTGCTCAGGATCCCGGCTGCCCTGTGTACTGGAAAGTCCCTTAAATTGCTTTCACCCAGCCTGAGCTGTCAATCAGTTGGTGGCTCCTTTGACTCCTTTCTCGTGCCCATCGCTCTGCACAGTGCTGTGCCTCCCCTGGCCAAAGCCTTGAGTTTGCACTACCTGTGGTGAACTTTCCGGGGGAGGGGGAGGGGAGGGTAGGTTGCTGGTCCCTGGATCCTGCATCTCCTTCATCCTCCAGCCTACCAATTACAAAGTTCCCTTCCCCCCCAAAAGGGTTTGAACTAATGCCTTCAGACCCTCATCTGCTGAATGGATCTATGTCACCTTTGGTGAGTTCATCCTACTTTTGAGAGGCTTTCTAACCTTTCACAGCAGAAGTATATTGCAGTCGGCCAGGCAATCATGATGCCAGTAAAAGCCAGTGCTTTTACTGACATGATGTAGCTTTATTTTATTAGCTCCTCCACTGTTTTGCTGCCTTTTGTCGACAAAACTCTGTGGTGTAGACAAGACCTCTAATGCCTAAGACAGTGCCCTAAAGAAATTAAAGGAAAAAGCTCAGAGAGGGTAAAAGATGCCCAGCAGCAAGACAATGGGGGTAGTTCTACATTACCCAGAGGGGTTTCTTTTCAGATTTCTTCAGCTTCTAGTTTCATCTCCAGTGTTCCAACAAAAAGAGCAAGAACTGCCCCCAGAATGCCCCGTCATTTACCTAGGCCCGAGTATTGGATGCTGATAACTTGTGATGTATGTGTTTAAGGATCTAGCCCTTGTTTCGACTTTATATCTAGGTACCGTCTTGTAAAATGGCTTGCTTTCCCCCTGGAAAGGTTCTCTTGTGGATGATCTCCATACATAGTTTTACCATAGTTAATTCATTGCAATTGGTCCTACACAAAGTCTAATGTTACTAGAAGGCAATGTTTGCTCCAGTCTTTACAGAAGTTCTATCAAGTAAGTTCTACTACTTAGGTACACTTTAATACTACCAGTAAGATGTGCTAAATGAATTGTTCACTATAGCATGCCACTTAGGGAGGTCTTTTAGCAGAGAATCCCTATCCATAGCTGTCTCTAGCACAGTTTCCGATGAAAATTGCAAACGGGCAAATTCTGCCCTCCTTTGTACTGCTGGAAATCGGAGTCACTGCATGGGTCTCAACCATTATTCTGAATTTGGAGTTGTGTAAATGAGAACAGAATATGGCCCATTTTATTTCATTTTTAGTTTTGATCTTACTGATGCAAGATTTTGAAAAATATATTTTGGCCTCCTTATTATAGACTTAAGGGTCACTGAATTCTACTACATTTAGCATTTCAATCAATCATTTGAGCATTGAAAAAGTAAGACTACAGAAAGTACTGCTATTTAAAGTGCTTCAGTTGTGGGGTGCCATGAAACAACCTTTGCGTTAGGGTGTGATAAAATATTGTCATTCTAATCGCTGTAGTACCACAAGGTTTAAAGTAGTTTAAACTTTTTCAGAGTACTGTCAACCTGTGGAACTCCTTGCCAGAGGATGTTGTGAAGGCCAAGACTATAACAGGGTTCAAAAAAGAACTAGATAAAATTCATGGAGCATACGTCCATCAATGGCGATTAGCCAGGATGGGCAGGGGTGGTGTCCCTGGCCTCTGTTTGCCAGATGCTGGGAATGGGCGACAGGGGATGGGTCACTTGGTGATCCCCTGTTCTGTTCACCCCTCTGGGGCACCTGGCGTTGGCCGCTGTCGGAAGACAGGACGCTGGGCTAGATGACCCAGTATGGTTTATGTACTGCACCCCTTGCAAGAGTCTGATTTGTCTTGGCCACCCCCAAGTTTCACCTCACTTAAAAACGACTTGCTTACAGACCAGACAGGAACATACAAAAGCCCCACAGCCCCCTGGGGCTGAAGAAGGGCGCACGGGCTCATTTCCCCCCGGCGATTCTAAAATGGGGGGCACTTGGGAGATGCACCATTGTGCTGACAGTCGCCGTGCGTCTGAAGCCCGAGCTGGCCCTGCCCTGGCTAGCGCTTGCCCTGTCGCCCGGGGCAGACGCAGGCTGAGATCGGGGGAGCCCCCGGGAAGAGCCCTGCGAGCCCCGCCGGCTCCCTCCGCGCGCCCCGGGCGGGGGCCCCCGGGGTGAAAGCAGCCGGGGAGCGGAGGCGGCGGCGGGTTAGTTCTGAAATCGATGCGCGGCTGCCCCGTCGCCCCCCGGCATCCCAGGGAGAGTTGCCCCCCGTCCCTGGTGCCCCCGCCCGGGCAGCGCCGCTACCTACCGGTCCGCGGGAGCCAGTGCCGGGTGCTCCCCCAGCAGCCGCTGCTCTGCCGGCCCGGCGGCGCTTACTGCGGGGACCGGACGTTGGGTGTCCGGTCAGCCGCGCCGACCGGACACCGAACCGATCCCCTTTGCGGCCGCCCGCCGCTGGGCTGCGGCCGCCCGAGCTCCAGGTGGACACGTTTGCGATACAAAGGCGTTTGCCTCGCTCCTCTCGCAGGACTACATGTCCCAGCATGCAACGCTGCCGGACCGCCCTGGACCTGAGGGACCGGCCCGCGCCACAGCGAGGCGGGAAGCTTCCACCGGCAGGGCTGAGCGGGGCGTCAGTGCGCGGCATGCTGGGAGCTGTAGTTCCGGGCCGCGCGTGGCGCGTTGCCTGCTGGGAGCTGTCCCGCGGGTGGATTTCCTTTGCAGCCTATCAGAAGAGGGGCTGGCCCTTTGGAGGGCGGGACTAGCGTGCTCAGTTTGTGATTGGCTCCGTTTCCTGGGTCGGCGGTGCCTGGTAGCCAATGAGAGGGCAGCCTTGGGGATCGGCGTCCAATGGGACCGGCGCGGGGGGCGGGCCCGGTACGAAGCCAAGGCGGCGGGACGGGAGCTGGCGGCGAAGCG
Organism: Eretmochelys imbricata; assembly: GCF_965152235.1. NCBI lineage: Eukaryota > Metazoa > Chordata > Testudines > Cheloniidae > Eretmochelys > Eretmochelys imbricata. The sequence continues at coordinate 3,132,602 of NC_135573.1, read as the reverse complement.
GGGGGATGAGCGGGGAGCGGAGCCGGGAGATCCGCCGTGAGTGCGGGGGCGGGGGATCGGGCCGGGCCGGGATCTGGGGCGGTGGGTGGTATCGGTGGGGCGGGGATGAGTGGGGCTGGGGTACTTGGGGAGGGGGGATTGGAAGGGGTGGGGTGGGGTGGGGCAGGGGGGGATCGGGGTGTTTGGGGGGTAGGGGGTGAATGGGATGGGACAGGTGGGGATCTGAGGGGGTTGAGGTGGTGGGGATGTGTGGGGCTGGGGTACTTGGGGAGGGTGGATTGGAAAGGATGGGGTAGGGGGCTGGGGGGGTGAATGGCATGGGACAGGTGGGGATCTGAGGGGGTGGGGCGGAGGGATCGGAGGGGGGTGTGGTGGGGCAGTGGGTGGGGATGTGTGGGGCAGGGGGATGGGGAGTGAGTGGGCCGGGCGGGTGTGGATCTGAGGGGGTGGGGAGGTGGGTGGTATCGGTGGGGCGGGGATGTGTGGGGATGGGGTACTTGGGGAGGGGGGATTGGAAGGGGTGGGGTGGGCAGTGGGTGGGGAGGGGGAAATTGGGGTGTGTGGGGGGTGAATGGGATGGGACAGGTGGGGATCTGAGGGGGTTGAGGTGGTGGGGATGTGTGGGGCTGGGGCCTGGTGTGGAGTGAGTGGGCTGGGCCGGGTGTGCATCTGAGAGGGTGCGGCAGTGTGTGGTATCAGAGGGGTGTGTGGTGGGGATGTGTGGGGTTGGGGTGCTTGCAGCGGGGGAATCTGAGCTGTGGGGCAGTGGTGTGTGGGATGGGTGGCATGGGGGCGGGAGGCGGTAGGGGTGGTGGCTCGTGCAGGGAGGAATCGGGGTGTGTGGGGTGGGGGGAGATTGGAGGGGTGGGGAAGTTTGAGGCTGGGGTACTTGGGACAGGGGAATTGGAGCAGGGTGAGGTGGGGTTGTGTGAGCTGGGGCAGCGGGTGGGGCAGGAGAGAATGTGGGGAGAATATTTGGGGGTGGACTCATTGAGCTGGGCCCTTGGGCTGGGGATTGGAGCTGGGTGGGGAGTGGGATAGGGGAGGGTGTCAGGTATTTGGAGATGGGATCGTTGAGCTGGGCTCTTGGGCTGGGGCAATATTTTGGATGGTGGGATTTAGGGTTGGGGTCCATAGTTGCCTATGTAAGACAAAGCCCCTAATATCATAGAAGATCAGGGTTGGAAGGGACCTCAGGAGGTCATCTAGTCCAGCCCCCTGCTCAAAGCAGGACCAATCCCCAACTAAATCATCCCAGCCAGGACTTTGTCAAGCCTGACCTTAAAAACTTCTATGGATGGAGATTCCACCACCTCCCTAGGGAACTCATTCCAGTGTTTCACCACCCTCCTATGGAAAAAGTTTTTCCTAATATCCAACCTAAACCTCCCCCACTGCAACTTGAGACTATTACTCCTCATTCTGTCATCCATCCTCTTTGGAACCCCCTTTCAGGGAGTTGAAAGCAGCTATCAAATCCCCCCTCATTCTTCTCTTCTGCAGACTAAACAATCCCAGTTCCCTCAGACTCTCCTCATAAATCATGTGTTCCAGTCCCCTAATCATTTTTGTTGCCCTCCGCTGGACTCTTTCCAATTTTTCCACATCCTCCTTGTAGTGTGGGGTCCAAAACTGGACACAGTACTCCAGATGAGGCCTCACCAATGTCGAATAGAGGAGAACGATCACGTCCCTCAATCTGCTGGCAATGCCCCTACTTGCACATCCCAAAATGCCATTGGCCTTCTTGGCAACAAGGGCACACTGTTGACTCATATCCAGCTTCTCGTCCACTGTAACCCCTAGGTCCTGGATGGGGCAGTGAGTGGAACAGGCTGGGGGAGGGGTGGAGATGGGTGGTCTCCTAGGGTGGGGGGAGCCCTGGTGGGTTTGGGATTCTTGTGACTGGCACAGGGGTGTAGCTGGGACTGATGAGGGAGCCAGATGTGAGAGGGCAGGGCAGGGCCTAGGAGCGGGATCACAGGAGTTCACCCCCTGGGACTAGCCTGGGGGCCCTGCCCTTAGCTCTGGAGGGGTTGGCTGGGCCGGAGGGGGCCCCGGGCTCTGAGTGGGAAGGATGCACTGACAGAACCTGGGCTCAGCTCCTGGCCCTGACACCAACTTGCTGGGCTACCCTGGGCACGTCCTGTCCATCCTTCTCTGGGACTCAGCCCCCAGGGGCTGATGGTGCTTCCCCACCTGCAGGGAGTGCGCAGACAGGTTGGGGGTCGTAGGAAAACTTGTCCATGGTGATTTGCTGCCCTGTGCTGGGCGCTCCCTTGGTGCCTAGTTAGGTGGCCAGTGACTGCGCCAGAGGGATTTGGGGCTAACAGGCTGCAGGGGCGTGACTGGTCGCTGATGGTTTTTCTCCTGCTGCCCCACAGAGCTCCAGAAGGCGAAAGACAAGGCCCAGAGGAGTGGGAACCTGAAGGAGGAAGCTGTCATTTGTAACCAGCTTGGGGAGATCTTGGCTAGACATGGTGAGTGGGTCCCAGGGCCCTGCTCCTGGTGGGTGAGGGTGGCCGGCTCGCTCCTGTCTGTCTCTGGTGGCTGAGGCTGACTTTGTGGGAGATAGGGTCTGGAGAGCCCTTTGCCCGTGTAGGTTTTGGGGCCCTGCCTCTGCGCCGTGCCCCCCCCCCCCCCCCCCAGCCCCCCGAGTGCCGCATGCACAGGCCAGGGGTGAGATGGGATCTCTGCGCTAGGATCGGGGTCGGCCCCTCTCACACTGAAGCAGGTTGCTGGCCCGTCTGGTGCCCTGTCTAGCGCTGCCGGTGCGTGCTGCCGCAGGAGAAGGCGGAAAGGCGGGTGGTGTGGTGCAGCGTGGGCAGAGGGGATTCCGTCTGTCCCCCATGGGGAGCACAGTGTCCTGTAGCAGGATGTGCGATCGCCCCACTTCAGGGCCATCATTCCAAAGTTAGTCACTGTGAAGTTCTCTAGGCTCTGGTTATGTTTGTGGAGGCCGGGCGGAGGAGGGCGCCTGGTGCTGGGATGGCCCTTGGTTCCTGGGGAGTTAAGTCCAGAGGCTGGGACCAGCCCTGTGTCTGCCGCACAGCCGAACTTCCCCCTGCTGGTGGTGCCGGAGGAGCGGGGTTGGCGACCACGCTCTCCATCCTGGAGCTTTAGGCTCGTTTGGGTGCACTGGGCCCAGGTCAAGGAGCGCCTTGAAGATCAGGGCTGAGACGCTGAGCTGGGCTCTGTTGTCCGGGAAGCCAGCGGAGGACGGGCCTGAGGTGCTGGTGGAAGCCTGTGGCGCTGAGGAGATGCTGCAGCATTCTGTACTTGCTAGAGTTTCCTACGTGCTGAAGGCTTCGTGCCCAGGTGTGCCGCATTGCTGGAGCCCAGCGGAGAGTCAGTGTAAGGCCAGGAGGGGCAAGCACATTATCTCATCTGGACACCAGCACCTGCCCGCTGACCCCAACAACCGAAACAAGGCCAGTGCACCACAGGAGGCTAGGCTGGTATGGGCAGAGAACAGGAGGGGCCAAGCAGCACCATGGCCCATATAATCCTGGCAAGTGACCCACACCCTCCAGAAGAAGGTGAAAACCCCACAGTGTCCCTGCCATTGTGACTGGGGGTGGGTGGGGGGGAATTCCTTTCTGACCCACGTGTGGCGATCAGTCAGACCCGGAGCATGTGAGCGGCAGCAAGGCAGCCCAACCTTGTAGCACGAGACTCAAGGAGCTCTATTCGTTGGCTTAACGTGACAGTTAAGGGGCGACTGGATCAGTTGATAAGTACTTACATGGGGGGCACGTATTTAATACCAGGCTCTTCAGTCTCGCAGAGGAAGGTCTAATGGGATCCAGTGGCTGGGTGTTGAAGCTAGACACATTCAGCCTGGAAATAAGGTGCACGTTTTTGACAGTGAGGGTCATTAACCACTGGACCAATTCCCCAAGGGGTGTGCCGGATTCTCCACCACTGCTCTGCTCTGGGAATGACTTGGGGGCAGGGCTCTGGCCTGTGTTACACAGGGGGTCAGCCTGTATGGTCACACTGGTCCCTACTGGCCTTGGAATCTATGACGAGGAGAGAGCCCCAACACCCCTCCCCCCCACCCCCCGGAATACGTTGGGGGGTGGATAAAAATCCCTTGCTGTCCCCTGCAGATCACCAATGGAGACCCTGAAGCATGAGCATTAGGAACATAAGACAGAAACTGGAAGGATCCCCAGAGCTACCAAGCCCTGCCCCCGTCATCACAAACAGCCCCCTCATACAATCACACTCATAATTTTGCCCAGCTTGCTCTCAAACCTAACAAAGTTGTTTGTCCCCCACAACTCCTGGTGGGAGGTAGTTCCAGAACCTCCCTCCCCTTCACTGCCCACCTGAATTTATTCATAGCCATTTGTTCTCAGGCCAGCATTGTTGTTTAGCTTCCCTAGCTCTTCCCCCTCCCTGGGTTTACCTGCCCGGCGTGTTACCAGAGAGTAAGGAGATTCCCTCGCAGCCGCCTTTGTGCCACGCTAACCAAGCCAGGCTCTTCCAGTCGCCTCTCCTGAGCCAGGCTCTGCGTTCCTCTGAGAAGCCGAGTCGCTCTTCTCTGCCCCTTGCCCAGTATGAATTCACCTTTCGTGGCCATGAAATTGTACTCAGTATTCCAGATCCGCCCTTCCCAGTGCTTTGTACAGTGCCATGAACACTCCCCTCTCTCTACTGGAGAGACCTTGCCTGAGACAGCCTAGGATCGCATTTGCCTGATTCATGGCTGCCTCATATTGGTGGCTCCTAGTCACCCTGTGACCAACCCACACACCCAAGTCTCCTCTTCTGTCACCTCCGGCTGATGAGCCCCCAGCTTGGAGCAGAAATTCTTACGATTAGACCTTAAGTCCATGACCTTGTCCTTTGTACAATTAATTTCATCCCATTTCTTCTACTCCAGTCTTCAAGACCATCTAGATCTTCCCGTCTAATATTCTGATCCTCCTCCAGAATGACCATCCCTCCTGACTTCATATCATCAGCCAATTCCATTCGCCTGCTTCTGCTTTTTGTACCATGGTCATTAATAAAAATCCAGACTAAAATTGGGCCCAAGACTGATCCTTGAGGAGCTCCACTTGGAGCCTCGCAGTCTGATCATTCTCCTTTCAGCACAATCCGTTGCCTTTTCCCCTGAAGCTAGTTCCCTTCACCTTCCAGTCCTTGGGCTGAGCCCCATCTTCTCTAATTAAACTAATTTCTCATGTGGCACCGTGTCTAACACTTTCCTGCCATCCACGTGTATTAGATCTGCTGGGTTTCCCATAGCTAGAAAATCAGAGGTGACGAGGGTCATCTGCTCTCACATCCCCAATGCTGAGTACACTTCAGATCGGAGCATCGGAGCCCTGAGAGCACACTTGCATCCCCAATGCTGAGTACACTTCAAATTGGCTCTCATCCGGGGCCAGGGTTAGTGTGTCTCCGGTTAGTGCCGTGGCTAATGAAGCAGGTGCTGCCTCTCCCACCTTGGGCAGCAGGTTCGCTTCCCCCTCACCCCGCCTCCTTTCTCTGCTCCCGGCAGGGCGCTATCGGGAAGCGCTGGAGGAGCACCGGCAGGAGCTGCGGCTCCTGGAGAGCGTGGAGGACGTTCTTGGCTGTGCCGTGGCCCACCGGAAGATTGGGGAACGCCTGGCCGAGCTGGAGAACTATGAAGCTGCACTGAAGGTAGGAGGGTGGGGAGCTGATCGGCCGCGGGGATCGGGACTCTCCAGGGAATGGGGATGAAAGCTGATTCCCCGGAGTTCAGCCCCCCTGAAGACTGCAGTGTGGGGGTGGTGAGGGTGCAGCGGGGCAGGGATGAGGGGGGAGAATAGCTGCAGAGGTTTAAAGGGGAACACTGGGGCACGTGGTGGTAACCTCTGAGCTGTCAGCCCCGGAGAGCCCAGTTCAGAGCCAGCCTGGATCCCCAGGGCTTGGGGGTCTCCGCTGAAACCCGCTCACAGTCCTGCCCCCTCAGCACCAGCGCCAGCACCTGGAGCTGGCCCGCACCCTGTCTGACCACACCGAGCAGCAGAGGGCCTGGGCCACCATAGGCCGCACCTACATGTTCGTGGCTGAGAGCGGCCAGGCGGGCGAGGCGCTGCGGGAGGCGGAGCAGGCCTTCATGAAGAGCCTGGCCATCCTGGAGGAGAAGCTGGAAGGTGAGGGCCTGGTGGGCGTGCGGGGCTGGGAGCTGCGGGGCACAGAGCTGGGGCAGGGGCGTGCGGAAGGGCTGCCAGCTGGTGATTGGAGCGGCCACGGGAGGAAATGCCAGTTGGGTTCCCCTGTGACAGCCTGGCTGGGCAATCCCAGTACCCACACTTCACCCATTGTCCCCGCACCAGAGCTGGGATCCTCCCGGTCCCTGAGCTCCATCTCCTCCCTGAGGCACAAAGGGACAGAGCCTTGTGGGATATACAGGGGCACTTAGGGGACTTCCAGCCCTATCTGACCTCTACGCCAGGGGTCAGGCAGGACTGCGCCCTAGTCTGTCCTGGCGCTCCCACCCCTTCCCTTGGGAGATGATTCCCCCGGCGGATCCAGTCAGCCACAGGACTATGTTTCCTGGCATTCAGCCTGGCTCTTTGTGGCAATCGTGCTGTTCCTGGCCCCCTGGGCCCTGGAGCTCCTGCCTGGCAGATCTGGGTGGGTGAGGAGCAGGGACGTCCGGAGCCAGCTGGGTAACGGGCTGGCTCTGGGTGTCCCAGGGACGGTGCCGCAGCGGGAGCTGAGCGAGATGAGGGCCCGGCTTTACCTCAACCTGGGCTTGGTCTATGACAGCATGAAGGACCAGGCCAAGTGCAATTGCTACATCAAGAAGAGCATCTTCATTTCGGAGTAAGGCCCTGGCCCCTTTCTCGGGGGCGGGGGGGAGGAAGGAAGAGGAGAGGTCTCTGCAGCCCCACCGAAGGCCCCTTTCCCGGGGCATGCTGGGAGGCCCCTTTCCTGGGGAAAGAGCTTGCACGTTTCCCCAGGATTCAGCCCAAAGCCCTGGCCCACCCTCCGTTCCTGCGTGTGGCTGTTGGATGAGGGGGAGCCCGCTGGTTGCTGGGGCTAAGGGGTGTGGCGGGCCGGGTATGTGTGTATGGGGGGGCGTGACCCCGAGTCGTCCCTGGCCATGACCCCGCCCTCCCTCCAGGCAGACTCGCCTCTTCGAAGACCTGTACAGGGCCTACTTCAACCTGGGCAACATCCACCTGCGGGAGGGGCAGTACTCCAAGGCCATGCGCTGCCTGGAGCGGGCGCGGGACTGCGCCCACACCATGAAGGAGGGGTGCATGGAGAGCGAGTGCTGCACCAGCATCGCCCAGGTGAGTGTCACCAGCTGCTGGGAGGCAAAGGGGCCGCTCCCCCCCCCCCCCCACACCAGCGGGGGGTCCACTTTCTCCTGGGGTGGCTGTGAGCAATTGTACCTCCCTGGGGGCTCATCTGCCCTCCCCTTCTCTGAGCCTGGTGCCCCGGTGCCTTGCAGGTGCTCCTCAGCCTGGGGGACTTTGAGGCCGCCAGGCGCTCGCTGAAGAAGGCCTACGTGCTGGGCTCGCAGCAGCCCCAGCAGCGCGAGAGCATCCGCAGGAGCCTGCGATATGGTGAGCGCGCCAGAGCCGAGCTCCCTGAAACACGGAGCTCAGGGCCGGGCTGCAGGGATTGGGTGGGGGGGGATCCAGTCTCTGCAGCCGGCCTGGGGGGATCCCCTGGGGGAGGCTGGGGTGTCTGCTCCCCAGGGCTCAGCACTGAACTTTGCGAGACTGACTAGGGCAGGGAGCCCTGTGGCTCTGGGGGCTCAGCCCCAGAGGAGATTCTCGTCTGGACCACCTGGCTGTCAGTACCTGGCCCGGCCCAGCCCCTTCCCCTCCAAATCCCCTTCTGTGGCTTGTGGCCCATGGAGCAGTGCCCCCAGCACCAACCCCCTCCCCACAGGCACGCTCAAGGAGAGGACTCGCAGCTGTTGGGGTGCAGGGTTCAAGGCTGGCACAGGCTCTTCCTCCCAGGGGGTGGCCTTCAGGGCTCCTGGTAAGTCCCTGACGTGGCCCCCCCATGTCACCACGGGGCACCTGCTTTCTGTGACTGAACCCAGAGCCAGCCCAGGTGGGTCTGGGAAGGAAGCTCAGCAGCTGCCCAGAGGATGGCCGGTGTCCCGTAAGCCTGCGGGCTGGGTTGGGTGAGGGGGACCTTGCGGATCCCCTGCCTGCCCTGCACCCCTAGGGGACGAGAGCTGCTGGGAGGCCTGCCCAGGCCTGGCGTCCTGAGCCCCCGGCACATGCTGCTCACGCTGCCGGCCTCTCTTGCAGCCCTGACGGTGAGCCGTCTGCAGGAGGCCCTGGAGGAGGCCGCGCCCGGCGACCTGCAGGCAGCCCTGGGCCTGTGCGAGCAGCTGGGGGACCTGTTCTCCAAGCACGGGGACTATCGCCGGGCTGTGGAGTTCTATGAAAGGCAGGTGAGTCAGGGGCTGCTCGGGCAGGGGGCAGGACAAGCTTGCCCCTGGGCTGTGGGGCCTGTGCCGGCGGGCATCCTGCATGGATAAGGGGCTCCCCCTTCCTCCTAGCCACTTCCGGGGTGCTGGTCTGGAGAGGGGCCATGCCAGCCACTCTAGATTCACGCACGGGGTGTGGGGTGTACGAGCCAGGGGAGTGAGCCCTGGGGCAGGGCGGGCTGGCCCTGGGCAAGGTTGGCTGTGTGGCTGGGCACCCCTGGGCAGAGCGCACAAGAGACCGTGTCTCTCCGGGCAGCTGCGTTACGCCGAGACCCTGCGGAGGCCTGAGCAGGAGCTGGCTGTGATCCACGTCTCCCTGGCTGCCACCTACGGGGACCTGAAGGAGCATGGCCGGGCCGTGCAGCACTACCAGGCGGAGCTGGTGCTGCGGCGTGGGAACCCGCTGGAGGTGAGAGGGGCAGCCTGGACTGTGCCCGGAGCCCTCAGTCCATGGAGACAGACCCCCACCCAGGGGGAGGCCAGGTCGTGCTGGGCCCGGGTCCCCATTGGTATGTTAGGGGAAGCTTGGCTAGCAGGCAGAGCCTGGCTAGGGCCCCACGGAGCGGGGCAGGCAGAGGGGCCAGGATGTCACCTTTACCTGCCCCTGCTGGCGATGGCGGGTGGGCACACTGCCAGCGGAGCTCAGCCTCTGGCGGGCAAGGGAGGAGCCGGGGGGCTGGACTGGTGCCGGCGGGCTGAGCCCAGCCCCTGACCCGTTGTCCCTGCGCCCCAGGAGGGGAAGACCTGGCTGAACATCGCCCTGGCCAGGGAGGAGGCCGGCGAAGGCTATGAGGCGCTGGAGTCCTGCTTCCGGAGTGCACTGCAGTGTGCGGAGCGGGCCGGGGAGCCCAGGCTGCAGGTGACAGGGGGGAGGGCTCTGAGCTGCTCCCCAGCGCGGACTCCGGTGCTTGCCTGCAGCTGGCAGCGCCCCTCTCAAGGTCCTGCGAGCCGGGGAGTGAGCTGGGAATGGAACCCAGGAGTGCTGCCTCCCAGTCCCCTGTCCTAACCACTGGACCTCACTGCTGGGGCCTGCTGCTGAATGTGTCACTTTCCAGCCCCCTCCCCACACCCGACATGCAGCCCCTCCTGGCTGCCCCCGCTCCTCTCTGGCACGTGCCCAGGAAGACTCCATTTAGCCCGCCTACCAGGGGACGCGGCTTCTCGCTTCGCCCGGGAGCCCAGGCTGTACCCAGCTGTACTCAGCATTGCAGAAGCCCTGGGGGGGGGCAGTGGAGGGAAGGACGTGGGGTGCTGGGGCCCTGAGCTGAAATGCGGCCAGTGCAGCTGGGACTAGACTCGTGGGGAGCCCCACCTAGCCAGCGTCCCCCCAGCCTCACCTATAGCCCTGCCTGCTGGGCTGGGCCAGGGCTGGGGGGGTCTGGGAGCTGCCCCGACAGCCGGTGCCTCATCCCCACTCACCGCAGCGCCCCCACCTGGGCCGGGCCAGGGCTCGGGGACCCGGGAGCGTCCCACTCCCAGCCAGAGCTCCTGCCTCCTCCCCTGGCCCCCCTTCTGGGGCAGGGTGATCAGCCCATCTCCCTTTGTCCCCCAGCGGCAAATCCTGCGGCACCTTCACCCCATTCAGCAGAAATGGGGGTGCCCCGAGGCCCCCGACACGCTGGCCAGGCTGCAGAGCCTGTGCTGCTCGCAGGGCTGGAGCGCAGCCGGGGACAGTGACGAGGAGGAGCTGGAGAGCAGCGAGCCCCTGGAGGAGAGCGACCTGGAGCTGTCTGAGAGCGGTGAGTGGGCGGGGGAGGGGAGAGGGGGCAGGGGGATTCCTGGGGACCCTGGAGTCGAGTCCTGGCAAGTGAGCGGGGTGGGAATGTGGTGGGCGGGGCTGTAGCCCCGTATGTGCCTTGCCTGGCATGTGGGGCCCCATGTCTGCAGGGTGGGGGGCTGTATTGTAGCCGGCTCCCCCGGCTCCGGCCCTTCCCCCGCCCAGCACAGCGGTACCTCACCCGGGCCTGTGTGTTCCAGATGGGGAGGAAGAAGACCTGGACGGCTACAACAAGAGCGTGCCCGGCCGGCGCAGGATCACCAAGGTGAGGCCGGGGCCTGGGCGCAGCGTTCTCACCCCGGGAGACTAATCGGGGGCCAGGCTGAGACCCTGCAGGGCTCATCCCGGGCAAGGGCTGGATTGCGGGTGGGGGCGGGGCTGCGTGGAGGTTGGCGATGATGGGGATCTGATATGGGGATCTGATCTGGGGCCCCCTGGGCAGTTCTGATCCTGGTGCTTCCCTCACCCCCCATGCCCCTTCAGTGGAACCGGCGGAATGACCGAGGCGAGACCCCGCTGCACCGAGCTTGCATCGATGGGAACCTGCGCCGGGTCCAGTTCTTCCTGGAGCAGGTAGGAGACAGTCCCCGGCTCTCAGGCACCGGCCCCAGGAGGCCCCTTCCCTGTCGCCCCGCAGCTTCTGGGGTGGTGCGGGTGGCTGGGGAGTTGGCTGGCCCTGCAGAGCCCCTTCATCAGAACATAAGAACAGCCATACTGGGGCAGACCCAAGGTCCATCTAGCCCAGGATCCTGTCCTCTGACAGTGGCCAGTGCCAGGTGCCCCAGAGGGAATGAACAGAATCATCAAGTGATCCATCCCCTGTCGCCCGTTCCCAGCTTCTGGCAAACAGAGGCTCGGGACACTATCCCTGCCCATCCTGGCTAATAGCCATTGATGGACCTACCCTCCATGAATCTATCTAGCTCCCTTTTGAACCCCGTTATAGTCTTGGCCTTCTCAACATTCTCTGGCAAGGAGTTCCACAGGTTGACAGTGTGTTGCGTGAAAAAATACTTTCTTGTTTTAAACCTGCTACCTATTAATTTCATTTGGTGACCCCTTGTTCTTGTGTTATGAGAAGGAGTAAATAACACTTTCTTCTTTCCTTTCTCCACACCAGCAGTGGGCACGTTTTAGCAAGGGCTGAAGGGATCCCGCTGGCGATGGAAGCGCTGGGATTGGTGGGTGGTCCCGGGGGGTGGGCAGGTGCATTGGGGGGAAGAGGTTTCACAGCTCTCCCCATCAGGACTTCCGGCCTCAGTGTAACCCCCATGCCTGTTTTCATGTCTCTTCCTTCCTGGTGCCAGGGTCACCCTCTGAACCCGCGGGATTACTGCGGCTGGACCCCCCTGCATGAGGCCTGCAACCATGGGCACCTGGGTGAGTGAGGGGGGGCAGTGAAGTCTGGGGCAGGGAGCCAGAGGGGCCATGTCACCGCTGCCTGGCACTAACTGCTGGCTCCTGTGCCCAGAGATCGTCCGGCTGCTGCTGGAGCGTGGCGCCTCCATCGATGACCCCGGGGGGCCGGGCTGTGAGGGGATCACCCCCCTGCACGACGCCCTCAACTGCGGCCACTTCGAGGTGGCGGAGCTGCTGCTCCAGAGGGGTGCGTCGGCGGTGCTGAGGAACGCCAAGGTGAGGGCAGGGGCTGGGCTGGGCTGGGCGCACCCCGCCTAGCTGCAGGGTATATGTGTGGGGGCAGTGCCCTGGCTTCTGGGGCCAGGCTGGCAGCAGTGTCGCCCTGAGGCCCTGCCTGCAGTGGTGCCCATGGCCTATGTCTCGCCCCGTGCAGGGCCTGAGCCCGCTGGGCACCCTCCAGGAGTGGGTGAGGATGTACGGCAAGGACCTGGACCAGGAGACACGCCGGCGCTGCCGAGCCATGGAGCGGCTGCTCAGGGAGGCCGTGGCAGGGCGAGGTGAGGCCAGACTGGTCGGGGAGTGAAGCTGAGGGGCGTCTCCAAGGGGCAGCATTGGGTGGGCCCCGGCCCCGGCTTGCTCTTTCATTTTCACCGGGTGCCCTGGCTTCTCTGCTGAGCCCTCAGTGCAGCTCCCAGACCCACTGGCAGGGGGTGGGCTGGAGTCCCCTGCCCCTGTCCTGGGGAGCGCGTCTAGCCTGGTACCAGGGGCTGCCTTTCCCCCTCCCTGTCTCCCCGCTGTGCTCTGCAGCCCCTTGCTCTCGGGGTGTTTGGCCCTGGATCTGGGGGCCATGGGCCCAGCTCATGGGGTCTCTTGTCGCCCCCACAGCACCTGATGCAGCCCCGCCCCCCCGGGACATTCTGCACAGCCAGCTGTTTGATGCTGAGCTCTCGGAGCCTCTAACGCTGCGCCCCTCTGCTCCGGCCCCACAGCCCCGGAGCGGGGGCCCCTCCAAGGAGCCCCCTGCGCCCTGCGGGCTCCCCAGTCAGCATGGTGGGAAGGGGTCAGAGCGCAGGGCCGAGCAGGACGACTGCATGACCCCACTCCGGCCCGTCAAGAAGAGGCAGCGGCTCCTGGGCCAGAGGGAGGATTGCCGGACACCGGGGTTCCTGGTGCAGGAGGAGCCTGAGCTGCCCACCCGTGGTGGTGGCCAGGCGGAGTATGAAGCAGCCATCCGTAGCGTGGGCAGTGCCCAGTCCTGCCTGGGCACAGAGCCGGTGCCATCCGAGACCCCTGCGAGGCCGGCCCTGATCCCAGCAGACGAGTACGTGGGGGACGACTGGCTGGAGGATGACCTGAGGGCGAGCCGCGAGCCCCGCAAGAGGAGCCGCTGGGGCCAGGGGGAGTCGGGCTCGGACTCTGGAGACGCCACAGGGCCCGAGAGCGACGGCGGGGCCCCCCCCCAAAGGAGGAGGGCCCGGCAGAGCCGCCTCACCCAGATTGTGGACAGAACAGTGCTGGGCCGATCCCGCGGAGGCTGCGCCCTGGGGGGCCCAGAGACCGCCGCCACCCTGAGGCCCACGGACAGCAGCCGAGCCAATGGCCTGAGAGGCAGTGGAGAGGCCCCGCAGGTGAGGCGCCCGGGGTGTCGGGCTCACAGTGAGGAGGGCGTGGGGTACCCTTGGGGTGTCCTGTGTGCCTTGACTCCACCCTCCTGTCCCCAGCTCCCTTCGCTGTCTGCAGCCCCCGCTCGGCCGCCCCCCATTCGAGTGCGTGTCCGGGTCCAGGACAACGTCTTCCTTATCCCCGTGCCCCACAGGTGAGAGCCGGCTCGTGGCCTTCGTCCCGGTGTGGCCCAGTGCCCCTGGACCTCCACCCCAGGCCTCCTGGGCAGGGGGGCGGGTGGAGTCCTGCCCCCTGCAGGTCAAGTGTGAAGCAGCATTAGCAGCACCCTCCAAGGGTCTGGCTCCTAGGCAGCTGCTGGGGCCCATCCCCCTGGGCGAGGGGTTGGCCAAGGGGGTCAGGTGCTCGGGGTAACACCGCTCTGAGTAGGACGTGATCCCCCTCACAGCCACTGGGGAGCGGGGCGGGGGGTGCCTGCGGGGCCTAGTTCCGGCTGAGGACCGGTGGCCTGTAGGGGACGCTCCGCCTCAGCCCCTCCCGTCCCTTGCAGCAGCAGCGAGAGCCGCCCGGTGGCGTGGCTGGCAGAGCAGGCGGCCCAGCGCCATTACCAGACGTGTGGCCTGCTGCCGCAGCTCACCCTCAAGAAGGAGGGGGCTCTGCTGGCGCCCCAGGACCTCATCGTGGACGTGCTGCAGAGCAACGAGGAGGTGAGTGGGGGGCGTCCGAGCCAGCGTGGGCACCTCCTGGGTCGAGCCCACGTAGCTCCCCCGCAGGCCGCCGAGGGGGTCGTAGTGGGGCCCGTCACCGTGGCGTCTGGGCCCCGGCTGCTTGGTGCAGAGGACTGGGAGTCTGGACGCCTGGGTTCAGTGCCCATCCTGTGCCAATTGGACTCTCCTCTCCCTTGCAGGTGTTTGCAGAGGTGCAGTCCTGGGACCTGCCCCCGCTCGCCGACCGGTACAGGAAGGCCTGTCGCAGCCTGGCCGTGGGTAAGAGGCTGCCTTGGGGACCTTGCTGGCCCTGCTCTGGGTGGGCGCTGGAACCATCGGGCACAGAGGGATCCAGGTCTTGCTGGGTTTTGTAGGGCCCTGGGGCGGTTAGAGCACCCCCTTCCCCCTGTGTGTGGGATTACATTCTGGGGGGTAGAGTGGGAAGGACAGTCCTGGGGTCAGGGCGCCAGCCCGGGATTGGGACCCTGCAACAGCCTCCCTGTGGGGTCTTGGGCAAGTCCCTCAGTCTCTGGGCCTCTGGCTCTGGCTGTGGAAGGGGGTTGGAGGCAGATCTCCAGCCCCACGGCCGTGCGACGTGCCAGAGAAAGGCTAGTTCAGAACCTACTGAAGGGCACTCGGTGCTCTTGAGTCCCGGGGAGCTGGGCTTGGCCCGAGGGGCCATCAGTCATGGCCGACTCCTGTGCAGCGCTGGGGGCGTTCTCCCCCTGGCTGTGGCTCCAGCCTCCAGTGTCAGGGACCCTCAGCAGCAGTTCGGGTCCTCCGGTGCCCCAGTGGGCCTGGGGCGACCTGCCCTCACCTGCCCTGTCTCCGCGTTGCAGGCGAGCACCGGCTGCTGCTGAAGATCATGGAGCTGCAGGAGTCAGGCCCCTCGTTCAGCGCCTGCGGCCTCTCGCTGCGCCAGCCCCACCTCGCCCCACTCCTGCGTGCCCTCAAGCTGCAGACCTCCATCCGGCAGCTGCGGCTGGCTGGGAACGGCCTGGCCGATGGCCTGGCCGCTGAGCTGCTGGCCACGCTGGGCACTATGCCTAGCCTGACCCTCCTCGATCTGTCAGCCAACCAGCTTGGGGCCGAGGGGCTCCGCACGCTGGCAGCAGGGCTGCCCACCCAGACGGCCTTTCAGGTAGGGCTGGGAGCATGTCCAGCATCCTCTCCCCCCGCCCCAAGACTGGGCAGGGAGCGCGTGGTGCATCCAGCCCAGGTGTGGAAGAGGCCCTGGCCTCACGCCTGAGCCCTAGAGCCACAAGCAGGGGCTGGGGACCCCCAAGCTTCCCTCCCTGAGCTCCAGGGTGAGCCCTCCCAGGCTATGGCTGTTGTGCCCCAGCTGAGTTGGCACAAAGGGCCCCCAATGACCCCTGCCAGGTCCAGAGCTGGCTCTGCCCCAGGGCTGCCCTGATCAGTACCAGGTGCTGCTCTCGTCCTGCAGGCCCTGGATCTAGGGAAGGGGAAACTGCGTCCCTCCTGCTGCCGGGGAGTCTGCCCCTAGGGCCCTGCTGGCGAGGCACTGGGGTCACTT
The DNA here is from genome assembly GCF_965152235.1 of Eretmochelys imbricata. Classification (NCBI taxonomy): domain Eukaryota; kingdom Metazoa; phylum Chordata; order Testudines; family Cheloniidae; genus Eretmochelys; species Eretmochelys imbricata. Next base: position 3,117,162 of record NC_135573.1, on the reverse strand, counting down.
AGGAAAGGAGGCCCACGTGGGGGGCTCTGCTCCCACTGTCTCTTCTCCCCCTGTGCCCCTCATCATCAGGTTGGTGCAGCCCCCTGCCCGTCTGATGGCACTGGGTGTGCAGGGCAGACCCCAGAGGGTTGGGGGTGACCCCCCTGTCCACCCAGCAGCGCTGACTCCTGCCCCCCATCCTGCCAGAGCCTGGAAGAGTTGGATCTCAGCCTGAACCCCCTGGGAGATGACAGCTCCCAGGCGCTGGCCTGCCTGGTTCAGGCCTGCCCCGTCCTGACCACGCTCCGACTAAAAGCCTGCGGCTTCACTGGGGCTTTCCTGCAGCACCACCGCCTCCTGCTGGCCAATGGTCTGAAAGGTATGTGTCCCCCTGAGCAGGGAAGGGCACTGGCCACGTGGCAGAGATCATTGCTAGCCTCCTTGTGCACGATTGCAGAGGCATCTCTAGGCTAGGGACCCCTATGAGTCCCCAGAGGGACCGGGGGGAGGGTGAACAGCTCTCAGCTCGGGGGTCGAGTACGGTTCTGCTCATGGAGAGAGTCCTGATCACTGTCCAGTCCCAGCCCAGCTCTGCTGATGCCCCTCAGTCCTGCCCCATAGCTCCCCGCGATCCAGCCCTGGGCTCCCCCACCTCTGCCAACGCCCCTCAGCCCTGCCCCACGGCTCCCTGCTCTGCTGTTCTCTCCCAGTCCTGGTCTGTCTGGTACATAAGTTTTGCGTTACGCAGCTGCGGACAGGGTCTCAGGTGAGCTCCCCAACTCCCTTCCCTTGCTCCCGCGGCTGCAGGCTCGCTGTTAGCTCGCTGTCTCTCCCTGGCCCAGGCGCTGTGCACCTGAAGACCCTCGCGGTGTCCCACAATGCCCTGGGCTCCACTGGCCTGGAGCTGCTGCTCAGGAGCCTGCCCTGCGCCACCCTTAGCCAGCTGGAGATCAACTCAGTGGCTGCCCGGCTGGAGGAGCCTCTCATGGATCCAGTGGTCAGGTACCTGATGCAGGTAATGGCCCCACACGGGGTGCAGGGGCAGCTCGGGGGGAATCCTGCTGTAACCCTTTACTGGCTCCAGGAATTGCAGGAGTATTGCTCGTGGTAAGAACATGGCTCCGGCCACTGACCTCAGCCCCTGCGCTGCAAAGAGACAAGGTCCTTCCTCGGGAGCGTGACCATCCAGTGCTCCTGGTTCTGCTTCTCCCAGGTTCTCTGGGGAATCTCAGGTGTTCAGCGGCTCCGGGCCCTTGCTTGAAAGAAGGGTTTCGCCCCTGCCCTGTTCAGCTGGGGTGTGGCTTTGGGATCAGTTCCCCTCTGTTCCCTTCCAGGAGGGATGTGCTCTCACCCACCTGACTGTGTCTGGGAACCACCTGAGTGACGAGGCTGTCGAGGAGCTGGCCAGGTAAAGGGCAGTGCTGGAGTCTCTGGGCCTGGGGGTTTGGTGGGGGGGTGGGGTATGGGTGTGCTGCTGACTGTGAGGGGCTGTGATGTGGAGCTGAACTGGGAGCCTGAACTTCATCCTGCCGGGTCCTACCTGGAAGTGACCCCCCAGATCTCCTCCTGCCGGGCCCATCCCTTGGTGATGGGGGCCAAGAGTGGGCGGGGCTGCTGTATAGTAATGCTTTGTTCGATGTCTAGTTGGCAGCCGGTATCAAGTGGAGTGCCCCAGAGCTCAGTCCTGGGGCCGGTTGTGTTCAACATTTTCATTAATGATCTGGAGGATGGCATGGATTGCACCCTCAGCAAGTTCACAGATGACTCTAAACTGGGAGGAGTGGTAGATACGCTGGAGGGCAGGGATAGGATACAGAGGGACCTAGACAAATTAGAGGATTGGGCCAAAAGAAATCTGATGAGGTTCCACAAGGACAAGTTCAGAGTCCTGCACTTAGGATGGAAGAATCCCATGCACCGCTACAGACTAGGGACCGAATGGCTCAACAGCAGTTCTGCAGAAAAGGACCTAGGGGTGACAGTGGACGAGAAGCTGTATATGAGTCAGCAGTGTGCCCTTGTTGCCAAGAAGGCTAACGGAATATTGGGCTGCATTAGTAGGAGCATTGCCAGCAGATCAAAGGACGTGATTATTCCCCTCTATTCGGCACTGGTGAGGCCACATCTGGAGTACTGTGTCCAGTTCTGGGCCCCCCACTACAGAAGGGATGTGGACAAATTGGAGAGTCCAGTGGAGGGCAACGAAAATGATCAGGGGACTGGAACACATGACTTATGAGGAGAGACTGAGGGAACTGGGATTGTTTAGTCTGCAGAAGAGAAGAGTGGGGGGATTTGATAGTAGCCTTCAACTACGTGAAGGGGGGTTCCCAAGAGGATGGAGCTCGGCTGTTCTCAGTGGTGGCAGATGACAGAACAAGAAGAAATGGTCTCAAGTTGCAGTGGGGGAGGTTTAGGTTGGATATTAGGAAAAACTTTTTCACTAGGAGGGTGGTGAAGCACTGGAATGGGTTACCTAGGGAGGTGGTGGAATCTCCATCCTTAGAGGCTTTTAAGGTCAGGCTTGACAAAGCCTTGGCTAGGATGATTTAGTTGGGGTTGGTCCTGCTTTGAGCAGGGGTTTAGACTAGATGACCTCCTGAGGTCTCTTCCAACCCTGATATTCTAAGATTGTGGGTGGGAAGAGTGAGGCCGGGGGCTGTTTGACTCAATTCTTCCCTGTTGGTTCCAGGTGCCTCCTGGTGTGTCCACCTTTAGTCTCACTGGATTTGTCTGCAAACCCCGGGATCACCATTGTGGGCTTGCGGATGCTGCTATCAGCCCTGGGGGAGAGGAACCAGGGGCTCCGCTCCCTCAGCCTGGCAGGTGAGGGTGAAAAGGGCTTGGAGATCCCCAGGTCACTGGGGTGGGTCTAGTGAAGGGTCCTGCTTCCCAGTCCCTGGCCCTAAGAGAAGTGCTGGGGCAGGGGGAGAAATGCAGTCCCTGCTGGGCCTGTCATGAGACTGACCCTGGGCAGGGGGCTGCGAGCACCAGGACTGGGGTGGGGTGGAGTTAGCTCTAGAGCCAGCCTAGGTCACAACTGCCACATCTCCCTGCCTACCTGGGGGATTCCCAGAGCGCCCAGCAGCCGGGGAGTGACCTGGCTGAGCCCTGGGGGATGGCAAAGCCACCCGCTGGTGTGGCCCAGGTACTCCTCTCCTGGTGGTGCGCAGAGGGGAGCAGGTCAGACAGACGCAGCAGCTGAGCTGGGGGGGTCCAGGACTGGAATAGCTGGGGGCTGCAGCTGATAAAGGGCATGGGCAGAGCTCAGGAAGGGACCACGGGGATCACCTAGCCTGACATCCCTTTCCCTGGGTCCCGCATTCCCTACGCTGGCACAATGGCCTCTTCCCTTCCTGCAGGCTGCAGCGTGCGAGGCCCACTGGACAGCACCACGTGGGCCCGGGTCTCTGCCAAGGTGCGCGAGTTGCGACTCTGCAGCCAGCAGCTGAGCAGGAGCGACCAGCGGGGCGTGGGCGAGTCCTGGCGTGGCCCCGCGGGCACCTCTCTGTGTGCAGTCACTCGGCACCACAAGCTGTTCTGCAAGAGCGTGTGACGGGACCTGCTGCCTACTGCTGTATAGATCCCTCAGGGCCTGCTTGACTCCTTCCTCAGCCGTCCCTGGAACTGCAGAGCTAGGGGGCATTCTGGAGGTCGGTCCTCCTGGGAGGCAGTGGCCATTGGCAGAGGGGGGGTCTGGCGGTAGGAGGAAGCAAGCATTGGCTGGCCTATGCCAGCAGCTGTTCTGCACTCAGCCCTGGCCCATGGGGAGAGGGTGCAGGGCCCTGGCTGCTGGCGCTTATCCTGCCATCTCCAGGTGCTTGGGGCCCTTTAGCTTTGCCCCGCCTGGCACCTCTGCAAGGTGAGAAGGGAGTGTTGGTACCATCTTATCCAAAGGAGGCAGGATGCCAGACACTGCGATCAGTGGAACTCCCTCCAGAACCGTCCACGCCCTGGGGATTGCTCAGCTCTGGATCGACAGCCTCTGCTGTGGCCAAAGGAGGCAGCGAGTTACCTGGCCCGCACTGCTCACAGAGCGATGGTGGGAATTCCTAGTGTGCTGCTTGAGAGATCACTTACAGTCCCAGCACCCCCATACCTGGGGGTGGCTTGTGTTTTCTTGGCACAGCAACTGCCCTGGAGCAAGTTCTGAAGGTCACTGAGGCCCTGGGGCAGAAGGGCCTCCCCCCTCCATTGCCCTGGGAGCCTGACTCAGAGTGGGGGGGGGGGGGGGGGGTATTTTATTTGTCCTATAATAATCTTTCTGTAATCCAGTCCTGCAGGGGGAGGTATTCACATCCTCCCCAGGCTGTAGGGGTTCTAGCCCTACCCTTCCAGTGGCCACTTGGGCTAGTTCAGACATTACAGGTTATTTATTGACTGTCGGGTGCTTTTCCTGGGAGCACAAGGCTGGCTGCTCGTGGCCCCAGGGGCATCAGTTAACCATGGTAAATAAAGTGCTGCATTCCACCAGCTCTGGCCTTGGCTGCTCTTCTCACAACTCTCCCCACAAGCTGTCCCACAGACGTGGTTGTGGCTCTCCCCCCCTCCACAAGGCCAGCTGCTTTATCTACTGCCAGAGCAGCACCATGTGAGGCTGGCCAGGGTTCTCCCTCTCCCTGCAGACAGGAAAGGAGAACAGGAGCCAGCCCTGCCTCTGCCCAGCTTAGTGCCTGGGAGTGCTTTGGACATCTGACCTGTCTGGTCCCGAGTCAGCCATGCACCAGCTATGCCTCCTGCCCCTGAGCCCAGCACCACACCACACACGAGCTGCAGTGTGAGGGCCTTTATTAGTGCAGGTTTGTACAAGTCTCCTCCCCTGCTCGCAGGGCCGCCCCACAGCCCAGCTGCAGCAAGGGCCAGGTGGGCTCCGGCTGGAGGAAGGCTGTTCACACAGACTCCGCCCCAAGGGCTAATGCTAGGACAGCTACAGCGAACACCCCTCCCACCGGTGCAGGGAAGGGAGGACAGCATGGCAAACTCCACACCACCCATGAGTGTGCCCTACAGCAGGGCAGTGGAACGGAGCCCAGCGGCCCCCGCCTGAGCGCTATACATGGGGAGGGGCTCCCAGGAGGTGGGCAGCTGGAGACACCAGTCCAGGGGGGCGCTGGTCCAGGCTCAGGAGTGCAGGAAGCGGTTGAAGGCGTTGTAGGCTGATTCCAAATCAAACAGCATCTGGCGCACTTGGGAGTCATCCAGCTCATCCGAGGCAGACATGCCACTCAGCGTCTGCAGCCTGCCAGGGAAGAGTCAGGGGGAGGGTCCAGCCCTGAGACTCCTCCCACTCCAGGGCAGGAAGAAAGCTCTTAACAAGGGGACTGGGCTGCACTAGCAGGAGTGGGAGAGGGGCAGGGAATAAAACAGACTCATTCCTCTACAGCGCTGACCTAGGGGAAAGCCAGGATCAACCTGGGGCTCCTCCAGCCCCTGCCCAACCCCTAGCTGGGCAGGATGATAAACAGCCCCTGGTCAGAAACATGGCAGGTTGGTGCCAAAGATCATCTTACCATGAGCCTCCACCCCGGGGTTGCCCTGACCTCCCCCAGCAAAGGGAGTGCCAAAGGCACTCTGCCAACAGGCCTGCCTGCAAAGCAGCCCTCCTCAGCCCGGTGGGTGGAACAGCCCTCTCAGTTCTGCATAAGACCCACTGGGGGGGCAAGGCAGGCCCAGGCCTCTGGCATCCCCTCTGCCTGCCTGCTTGAGCAAGCAGAGATAGCAACAGAGGAGGGGCCCCCGGAGAGCCATACTCACCACTGGTTCACTTTCTGTCGCCCCTCGAAATCAGGGGGCAGGTGGCTCATGCGGTTCATTGTCTCCATCAGCTCTCGCAGGTCCGGCTGGATCTGGGGGCACAAACACATAAGCCTGAGCCTTTCCTGCCCCACCCCCCAGAACTGGCTGGAATAACCCCACCCTATGGGGCAGAAAGAATCCTCCCTCCACACCTCACTCCATGCAGGAATCTCTCCACACAGCCAAGTGCTGATCCCAGTAAGGAAGTCTCCACGCCCCCTTCCCATGGCAATTAGCATGGCACAGAGTCACAGCCCATCGTCCTATAGGCTGTTCCCCTTCCCTCTCCTGGGCCAAGGAGGAGATGCCTTGGGAAGCCAGCTGGGGCGCAGGCTCCAGGCAGAGTTCTCAGGGACTCAGCCTGGCTGTCTGCCCCAATCTCACCTCATCCATAGCTCGGATCTCCAGGCGCAGTTTATCCATCACCGTGATGAAAAGCTGGAAGAGAGAAGAGACAGCTCAGTAAAGGCCTGGAACCCCAGGGAAGTAGGGGAACGGCACCTGACAACCCCAGCCTTCCTAGGACAGCCCCCTGAGCATGGGCAGTGCGTAATGGAGGCTAAATCTCCCCAAACCTCTCACTGCCAAGGTGGAGTGGGAGGGGGACAATAGTGGTTTTGGGGCCCCTGGAAAAATCCCCCCCAGCCATGGCCCCGGGGCTGGAGGAACTCTTGCTCCCTGTCCCCACAGGGGGTGGGGAGAGGGAGAGATGGACCAGGACAGGGCTGCAGGTGGAAGGGGTGGAACAGGGCAGGGGCTCAAAGCTCTAGGTGGGCCACAGGGGTGGAGAGGCCAAGCTCTCAGCCCCCCAGTCCAGGGAGCTGAGAGCAATGAGTGGAGATGTGGCCTTGGCCATAAGAGGCAGAGCAGGGGGCTAGCTTCCCCAAGGGGAAGCTTCACCCGCCACCCATGCCCTTGAGAATCGGCCGGTCTAGACACACAGTGCTGGCCAGCCCCACGGGCAGAGTCCCAGAAGCACTGGGTACAGGGATTACAACACACGCAGCCCCTCGCCATGGGCAGGAACGTACGGAGACGATGTCAGCAATGCAGCGGTTCAGGTTGCCTTTGTCATCCTTGATGGTGATTGGCCGATCCTCCTTGATCCTCTCCATGGCCAGCGGGCAGTCAAGCTGCAGGAGATGGGTCAGTCACAGCGAGCCCCGGGGAAGCTCGGTGCAGGGCAACAGGGATAAAAACCCCAAACAAGCAACATTTCCCTGAGAAAGCTTCCAAGCACAGGACGGGGGTTCCACGCTCATGTTCTAACCTGGGGGTGGGGGAGGAGAGTGCAGGCCTGGCCGATAAGCTGGGAGGTGGGGGGTGAGGGGGTGAACTCACTGCCCCGGGGCCAGGAGCCTCTTTCTGTAACCCTGGCGAACAGCTGAGAGTAACTCACCACTGGAACAATTTTCCCCAGGTCATGGTGGATTCTCCATCACTGACAGTTTTTAAATCCAGACAGGCTGTGTTTCTAACAGCTCTGCTTTGGGAATGACTTGGGGGCAGGTCTCTGGCCTGTTTTACACAGGAGGTCAGATGGGATGGTCACACTGGTCCCTTCTGCCCTTGGAATAAACAAATCTATGTAGGATTTCTCTCTTCCCCCCCCGGGGAGTGGAGTCTAACCCAGTCAGCAGCGGTACATCTAAGACCACAGCCCCCCCATTCTAAGGGTTCCCCTGCGATTCCTGTCTCAGTGCCTCCACAAACTGGAGTGCCGGAGAACTTAACTCACCCGGAACTTGCGGCAGAATTCATCGATGGAGCCGATCTCGGAACCCTGCACCTGTTTGAAGGCAGCTTTGTACTGGACCAGGAGCCGGGAGCAGGCTGCAGTGTACCTGGGGCAGGGAAGAGAATATGGAGTAAGAACAGCTGCTAACAGCCGAAGCTGCTGATGCCCAGCAGGAGGGGAACACCGAGGCTGAGTACATAAAATAAGCAAGCAACTTCCTTAGGGGAAGATGAGTTCACCCGCGTAACAGTCCCCAGGCCAGGGGTGGAGCCCCAAGGCCTGAGGCCCGCTCTGGATGGAACAACACTGCCTGGCCCCAGGAAGTGTGTGTGGAGGGAGGGGCGGGGGGGAGGGGTGAGGCAAGGGGACCTAATTGGCTGTTTTGATGATTTTCTGAGCCCCCTCCCCACAACGAGGAAACGTCCCCTCCCCAGTGTGTCTGCAGGGTCTTGGGGAGCAGAAGTCACTCTGCTCCACTCAGTAATGGGAGACATCTCTGCTGAGGAATCCTGTCAGCTCGGCTCCCCGCTGCCCCACGAGAGTCCAGGCTGGAAATAAGAGCAGAGCCCGGACTCACTCGTTGGGAGAGACGCAGTCCTTGATGTAAGCTTTCTCCAGAGCCTGCATCGTCTTCACCACTGCAAACAGCTCAGCCATGTTATCGTACCTGAAACCAGAGGGCAGAAGCCTGTGAGGACGCACAGCCCGCGGATCCCCCACTCACACCCTCTGCAAAACACCCCCTCCCACACCCCCAGGAATGACACAAAGGCTCTAGCATTTCAGGGCCAAGGGCGACCACTTGCTTTTTCCAGAGATGACATTTCCACCTACTCCTTCTCCCTGGGACGCAGCCTGCGCTGGCCAGTGGCAGAGACAAGACAAAAGGGCTCTCAGGTCTTTTCTGGCTTGGCAGGGGCAGGACATCAGAATAGAGAGCTCCCTGCACCGTCAGCTCCAGCATCTTCAGAGCAAGGACCTCACTGCAGCCAGCAGCTTGAACTCCCAGTACACACACGGCAACACAGAACTGCGTACATGGGACCCAGAGGAAACCCATTCCGCTCGGGATGGACTCACTTTTCTCGCTCCCGTGCATTCTTATACAGCTTCACCTCCTGCAAGGACAGCAGACACACACAGCACATCAGGCATCACAGCCTCTGAACCGAAACCCACGCGCACAGGCTGGGGGCGGGGGGACGGGGACACAGCTGACAGACATGGAACCTCCTGCATCCTCTCCAAGGGGCAGAGGAGACGGGCTCCAGAAGAACCCCTACTGGGATGGAGATTAGGGGCTGCCCGTGTCCTCAGGAGCGTGGGGTCCCTGGATGCCCCAGGATGGAGGGGCACGCATCCATTTGCAGAGCACAAACCCAGCTTACGCTGGAAGGTCTTTCTGCCTCCTGTGCCAGAGGCGGAGCAAGGAGGGGAACACGACCGACCGAAGTGCTACTCACCTCGTACAGTTCCGGCTTATTCCCTGGGGCTGAAAGAGAGGGAAACCCGTGAACAGCAGTAGCCCCTAGGGCTTTCCAGCGATTCCCACAATGAAACGTCTCCCTGGTCACCCTGTGTTACGAAGGCCCAGGGCGGCAGCTCCTCAGCCCGCTGGCTACTGGGCGGCTGCTACCCCAGAACCCTACAACCGGCTCCAGTACAGCGAAGGCCGGCTGAGAGCGCCTGCTGGCCACCACCCATTGCTCCCAGCCAGGGAGCCAGGAGCAGCCCCCCGGGGAGACTCACAGAGATTCAGAGCTGCAAGGGACCTCGAGAGGTCACCAAATCCAGCCCCCTGCGCTGAGACAGGACCGAGACCACCCCTGACAGGGGTCTGTGCAGCCCGGTCTGAAAAATCTCCAGTGACGGGGATCCCCCAGCCTCCCCGGGGGGCCTGATCCGGAGCTGGACTCCCCCGAGCGTCAGGCCCCTGCTGCTAATCGCCGACCCCAATTGCGCCTTGTGCCCCCGGCCCCGGCGCGCAGCCCCGGGGGGAGGCCGGCCGGGGCAGGCCCAGGAGCGGGGCCGGGGCCGGACTCACCTCCCAGGCCCGGAGCGGCGGGGATCCCGTGGAACATCCTGGCGGCGGCGGCGGCGGGGCTCTGGGAGGGGCAGAGAGAGGCGTTAGCGAGGGGCGGCTCCGGCCCGAGCCCAGCCAGGCCCGACACCACGGCGAGGGGCTCAGCCCCGGCCGGGCCCCGACACACCCCGCGGGGAGGGGAGGGAGCGCCAGGCGGGGACAGCCCCGGTCCGGCACCCACGGCGGATAACGCGCAGCTGCTTCCCCCACCCCGCCGGGGCCGCCCCCCACCCCGACCCACCTGCCGGGGCCGAGCTCCTTGCTGCGGGCCGCTCGCGGGCTTCCGGGAAAATGGCGTCGGTGCCCATCGGCCGCTCGACTCGCCGGGCCTAGCGGCCCATCGGGCGCTCGGGGCTCGGCCCGGCGGCCTGGGGCTCGGCGGGGGCGGGGGGGCGTGGCGCGAGGCCGGGCGTCTGTTCTTTGAGCGGGAAAGGGGCGCGCGCGCGGCGCTGGCGCGGGGCGGGAACGAGGCTCGAGGGCAGCCGGGGCCAGCGCTGAGGGACCCCCCCCGCGCACCTGAGGCGTAGGCTGTCCGGTCGGTCCTGCTGACCGGACCCTGGCACTGGGGTGGCCGGGCGCCGCCGCGGAGAAGCGGGGGGCGCTAGAAAGCGGCGTGTCTGACCGGCATTGGAAGGCCGGTTTCTAGGCGGGATGGCGGGGGGCCGGATCAGGGGCCCCTCACCTCACCTCCCTGCCAGCGGTGACGTGTCTGTCTGGGGCTCCGGCTGCTCCTAGGCGCACGGTGCGCTGCCCCCGCCTCGAGTGCCGGCTCCGCAGCTCCTATTGGCTGGCAACTGTGGCCAATGGGAGCTGTGGGGGTGGTCGCTGCAGGCGGAGGCCGTGCGCAGAGCCGCCCGCTGCCCCTCTGCCTAGGACAGAGGTTCCCAAACTTTATCAACCCGTCAGCCCCTTTCAGTAAAATGTCAAGTCTCGTGGACCCCCGCCTAAAAATGAGTATTTCCAGGGATTTTCTCCTTTACCTGAGTATAAATTATAAAAGCAGTGATCCTGGAAATGTAAAATTTGTTTTTATGACCTGTTTATTGCACATTATTTATCATTACAGTATTTTATTACATAATGAATACGGCAACACTCTTCCAAGAGCTCACTTTCGTAGCTTGTATCGCTTTGAAGAAGCCTGTCATAAGACAAGGCCTCTCTGTTTCATCAAGGAGTATCAGATGTGAAACAACATGAAGGGATTTAAGAAGCCAATTCAAAGAGTTCCTCGTACACAAGCAGTCAGGTCTTGAGCAGTCCAGGCAAACGACGCATGTTACAACCAAGTTTAAACTTGTTCTTCATCATAATTTTAAAAACAATACTAGCTGCCCATTTAATTTTAAAACCAGCAAAAAATATCCACCTCCCTTTCCATTTCGTATAAGGGGTCTTGAAGTTTAAATCTCAGTGTGATAGCTATGCTTGTTTTGACCTGCTTAGCTCTTGGAAGTCCAGGGGCTCTGGGCTGCTGGCCCCGGGCTGCCCGAGATTCCTAGGGACAGCTTTGTCCACCATTAGGGAATTTTTCCCGAAGAACCCCCTGTAACATTTTGCAAACCCCAGTTTGGGAACCACTGGCCTAGCAGCAGCTGGAGCCCCACTTGTTGCTTGCAGGGAGCTGCCTGAGCTGAGCAGGCCCCAGATCTGGCTCCCAAGCCCCAACCAGCTGCCCTGAGGCCCTTCCTGCACCCAAACCCCCTCCCTGAGTCTGTGCTCCACACCCCTCCCCTGCCCCAGCCCTAGCCCTGCATCCCCTCCTGCACCCAAACTCGCGCCGTCTTAGTTAACCAGCATTTTTAACTTGCCAGCAACCCCCATTCCTCTAACATGCCAGATAATAAAAGCTTTGACTGTATTATTAATACCAATGTGATAAAATAGTGATGAATCTTACTGGATATGCCATGTAAGCTACCAGTGGAAAAGTTATGATCTACTAAGTATGATAGCATTGTTTGTATGTATGTATCAGGAGTTATAAATGCATGAGAGATCTGCATCTCAAACCAGTGCTGTTTCTGGTTGGCACCCACAGTCAGATGGGCATCAGCACTATCTAGCCTGTTTGATGGCCCATCAAGGGCAAGCAGCTGTACAGTGAACCCCTTGAGGGAAGCCAGGGGCTATGTCTATGAGTCAGCAGGACATGTAGGGACATGCTTGTGGACAGGGGACTCCAAGAGCTTTTCCATACCCATGTGCTGCAAGCTTGTGTCTGGTTGGGACAGAGGATGCAGAAAGCCCTGTGGCAGAGGATATAAAAAGGCAGCTGCATCTTCTCCATTTTGTCCTCAAGCCTGCTTCTCATGGCTGGAGTAACTTCTCTGTGGACGGAAGCATTGAACAAAGGACTGATAGATCCATCCAAGCTGTGGATGTGTTCCAGAGGGGCTTCACAAGCCAGCAAACCCACCCATGCTGCAAAGAACCTGCTATATGGACTCTGAAGTTATATGTCTCTACCTGAATGCTTTGACCATTTAACAACTCTTATCCTTCTTTTCTTCAGCATCTAAAACTACAAGTTGAGTTTAAAAGAATTGGCTGGCAGCCTGGTATGTTGGGTAAGCTCCAAGCTACAATTACAGTAGAATCTCAGGGCATGTCTTCACTAGCAACGTTAAAGTGCTGCCACGTTTAGTCACAGCACCAGTGTTTGGAGAGAGCTGGGAGTGAGACTATAGCTCCTCTCAGTGCTATAAAAAATCCCACCTCCATGAGGGGAGTGGCTACCTGCGCTGGCAGCAGCACTGTCTACGCTGCCAGGTTACAGCGCTGAAACTTGCAGCGCTCGGGGTGTGTTTTTTCACACCCCTGAGCGAGAAAGGTGCAGTGCTGTAAAGTGGCAGTGTAAACAAGACCTCAGTTATGAACACCAGAGCTACTAACTGACTGGTCAACCACGCACCTCCTTTGGACCCGGAAATACTCAATCAGGCAGCGGAAGAGACCAAAGGAAGAAAAGCAAATACAATACTGTGTTAAATGTAAACTACTAAAAAAAAAAGGAAATTTAAAAAAAAGATGATTTGACAAGGTAAGGCAACTTTGTGTTTGTTTCATTTAAATTAAGATGATTAAAAGCAGCATTTCTCTTCTGCATAGTAAAGTTTTAAAGCTATGTTAAGTCAATGTTCAGTTGTAAACTTTTGAAAGAACCATAACATTTTGGTCAGAGTTATGAACATTTCAAAGTGACAACGTCTGTTCCCAAGGTGTTTGTAACTGAGGTTCTACTGTAGCATTGATCTGGTAACGTGGCTGGCCCTTTGGGACTCAGAAGAATATTTTGTATAGTGAACAGAGTTTTAAATAACTTCTCACTTTACTGGACCTCTTTGTTGACTGGGAGTCAGAAACTGGAATGCACTAAATGGGGCTGTATTTTTTTTTCAGCTTCTTGATAACTGGGGCGGGGGTGTCAGGAACACTGTTTGTGGCTGGTTGGTGAGTCTAACAACAGTGTTAACCACCAGTCTTTGGGAGAATCTGCTCTCCTTTTTGCAGCCTGCCCTGACTTTGGCATTTTCAGTGTGGACTATCCAAGGCACCTCACGTCACTAGGGTCACTAACCATTGGAAAAAATGTACCAAGTATAGTGAGATTCTCCATTTCTAGACATTTTTAAATCAACTTTCATAGTTTTTATGAAAGATATGCTTTGATTCAAAGAGGAATCAATTCATGGAAGTCTTATGGCCTGTTATACAGGAAGTGAGACTAGATGATCACAGTGGCTATTCCAGCCTATGCTGGTGGCAGGAGGGGGACAAACTGGCCTAGAGCAGTCCAGCCCAGCACAGGATGGGCCAAGGTGTGACCTTTCCCCCACCCCTCTCAGCCCCTGTTCCAAACTCACCTTGGCCCCAGGAGTGTTTGGCCCAATGTGTCTGAGGGAGGGTGGGCCTGGACATCAGGGCCAGGCTGATGCCGGTTAGTCTCATCCCTAGGCTTACAGGTGCCATTGTATGTTTCTTCCTCCCTACCTTTTTTAAACTCATATGGCCCTCCTTTGCTGGCAACCAGCGTGTCTCTATCTTATCAGGCTCTGTGGGGATTTGCAGGGAGGGGTTAAGGGGGTTCCTTAGCTTGTAGCTTTTTGCCATATTAGGTCACAATTCCTACAGAGGACAGCTTGTTTACTTACCAGATCAGCTGTCGGGGTCACCAGTGGTCAGTTGTTGGCTTCATGTGTGTGTTCCCGGTGTATGCTGTCCCAGTGCTGCCCTGATAGCTGACACAGCAGACCTCATTCAAACTGCCCACAAAGACCACAAGACTTGGTTTGTGGCAAAGGCACCCAGCCAGACTCATTGTCAACAAACCACTTTATTAGTGCCCTATACGTGCTAAAGTACACTCAGTACACGTATGCTTTTGACAGTGGACCAGCTCCATGAATGGCCGGACTTTCCTTTTCCCCCTTGGCCAGACACACACACTGTGACCACTCTTCTATACGCTGATACAAACAAATTACATATTGCCCCTCTGATGTGGTTCGTTACCACTCTTTGCCTGTACATGTTGGTTTGATCAAAAACATCTTTATCCATCACACTGTCAACCTGACCTTATCTTTAGGAGGGGTCAACATGCCCTTGTCATCTTTGGGGAGTGTGTTTGTACCATACTTGGTATCGGGGGTTCTGGTACCACCCTTTTGGAATGTCTTTATGTGAGTGTCCTGGGCCTTGCACTTCTTAGGAATGTGTATGTTTTTGCAATACCAGCCCTGTTCTTGCCAGGGTCCGTGAACTTGAATGCAGGCATGTTCTGTAACAGGGCCTGACTTATGCTCACAGCCTTGACTTTTGCTCACTTTGCTTTATATCAGCAAGGCTTGACCACTACTTTAGTTTAGCCCTTATACCTGGCCTCTTATATCAGGCCTCGTGTTTCAGGCTGTCGTGGGGCACGCACACTCCATACCCCTTTGGGACAGGGCAGGGTTTTGATACCACTCCCATTACGGTCTCCCTGACAGTCTTTAGGCTGAAAGTGGTACAGCCCAGAGGCTGGAGACTGTATAGCAGCCCTTGGGATCAGGGCAGTGTGGCCCAGTGGCCACAGTCCATGTAACAGCCCTCAGGTACAGAGTTATACTGAGGCAGCAGTTGGAGCATGCCCAGCACGGTCTGAGGGGTGGGACTTCCGCCACCCATAATGTGGGGTTAACCTTCTCTTGTCCAGTACAGGGTATGCACACCCCATCACACAGGCTCTTTCTACTACAACACGATGTGACAAAGTGGGGATTTTCCCTTGTTATGTTATATGTGAGCCTATGGGGGTTTTACTGTTTTGTATGAATACGGCGTGTGCCTCAGCGTAGTGTCATCCATACATTCTCTAAGCACATTCTCCACTCCATTACCCAAGTTGTTAATGAACATCCTGAATAGTACTGGATCCAGGGCTGACCCCGCAGGACCCCACTCGCTATGCCCTCTCAGTTTGACAGTTAACCATTGATAACTACTCTTTGAGTACGGTCTTTGAACCAGTTGTGCACCTACCTTCTAGTAATTTAATCTAAACCACATCTCCCTACTTTGTCTGAGAATGTCACGTGGGACTGTGTCAAAAGCCTTCCTAAAATCAAGATATAGTGTGTCTACAGTTTCCCCCACATCCACTAGGCCAGTAATCCTGTCAAAGAAGGAAATTAGGTTGGTTTGGAATGATTTGTTCTCGGCAAATCAATGTTGGTTGTTTCTTCCCACCCTGTATTCTCTAGGTGCTTACACATTGCTGGGAGGGGGCAGCTTATCCCTGCACTAGGAAGGTAACCCCTCTATTTGACATTGGTGAGGCCTCATCTGGAGTACTGTGTCCAGTTTTGGGCCCCACACTACAAGAAGGATGTGGAAAAATTGGAAAACGTCCAGCAGAGGGCAACAAAAATGATTAGGGGACTGGAACACATGACTTATGAGGAGAGACTGAGGGAACTGGGATTGTTTAGTCTGCAGAAGAGAATAATGAGGGGGGATTTGATAGCTGCTTTCAACTCCCTGAAAGGGGGTTCCAAAGAGGATGGATCGAGACTGTTCTTAGTGGTAGCAGATGACAGATCAAGGAGTAATGGTCTCAAGTTGCAGTGGGGGAGGTTTAGGTTGGATATTAGGAAAAAATTTTCACTAGGAGCATGGTGAAACACTGGAATGGGTTACCTAGGGAGGTGGTGGAATCTCCATCCTTAGAGGTTTTTAAGGTCAGGCTTGACAAAGCCCTGCCTGGGATGATTTAGTTGGGGATTGGTTCTGCTTTGGGCAGGGGGTTGGACTAGATGACCTCCTGAGGTCCCTTCCAACCCTGATCTTCTATGATTCCTCCCTTCACGCTAGGCCAAGATTTTAGAGCACCATTGGCCAGCTGGAATGGGAGGGGGGCAGTGCTCCAGCCAGGAGGCCCCTAGCCCTCTCAAGGCACATGGCAGCTTCTGCCCTCCCTGCCTTGCCCGCCTGCTGATCTAGGGCCTGCCCATGCAGGTGGGGCTGGGGCTTCTGTACTGAGTGGCAGGGTAGCACTAGCTGAGCCTGCATGAGCCATAGTCAACCTGTGCTCTCGGATGCCGGATCCCATCCCTACATGCTCTCCCTGCCCCACTGCTGCTGGGGCCCAATCATTCCAACTGCTCTTTCCTGACTTCCCTCCCTGCTTGCTAACGCCTTTCTGGGGCTGAACCCAGAGCTGGAGGAACCTCCCCAGTTCCAGAGACAGCCCACGGCATGTCCCACAGGGGATACCCACATTGCAATGCCCAAGCTGGCCAACAGGCGGCACTGCATCCGATGAAGTGAGCTGTAGCCCACGAAAGCTCATGCTCAAATAAATTGGTTAGTCTCTAAGGTGCCACAAGTCCTCCTGTTCTTTTTGCGAATACAGACTAACACGGCTGCTACTCTGAAAACTGCTACACTACGGGATTATGCACCCAAGCATCACCGGTGGAGGAAGGAAGCTACGTTTACCTGGCTGTGAATAGGGGGATCTTTGGAGTCCAGGGGGTCTGGGCAGCCCAGTCTAGATGGGGAGGGATGGGCAGAGGGACTCTGGGGCACACCCCCCCAGGGGAGGTGATGGGGGGGGCATAACCAAGGAGATTTGCAGGGCCTGCCAGGTCAGCTGGGATCGGTGCCAGGCTCCTGTCTCTGTAGAGGCACCTGGAGCCCGTGGGGGGAGTGGGAGTGTGGTGGTGGAAGGCTGCGTTCCACTGGGGGGCCCAGAGCAGTGTGGGGGAAGGGTTATCCTGCCCCCACCCTGCAATGTTTCAGACAGGCCTCCTGGGCCAGGCAGAGCGTGACGGGAACCCCAGGCATATGAGGTCCCTAGCGATCTCCTGCCCTGGGGTGCATATGGGCACTTCCCCCTTCCCCAAGGAATCACACACATGGAGCAGGGATCAGAGCCTGCCCATGTCTCTGTCTCATAAACACGCCCAGATGCACACAGGCGCACTCCTGGTTCAGGCCCATAACGCCAGTCCCAGGGAACCCTGGTGAAACAGCCCAGTGTGGGCTGATGTGTGTTGCCTAACGCGGGTTTCCGGGGACTTGGCGGCTCTTGGACTTTGCCGCTGGAGCTCCTGCTGACTGCGCAGCGTGGGGTTCTCTGGTGCACATTGGAACGACCTGGGTCCTTTTGCGTTTCGCTCCTACAGAACCGAGCTCTCCTCGCTTTATTCTAAGGGCTGGGCCCAGGACAGAAATACAAAGGGCTAAAGCCAGACCCCGTGAGCAAATCTGCCTGGCTAGAAACATTACCCTGCCTAGGGAATTCCCCTCCCTACTAGTCCAGCTCTGGGCTCCCCTCTGCCTGCTATTAAAGGGCAAATGAGATGCTGATTATTGTTAATTATCATGATCAGTTCTTGTGCCTGGAGCCTCCCCAGGCCCTGTAACAACCCAGTTGTAGGAGAGCCTGCAGCGTCTCTTCGATACAGCGAGAGAGAGGGGAGGGCCAGGAGCCACAGATCAGTGCCCCCCCCCGCCCCCTGTGAGGCTGGTGCATGGAATGCTCCCTTGGTATTTACCCCCTCCTCTCTCACCGGTGATGTGGCAGAGGGAGCCTGGCATGAGCCCAGGGCACAGCTTGGCGAAGGGCTCTGCCTCCGTCCATGTAGCTGTGCTGGCTGCCAGGTCTCCCTTTCCTGCTGGGACATGTGCCAGGAAGGGAGGTGGGGCTGGGCATGGGCCCAAGCAGGGAGCTTTTGTGTGACTTCCCCTTGTCCCTTTGATCACTGGACAGGCCAACTGCCCCGGGGGCCTGCCCAAGTCTGGCCTGCCCCCAAACGCAGTCTGCATGCCTGCTTCTCAACCAGAGCACTGAACAGGTACCTTAGTGCTGCCCCAGGCCCTGCTGGGCGGCAGGGGGCAGTGAGAGTCCCTGTGGGGCAGGTGGGGCAGTGAGGCACAGAGAAAACACCTGGCTCCCCATTCTGGTCTAGAGCGAGGGCTGGGAGTCAGGACTCCTGGGTTCTAGTCACATCTCTGGAGGGGAAGGCGTTCTAGCGGGTACAGAAGGGGCGGCTGGACACCAGGACTCCTGGGTTCTACACATGTTGTTGCCACCGACTCACTGTGTGGCTCTGGGAGAGCTGTGTTCCTGCTCTGTGCCTCGACTTCCCCATCTGTAAAACTGCCTCACCTCATGGAGGGCCTGAGGCTGAATTAGCCAACAATTGTCAAGTGTCTGGTGGCCCTATGTGGAAGTTGCACCAGACACATACAGTGTGTTACGCTGGCTGATCCCAGAGCCCAGCCTGCGGTACAGCCTTTGGGCTACTTTGAGTTGGCACGATGCCCGCTCAGAAGCTCAGTTCATGGTTCTGCGAGTCCCCTGCTCCTGCACAGCTGTGGTGTCTGACTGATCTCAGAGGCACCTGGGACTGGCCTGGGGCTTTCCCCTTCGAGTGCAGCTCTCCAGCTCTTCCTCCTGGGACATTCCTCACCCCGCGGAGTGGGAATCTCAGCCCTTGCTCCGCCCAGGCTTTGTGCCTGGCAGGGGTGAGCCCAGTCTGGCCCAGGGCCCAGCTGCAGCCACAGTAACCTCTGCCTGAGACACTTTGCCGCAGCAGCCGGGTCTGTGCTCCGCATTGGCAGGGGGCCGAAGTCAGGAGAGGGGCCATGGGGCATCCATGCCAGACTGCGCGAATGCAGGGCGCTGGGGTAACGCACTGGCTTTGGGAGTGTGCCATGGCACCCTCTCGGGGCTGGGCCCGCAGAGGGGATAAGGGATGTACTACTTGTGGCAGCTGAGGGAGATCCCCTGGAACTCAAGTGACAGACCCTGTGATTTGGAGCCAAGCCCCCACCCTGGCCCTGCTGCAGGCCCCCTGCCGCCTCTGGGCTCACTGCACACCAGGATCAAATCCCCGCTCCTTGTCCACCCCATGCAGGCTCCTCTCCCCTATCTGCTATGCCCCTCACTGACCCGTTCCTCCCACTGCCTCTCCTGTCCCCAGGCCAGCACCCAAGCCACCTCACCCTCCTCCCTCAAGTGCTCCCTAACCCTGCCCCATTCTCCCTTCCAGCCCCAGGTTCTCCAAGGCACTGTGTGGCTCTCTCTGACCCTTCTTCAAGGATCTCTTCCTGGGGAGCCCTGGGCCGTGGCCAGCTCCGGCTCCGGTCTGGCTCCTCAACGGAGCCGCATTGTCTCCGTGCAGCCTGCCTACCCACAGACAATTAGCACCGTCCCTGGCACCATAGCCATTGGCCTCGCTGGGCCTGGGGACGTGGTGTCCTTCCCACTGTACCTGGCCCTGCAAATTATGGAGTGAATGGCAGGGGAAGAGCCAGCTGCACAGCCCATCCTCCCCCCTCCGCCCCCCAGCACAGCTCAGGGCCCTGGAAATCTCAGCCACGGACAAGCTGGGGCTCCTTCCCATCTCCCCTTCCCTGGCTGCCCCCCGCACCATTTCAGGACCCAGCTCAGCTCTACCTGCCATGGAGGTCTTCTCTCACCCTGGCCAGAGCCAGAGCCCTGCCTGCCTGTCCTCACAATCTCACCCTGCGGTGCAGGAGCCTTCTCCTCCGCAGCCCAAGCTGTCTAGGGCAGGAAGGGGTGAGGCCAGCCCAGGGGCTGCAAATGCCCGATGACCCAGCTCAGATCCAGTACGAAGCAACCAGAACCATCTGCCTCAGAGTGGACCCAGCTGCAGGGGGCAATTAACTCTTTCACTTGGGCATGTCCCAAAGAGTGGAGGGGGGGCGCAGGGCAGGGGAGATGTCGTCAGGTTGGCTGGGGGGCTGGGCTGTGCAGAGACAGCACCCCAACAATGGCCACCCGAAGCGCCGTCTAGGCTGTGCATTGGGGAGTTGCTGCTACGTGTCCTCTGGGGCAGAAGCCTTTTCCTGGCAGCTCCCTCGCTGGGTGAGTTGCCCTATCTCTGCACAAGAGGGTGGTGACCCTTAGCCCCACTTCCTGGGGCAGAAAACATTTGTTTACTGCAGATAAAAAGCCTGCCCTGAGCCCCTGTGGATGGGCGTGTCCAACAGGCCAAGGGCTGTTTAGGAGCCTTTTTCTGCCCATTTGGTTCGGAAATGTTTTTTTTAAATTATCATGCACAGTCTGTAACCAAGACCAGAGGACAGGTGAGACACAGCCCCAGATCTCAGCCATGGCCCCACTTCAGGGGGTTGTCTCTGTTCAAATAATCTGCAGCGAGAAAGTTAACATTGGATCATCATTAGGTTTCAGAGTTAACACTGGCTGACTGGAGCTGTTCAGCGCTATCGTTTCTGACTCCCTGCCTGCGGGCTCCATGCGGCAGCGCTGCACCGGAGTGGGGCTGGGAGGTTGTACTCTACCAAGGCGTGCTGCTCCCCAGAATGGCTGCACCCCGAATGCAGTGTTTGCTTGACTCTGCCAATAGTGCTGCTGGCACTTGGGCCAGCCCCCCGCCTGGAGAGCAATGGTCCTGCCCCACTTTGGGAAGGGCTTTGGGGCTGAAGGATTATTACTCACAGGGACAGACTCGGTGGGGCCTAGGGGGCCTTTCGGCGGGCGGTAATTTCAGAAACATTTTGGGGGCAGGAGGGCAGAGCTGCATCTGTGAGTGTAGTTCTGGGGGAGACGTAATGGCGCAAGCAGACCTCTGACAAGCTGGGGGGGAGCAGCTGCCCCCCTCACCCCATAGCAAATGATGCCCCTGATTCTGGGGGTACTAGGTGTGGATTCCCCCCACACAGTCGGTGTGGGGTCAGTTGCTGTAACAGGGGCTGGTTAGAAGCTGGGGCCAGCCCAGACAGGGACGGACGTTTGCTCTACGGCATAAGATCAGCCCTGGGTGGGAGGAAGGGGCAGCTCCGAGCGACAGGCCGGGCGGTAAAGCGGCACAGGCCTCCCCTCCAGAAGAGCTTTGTTCTGTGGCACGACCTTGGGCAAGCCGGGGCCATGAGGCTACTTTGGTCCTAAGAGCAGCTCATTTCCCCCGGGGTTAAGCTCCCTCGAGCTCCCCTGCTGTGTTATCCCCTTAGCTGTTATTTAGGGACAGAAAATGGAACATGGTCAACCCAGGTGGGACTTGAACCCACAATCCCCAGCTCCGGAGGCTGGTGCCTTATCCATTAGGCCACTGGGCCTGCCAAGTCTGTTTGTTTTACGCTATGTAACAATGCGGAAGGCTATTGAGTGGGGTGACCACATTTCCCTCTGCTGATGATGGGACACCTGGTAAAATTGCTCCTGTTCAAGGGAGTTCAGCAGCAATCAATGCCGTGCAAACGTTCCACTTAACATCACCTTGACTGAGCCCCTGTGTCACGGGGTCCCCGGGCGTTGCTCTGGAACTGCTCCCCACGAAGCCAGGCAGGACTCTGGGGAAGTCTCCTTTCTGGAAGCAGCCTGTCTGCAGGACACACATCTCACCCGGCTTCCACCTTCCTCGGAGCATTCAGCATCCTCTGCCCCTCCGTGCGCTTCCCACAGCGAGTCCGCCCAGGTGGGGTCCTGGGGAAGCCAGAGGGTCCTGCCCCCCAACTCCACAGAGACGGGACTCTCAGCCAGCCAGTAAAACAGAAGGTTTATTAGACGACAGGAATATGGTCTAACACAGAGCTTGTAGGTGCAGAGAACCGGACCCCCCCAGCTGGGTCCATTTTGGGGGTAGTGAGCCAGACAACCAAGTCTGCCCTTCTCTCCATGTCTCCAGCCAGCCCCAAACTGACTCCCCCTCCAGCCCCTCCTCCTCTGGGCTTTGTCCCTTTCCCGGGCCAGGAGGTCACTGGATTCCTTTGTTCTCCAACCCTTTTGCTCTCACCTTGCAGGGGGGAAGGGCCCAGGCCATCAGTTGCCAGGAAACAGGGTGTCGGCCATTCTCTGTGTCCAGACCCCTGCACACACCTGCCCTCTAGGGCTCTGTAATGATCATATACCCTTATCCCATCCCCCTAGATACTTAAGAACTGCCTAGGGGAAACTGAGGCACCCCCACAGTATTCAGAGGAAACATTAAGAACAGTCCTGCTTCGTCATACCCTGTTAAAAAGAAATTCTGCCAAGTTGGATTCTCTCTATTTACCTTCTGATCATTAAGGCTGTAGGGTTCACACACACACATTCCTATTCACCTCTCTCACAGGGGGTGTGTGTGTGTGTGGACCTGCCTCTCCCTGCCCTGCGGCTGGGCCCCCAGGACGGACCTGCCTCTCCTGGTATCTGGTGCAGTGTCTTCCCAAGCCAACGTGGGGGTGGGCACACAGGGTCACATGCCCCCCTCCCCAGATTCCTGCCAGGGTTCACACCAGAATGTGGTCAGCAGCCTTTCGGCACTGTGCGGGAGGGAAGGGACGGGGGCTGCTTCCAGCTGCAAGGGAGGATGGGGGAAGGGATGACCTGGCCCGTGTTTTTGCAGGGCTCATCTCTTCCCCAGCCCTACTCCCTTGTGGCTGGAAGCAGCTTGTCCCTTCCTGCCCGCACAGTATCCAAAGGCAGCTAACACCTCCAGACTGCTGCTGGCCACTGATATAACCAGGCCGCCAACATAACCCAGCTGCTTCCAGCGCAGGCAGGAAGGGGTTAAGCCCTAAGGACGCATTGTGCACCAGGGCCCAGGGAACCCGACTGCAGGGCATCGCGGGAACCTGGCCAGAGAGGTGGCTCAGCAGGGGAGGGTGCCTAAGGGACGGAGAAGCCCCGCGCTCCCTGGGCAGGACCAAGGGTGAGGGTGTGGAGGGTGAAGATGGTGCTAAGCCCTTGCCCTGGGGGCTGCTATGAAGCCTGCAGGTTCGGGGTGTGAACAGGAAACAGAAATAGCCCCCCCCCCTCACCCTGCCTGCCACTCCACAACTTCGCTGAGGGGCAGAGAGCCTTCCCCATGCTGGCGCTGTGTGCGGGGCTTTGGCCCACGCAGGGCTCGGCTCCTCCTGGCCAGCGCTCTGGGCCAGAGGGTCTGGGGCTTTCCCGGGGCACCAGCCCAGCCAGAGGCGGTGGGGGAAGGAAGGAGCCTGCCAGCCAGGCTGTTGGTGAGCTGCGTGCTCCGACCAGGAGCTGGTTCTCCGCACAGCGCTGGGAGCGAGACACGCGCTGCCGGGGGGGATATGGAGGAGCAGTGGGGCTGTGGGGGCGAAGGGGCAAGGCAGGGAGAGGAGAGTGGGAGGGGGAGCACCTAAAGGGCCGATGGGTGGGCAGCAGACGAGACACATAACTGGCCACTGCCTGGCACCTGCCCTCACACACCAGCCTCTGCAGCTCGCAGCCAGTGCCAGCCGGAAACGGGACAGTGGTTGGGGCCCTGCGGGCCGAGAGCCAGCAAGCAGCGGGGGCCGCGCTCATGGACCAGCAGGGGAGCGGCCGGCCCCATGTGCTGCATCTTCGCCCTGCCACTAGCCTGGCGCACCCACCCCTGTTGTCAGCCACCGGACCCCCTCCCTCACTGCTGGTGGGTGGGCGGCTGGCAAGCAGGGATCTGGCCAGCAGCAGGACCTGCCAGTATTGGTGGGGCGGGGGGACTTAACTACGGGACTGTCCCTTTAAAAACGGGACGTCTGGTCACCCTACTATTGAGCTGCCTCCCAAGGGTGCTCCGCAAGCGGGGCTCAGAGGGAATCTCTCACTCACAGGCATGAGAGGCCAGTGACTAATTCGGAGCAGGTGACACCTTCTTTGGAGGCAGCCAGCGTTTGCCACTGGCCCAGAAAGGCTCCCGTTGGCCAGCCCTTGGCTGTACCAAGTTTGGGGAGTGAGCCACTGTAAGGGAAAGGACCAGGGCGGGGTGCAGTGGCCTCGCCCCCCACCCCCCTGGCTCTCTGCCTTGTGCTGCTGGGTGGCCAGGGGATGTTGCTGCAGCACCCAGACCAGCAGGGCAGCAAACAGGGTCACAGTACCGGGGCCAGACAGTAACCCAGATAACAATGCTGCAATCGGCCCCGAAAGAGACACATGTGTTAGGGGCTTATTCCTTCACCCATTTACTTCCCTGGTCCTTCTCACATGAACAGAGAGCAACAATACCCAAAGTCCAAAAGTGCAAACAATTCGATGTTTATTGGGGTGAACTTCCAGCAAGCATGATTCCAGTTTCCTTCCTTAGTGTCCCCCTTCCCAGCTCTGACACCACAGAGCCTTACGCCTGTGTCCCTGTTCCCATTCCTGCCCTTAGCCAAACATAATTCCAATTTCCCCACTCCCATCCCCTGTTCCCATTTCCCCCGTTAGCAAAACATGATTCCAATTTTCTTACCCCCATTCCCTGTTCCCATCTCCCCCATCCACCCATTTCCTGATTGACTGCAGACTATATAGTAAAACTTGAGTTCTGCTTAGCTATACCTAAACCAATCATTTTCCTGAAATTTAACTAACCAATCTGAACATATTGTAACATGATTACGTAACCAATTATATCCCACCACCTTAATTAGTTTACACCCAGCAAAATTAATTCTACAGCAGACAGAAACAATCACAGAACCAGACAGAGATGATACAGACAAACAATGGCAAAGTGGGAACTATAATGACAAAACAATACAGAAGTGAGGATTTCACATCCCAGCTATTGATAAGTGAGTTCTTGCCAGACAGGATGCTATCAAACTAAGTTTTCTTTTACATTTTCTAGGCACTTCCCTTTCTCTGGAGGTGACAGGACAAGATTGTATCCTAACAGCCCAATAGCACCTTCTTTCAATGTGAGGAGGTGACCGGTCGCTTCCCAGCTCATGGCTGCCTCTGCTGCTTAGCCAAAGTTCTTAGCCTAAGCACAGGGCCTCAGACTGTCACAGGGAGTGGAGGCCCTTATACCAGCAGACAGTGATTTTGATTCTTTCTTTTATACCTCTATGACTAGCCAAGTGATAAGAATACACCTAAATTCTTCAAGTACAGGCCTTTACCAACAGGCCTGAATATCTATATCCTAACAACATGAATTGCCCAGCCCCAGCGCGGGGCCCAGGAGCAGTTTGGAGAATGAGGGTTACCCCTGGGGCAAACTGGTACCCCCACCATGCCGCTAGCAACAGCCCCAGGTCACTGCTGCGAGGGGTGCTGTGGGTCCTCGCTGAGGTGCTGCTGGCTGGGCTAGCGGGGCTCGCTAGCCGTGCTGGAGTTGGGGAGCGACACGCTCGGGCATGGGCCCTGGGGGGAAAATGTCTTGTGCTGGGGAGGGGTGTAGGAAGGGCACTGAAGTGCTGCTGGGCTGTTTTGGGGTCACGAGGGTGCGGTTGCGCTTTATACCCTCCGGTCTGTGTTTCATAGACCCCGCGCAGCCGGATCCACAGGAGATGAGGCAGCTGCAGCTCACCCGTTGTATCATTAGCACCAGAGGGCCCATGTTCAATGCCTGCTATGGGTCTGACTCCATGCCCCCTACACTCAGGCTTCCCTGCCCCCACGGGGCTAACAGCAGCAGGGGTGGTGTGCGATGTGGGGGTGCAGCATTCTGGCAATCAGAGGTGCTCGCTCCAGAAGCCGAGGGGCCCCGTGCAGCCCTAGTCTCATGTAACCAAGCGGCAATTACAGCCTGCCTTGTTAGCATGTATCCAGGCAGTGCAGACGAGCCCACGGGTAACTGTACCATCCTGGCTGTCGGACGGTGGGGTGGATGCTGTGTTGTGGGGCAGCATCTTGCCAGGGCAGAGGCTAGATCCCCCTAACCTTCTCCCAGTCGCACAGCGAGCAGCCCCTGTCCCCCGCCCTTTCCCAGCTGCTCTGCGTAGCTGAATCCTGCTTGTTCCCCTGGCCTGGGCCAGAGATCAGCAGGGAGGGCAGGGCAGCCACCTGACGGTGCCATGCTGGCAGGGCATCTGGGTTTATGAGCCTCCCTCTGGTCCCGGGGAGAGTGCAGATGTCAGCTGGTCTCTAACAGCAGCTGATGGGAGCGGGCAAAGGGCAGGTGGGGCGGGTGGCACGGGCGGGGTGAGTTGGGTGGCAGAGAGCCACCTGGGGCACAGGCATGTGTGGGGGAGGCTGCGGGCTCCCGCTGCCCTCGGTAATGGCTGGGAGAACTCAGTGGGCCACGCTCCAGCCCCTGGTCTTGCTGTGGGTCTATGGGGGTGCAGTGAACATCGATCCCCAGGGAGCACAGGGCTGGCTCGCTGCTGCCTCACAGAGCAGCAGGAAGGAGCTCGTTTCCTGGTGATGGGGGCATTGGGGGAGCATATACCCAGGATGCCCTCAGGTGGGATTGGGAACGTGCATATCCGGGCCCAGAGATGCACACACGAGGCACACAGCGGTGAGCTGTCAGCCAGCTGTGGCTGGCGTTCTAAGGCAGCTCAGAAGCCAAGGTGATGGGCCCGTCCCAGCGTGACTGGCCCTGTCAGGTGGCATGGTGCTCAGCGCCCCCCCCCCTTGTGATGCAGCCCACTCACCTCCCGAGGTGGGGAAATGATGGTCATGTGCCACATCAGGCATCTCTGGGGTAGACAAGGGTGAGGGGTAAGCAGGGGGCTGAGCTGGGAGCAGGAAGGGGCCTGAAGGGGCACTGGCGTTGCCTGGCCTGGTGTCCTGTCCCAGCCCCGGCTGGCGCACTGCACCCAGCAGAGGAGCCTGGGACCATGGGCTGCTGTCAGGGAGGTTTGGTTTTGCGTTCCAACACAGGTGGAACTGTGTGTGTGTGGGGGGGGGCAGCTCAAAGGGAGGCACCAGGCACCAGCCCCTTCACCAAGAGGGAAGGGTTTGTACTGGGGGCTGGGGTTGGGAGCTGAGAACTGTGCAAAGCTCCATCAGTTAGACCGGGACGGAAATCTCGCTTTCAATAGTCTGGAAAGTGACGGGCAGCCCAGGAACGCTGTGAGGGTGGGAGTGCACTACAGTCCCCTAGCAATGCCCGGGGGGCAGGTGACATGCCCTGGGCAGGGGAACTCGCTGGCTCAGCCACAGGGGATAGTAACAAAGATTAGGAACCACAGCACCTGTGGGAGACGGGTAGGTGGCTGTCATCTGTCTGGCATGGCCCTCTGGCAGTGCTGGGCTGCTGAGTGCCCGGCTGCTAACAGGCTGGCCCCTCCAGCACCACGATCCATGGCTGAGTGGCGGCTCAGGGACCAGTCACAACACAGGAGACTGAGCAACATCCAGTGTTGTGATTTCACAAGGGCTGGGGCTGTGTGTTGTCTGCATCATTACTGGGTGTTAGCTCCTGATGGGTCCCAGTAGCTCTCAGCTGTGGGGTTAACAGCTGGGCTTGTCCCATGCGGAGAAGAGGCCTCCTCTCGCTTTTCCTTCCCCCCCCACCCCCCCGTGACTGCAGAGGTGTTAACAGGCTACGTCCCTTGAAAGGTGTGTTAACTCCTTATGCTCAGTGATCTGTTCCACCGTGTATTTAGCTGTTGGCACGTCTACACTGAAACCAGGGCGTTGGCGCAGCTGGGGCACTTTAATGAAGATGCTCTGCCAACGGGGGAGAGGGTCTCCCATCAGCGTACTGAACCCGCTGCCCTGAGAGGCAGCAGCTGTGTGACTGGGCGACGTTCTCTGGCTGACAGCGCTGTCTACACGGGGAGGTTGGTGTGACTGCGTCGCTCCAGGGCGTGGATTTTTCACACCCCTGAGCAATGGAGTCATACTGACATAGGTCTGTAGTGTAGACCAGACCTGTGACACCCTGAGCACCTTTCCCAGACCTGGAGAAAAGCTCTGTGTGGCTCGAAAGCGGGTCCCTCTCCCCAACAGACCTTCGTCCAATAAAAGCTATTCCCTTCCCCACCTTGTCTCTCTACTATCCTGGGACCGACACGGCGACACCTCTGCACGTCTGGCAGCACCCGTGACACCAGCACCAGCAGATTCCCACTCGGTGTGTCAGTCGCTGGGGAAAGATCCCAGTTGCCGGTGTGTTTGTACTCACTGGGGAGAGCTGGGATGCCGTACAGTGATGTGCTTCCTGCCCCAAAACCAATGGGCAAAAATCCGGCCCAATGAATCCATCCCATTGACATGGGAACCACCCTGTTGGCTTATTCCTTCACCCACTTACTTCCCTGGTCCTTCTCACATGAACAGAGAGAAACAATACCCGAAGTCCAAAGGTGCAAACAATTCGATGTTTATTGGGGTGAACTTCCAGCAAGCATGATTCCAGTTTCCTTCCTTCATGTCCCCCTTCCTAGCTCTGACCCCACAGAGCCTTACACCTGTGTCCCTGTTCCCATTCCTGCCCTTAGCCAAACATGATTCCAATTTCCCCACCCCCATTTCCTGCCCCGCCTCACTCCCCCACTTCCTGATTGATTGCAGACTATATAGTAAAACTTGAGTTTGGCTTTGCTATACCTTAACCAATCATTTTCCTGAAATTTAACTAACCAATCCTAACATATTGTAACATGATTATGTAACCAAGTATATCCCACCACCTTAATTAGTTTACACCCAGCAAACTTAATTATACAGCAGACGGGACCAATCACAGAACCAGACAAAGATTATACAGACAAACAATCGGGAAATGGGGACTACAGTGATAGAACAAACACAGAAATGAGGATTTCACATCCCAGCTATTGATAAGTGAGTTCTTGCCAGACAGGATGCTGTCAAATTAAGTTTCCTTTTACATCTTCTAGGCACTTCCCTTTCTCTGGAGGCGATAGGCACTATCAGGCCAGGATTGTATCCTAACAGCCCAACTAGAGTTACTGGTGCAGGAAGTGAAACCAGATATTATAGGTATAACAGAGACCTGGTGGAATAGTAGTCATGACTGGGCTACAGGTATTGAAGGGTATGTGCTGTTTAGGAAAGACCGAAATAAAGGTAAAGGTGGTGGAGTAGCACTGTATATCAATGATGAGATAGAATGTAAAGAAATAAGAAGCGATGAAATGGATATGACTGAGTCTGTCTGGGCAAAAATTAAATTGGGGAAGAAAACTATTAGAGCCTCCCCTGGGATAGTGCTTGGGGTGTGCTATAGACCGCCGGGATCTAATTTGGATATGGATAGAGCCCTCTTTAATGTTTTTAATAAAGTAAATACTAATGGAAACTGTGTGATCATGGGAGACTTTAACTTCCCAGATATAGACTGGAGGACGAGTGCTAGTAATAATAATAGGGCTCAGATTTTCCTAGATGCGATAGCTGATGGATTCCTTCAGCAAGTAGTTGCCGAACCGACTAGAGGGGATGCTATTTTAGATTTGGTCTTGGTGAGTAATGAGGACCTCATAGAGGAAATGGTTGTAGGGGATAATCTTGGCTCAAGTGATCATGAGCTAATTCAGTTCAAACTGAATGGAAGGATTAACAAAAATAAATCTGCAACTAAGGTTTTTGATTTCAAAAGGGCTGACTTTCAAAAATTAAGGAAATTAGTTAGGGAAGTGGATTGGACTGAAGAATTTATGGGTTTAAAGGTAGAGGAGGCCTGGGATTATTTTAAATTAAAGCTGCAGAAGCTATCGGAAGCCTGCATCCCAAGAAAGGGGAAAAAATTCATAGGCAGGAGTTGTAGACCAAGCTGGATGAGCAAGCATCTTAGAGAGGTAATTAAGAAAAAGCAGAAAGCATATAGGGAGTGGAAGAAGGGAGGGATCAGTAAGGCAAGCTACCTTATTGAGGTCAGAATATGTAGGGATAAAGTGAGACAGGCTAAAAGTCAAGTAGAGTTGGACCTTGCAAAGGGAATTAAAACCAATAGTAAAAGGTTCTATAGTCATATAAATAGGAAGAAAACAAAGAAAGAAGAAGTGGGACCGCTAAAAACTGAGGATGGAGTGGAGGTCAAGGATAATCTAGGCATGGCCCAATATCTAAACAAATACTTTGCCTCAGTCTTTAATAAGACTAAAGAGGATCTTAGGGATAATGGTAGCATGATAAATGGGAATGAGGATATGGAGGTAGACATCACCATATCTGAGGTAGAAGCGAAACTCAAACAGCTTAATGGGACTAAATCGGGGGGCCCAGATAATCTTCATCCAAGAATATTAAAAGAATTGGCACAAGAAATTGCAAGCCCATTAGCAAGAATTTTTAATGAATCTGTAAACTCAGGGGTTGTACCGTATGATTGGAGGATTGCTAACATAGTTCCTATTTTTAAGAAAGGGAAAAAAAGTGATCCAAGTAATTATAGGCCTGTTAGTTTGACATCTGTAGTATGCAAGGTCTTGGAAAAAATTTTGAAGGAGAAGGTAGTTAAGGACATTGAAGTCAATGGTAAATGGGACAAAATACAACATGGTTTTACAAAAGGTAGATCGTGCCAAACCAACCTGATCTCCTTCTTTGAGAAAGTAACAGATTTTTTAGATAAAGGAAACGCAGTGG
The DNA here is from genome assembly GCF_965152235.1 of Eretmochelys imbricata. Taxonomy (NCBI): domain Eukaryota; kingdom Metazoa; phylum Chordata; order Testudines; family Cheloniidae; genus Eretmochelys; species Eretmochelys imbricata. The sequence continues at coordinate 3,086,832 of NC_135573.1, read as the reverse complement.
ATCTAATTTACTTAGATTTTAGTAAGGCGTTTGATACGGTGCCACATGGGGAATTATTAGTTAAATTGGATAAGATGGGCATCAATAGGAATATTGAAAGGTGGATAGGGAATTGGTTAAAGGGGAGACTACAACGGGTCCTACTGAAAGGTGAACTGTCAAGTTGGAGGGAGGTTACCAGTGGAGTTCCTCAGGGATCGGTTTTGGGACCAATCTTATTTAATCTTTTTATTACTGACCTGGGCACAAAAAGTGGGAGTGTGCTACTAAAGTTTGCAGATGATACAAAGCTGGGAGGTATTGCTAATTTAGAGAAGGACAGGGATACCCTACAGGAGGATCTGGATGACCTTGTAAACTGGAGTAATAGGAATAGGATGAAATTTAATAGTGAGAAGTGTAAGGTCATGCATTTAGGGATTAATAACAAGAATTTTAGTTATAAGCTAGGGACGCATCAACTAGAAGTAACGGAGGAGGAAAAGGACCTTGGAGTATTGGTTGATCATAGGATGACTATGAGCTGCCAATGTGATATGGCTGTGAAAAAAGCTAATGTCGTCTTGGGATGCATCAGGAGAGGTATTTCCAGTAGGGATAAGGAGGTTTTAGTACCGTTATATAAGGCACTGGTGAGACCTCACCTGGAGTACTGTGTGCAGTTCTGGTCTCCCATGTTTAAGAAGGATGAATTCAAACTGGAACAGGTACAGAGAAGGGCTACTAGGATGATCCGAGGAATGGAAAACTTGTCTTATGAAAGGAGACTCAGGGAGCTTGGCTTGTTTAGCCTAACTAAAAGAAGGCTGAGGGGAGATATGATTGCTCTCTATAAATATATCAGAGGGATAAATACCAGAGAGGGAGAGGAATTATTTAAACTCAGTACCAATGTGGACACAAGAACAAATGGATATAAACTGGCCACTAGGAAATTTAGATTAGAAATTAGACGAAGGTTTCTAACCATCAGAGGAGTGAAGTTTTGGAATAGCCTTCCGAGGGAAGTAGTGGGGGCAAAAGATCTATCTTGCTTTAAGATTAAACTCGATAAGTTTATGGAGGAGATGGTATGATGGGATAACATGGTTTTGGTAATTAAATATTCACGGTAAATAGGCCCAATGGCCTGTGATGGGTTTTAGATGGGGTAAGATCCAAGTTACCTGGGAAAGAATTTTCTGGGAAAGAATTTTCTGTAGTATCTGGCTGATGAATCTTGCCCATATGCTCAGGGTTTAGCTGATCGCCATATTTGGGGTCGGGAAGGAATTTTCCTCCAGGGCAGATTGGAAGAGGCCCTGGAGGTTTTTCGCCTTCCTCTGTAGCATGGGGCACGGGTCACTTGCTGGAGGATTCTCTGCTCCTTGAGGTCTTTAAACTACAATTTGAGGACTTCAATAGCACAGATATAGGTGTGAGGTTTTTTTTTTTGTAGGAGTGGTGGGTGAAATTCTGTGGCCTGCGTTGTGCAGGAGGTCAGACTAGATGATCATAATGGTCCCTTCTGACCTAAATATCTATGAATCTATGAATCTATGAATAGCACCTTCTTTCAATGTGAGGAGGTGACCGGTCGCTTCCCAGGTCATGGCTGCCTCTGCTGCTTAGCCAAAGATCTTAGCCTAAGCACAGGGCCTCAGACTGTCACAGGGAGAGGAGGCCCTTATACCAGCAGACAGTGATTTTGCTTCTTTCTTTTATACCTCTATGACTAGCCAAGTGATAAGAATACACCTAAATTCTTCAAGTACAGGCCTTTACCAACAGGCCTGAATATCTATATCCTAACAACATGAATTGCCCAGCCCCAGCGCGGGGCCCAGGAGCAGTTTGGAGAATGAGGGTTACCCCTGGGGCAAACTGGTACCCCCACCATGCCGCTAGCAACAGCCCCAGGTCACTGCTGCGAGGGGTGCTGTGGGTCCTCGCTGGGGTGCTGCTGGCTGGGCTAGCGGGGCTCGCTAGCCGTGCTGGAGTTGGGGAGCGACACGCTCTGGCATGGGCCCTGGGGGGAAAATGTCTTGTGCTGGGGAGGGGTGTAGGAAGGGCACTGAAGTGCTGCTGGGCTGTTTTGGGGTCACGAGGGTGCGGTTGCGCTTTATACCCTCCGGTCTGTGTTTCATGGACCCCGCGCAGCCGGATCCACAGGAGATGAGGCAGCTGCAGCTCACCCGTTGTATCATTAGCACCAGAGGGCCCATGTTCAATGCCTGCTATGGGTCTGACTCCATGCCCCCTACACTCAGGCTTCCCTGCCCCCACGGGGCTAACAGCAGCAGGGGTGGTGTGCGATGTGGGGGTGCAGCATTCTGGCAATCAGAGGTGCTCACTCCAGAAGCCGAGGGGCCCCGTGCAGCCCTAGTCTCATGTAAACCAAGCGTCAATTACAGCCTGCCTTGTTAGCATGTATCCAGGCAGTGCAGACGAGCCCACGGGTAACTGTACCATCCTGGCTGTCGGACGGTGGGGTGGATGCTGTGTTGTGGGGCAGCATCTTGCCAGGGCAGAGGCTAGATCCCCCTAACCTTCTCCCAGTCGCACAGCGAGCAGCCCCTGTCCCCCGCCCTTTCCCAGCTGCTCTGCGTAGCTGAATCCTGCTTGTTCCTCTGGCCTGGGCCAGAGATCAGCAGGGAGGGCAGGGCAGCCACCTGACGGTGCCATGCTGGCAGGGCATCTGGGTTTATGAGCCTCCCTCTCGGTCCCGGGGAGAGTGCAGATGTCAGCTGGTCTCTAACAGCAGCTGATGGGAGCGGGCAAAGGGCAGGTGGGGCGGGGTGGCACGGGCGGGGTGAGTTGGTGGCAGAGAGCCACCTGGGGCACAGGCATGTGTGGGGGAGGCTGCGGGCTCCCGCTGCCCTCGGTAATGGCTGGGAGAACACAGTGGGTCACGCTCCAGCCCCTGGCCTTGCTGTGGGTCTATGGGGGTGCAGTGAACATCGATCCCCAGGGAGCACAGGGCTGGCTCGCTGCTGCCTCACAGAGCAGCAGGAAGGAGCTCGTTTCCTGGTGATGGGGGCATTGGGGGAGCATATACCCAGGTGGGATTGGGAACGTGCATATCCGGGCCCAGAGATGCACACACGAGGCACACAGCGGTGAGCTGTCAGCCAGCTGTGGCTGGCGTTCTAAGGCAGCTCAGATGCCAAGGTGATGGGCCCCGTCCCAGCGTGACTGGCCCTGTCAGGTGGCATGGTGCTCAGCCCCCACCCCCCTGTGATGCAGCCCACTCACCTCCCGAGGTGGGGAAATGATGGTCATGTGCCGGATCAGGCACCTCTGGGGTAGACAAGGGTGAGGGGTAAGCAGGGGGCTGAGCTGGGAGCAGGAAGGGGCCTGAAGGGGCACTGGCGTTGCCTGGCCTGGTGTCCTGTCCCAGCCCCGGCTGGCGCACTGCACCCAGCAGAGGAGCCTGGGACCATGGGCTGCTGTCAGGGAGGTTTGGTTTTGTGTTCCAACACAGGTGGAACTGTGTGTGTGGGGGGGGGGCAGCTCAAAGGGAGGCACCAGGCACCAGCCCCTTCACCAAGAGGGAAGGGTTTGTACTGGGGGCTGGGGTTGGGGGCTGAAAACTGTGCAAAGTTCCATCAGTTAGACCAGGACGGAAATCTCGCTTTCAATAGTCTGGAAAGTGACGGGCAGCCCAGGAACGCTGTGAGGGTGGGAGTGCACTACAGTCCCCTAGCAATGCCCGGGGAGCAGGTGACATGCCCTGGGCAGGGGAACTCGCTGGCTCAGCCACAGGGGATAGTAACAAAGATTAGGAACCACAGCACCTGTGGGAGACGGGTAGGTGGCTGTCATCTGTCTGGCATGGCCCTCTGGCTGTGCTGGGCTGCTGAGTGCCCGGCTGCTAACAGGCTGGCCCCTCCAGCACCACGATCCATGGCTGAGTGGCGGCTCAGGGACCAGTCACAACACAGGAGACTGAGCAACATCCAGTGTTGTGATTTCACAAGGGCTGGGGCTGTGTGTTGTCTGCATCATTACTGGGTGTTAGCTCCTGATGGGTCCCAGTAGCTCTCAGCTGTGGGGTTAACAGCTGGGCTTGTCCCATGCGGAGAAGAGGCCTCCTCTTGCTTTTCCTTCCCCCTCCACCCCCCGTGACTGCAGAGGTGTTAACAGGCTACGTCCCTTGAAAGGTGTGTTAACTCCTTATGCTCAGTGATCTGTTCCACCGTGTATTTAGCTGTTGGCACGTCTACACTGAAACCAGGGCGTTGGCGCAGCTGGGGCACTTTAATGAAGATGCTCTGCCAACGGGGGAGAGGGTCTCCCATCAGCGTACTGAACCCGCTGCCCTGAGAGGCAGCAGCTGTGTGACTGGGCGACGTTCTCTGGCTGACAGCGCTGTCTACACGGGGAGGTTGGTGTGACTGCGTCGCTCCAGGGCGTGGATTTTTCACACCCCTGAGCAATGGAGTCATACTGACATAGGTCTGTAGTGTAGACCCGACCTGTGACACCCTGAGCACCTTTCCCAGACCTGGAGAAAAGCTCTGTGTGGCTCGAAAGCGGGTCCCTCTCCCCAACAGACCTTTGTCCAATAAAAGCTATTCCCTTCCCCACCTTGTCTCTCTACTATCCTGGGACCGACACGGCGACACCTCTGCACGTCTGGCAGCACCCGTGACACCAGCACCAGCGTATTCCCACTCGGTGTGTCAGTTGCTGGGAAAAGATCCCAGTTGCCGGTGTGTTTGTACTCACTGGGGAGAGCTGGGATGCCGTACAGTGATGTGCTTCCTGCCCCAAAACCAGTGGGCAAAAATCCGGCCCAATGAATCCATCCCATTGACATGGGAACCACCCTGTTGGCTTATTCCTTCAGCCACTTACTTCCCGGGTCCTTCTCTCATGAACAGAGAGCAACAATACCTGAAGTCCAAAGGTGCAAACAATTCGATGTTTATTGGGGTGAACTTCCAGAAAGCATGATTCCAGTTTCCTTCCTTCGTGTCCCCCTTCCTAGCTCTGACCCCACAGAGCCTTACACCTGTGTCCCTGTTCCCATTCCTGCCCTTAGCCAAACATGATTCCAATTTCCCCACCCCCATTTCCTGCCCCGCCTCACTCCCCCACTTCCTGATTGATTGCAAACTATATAGTAAAACTTGAGTTTGGCTTTGCTATACCTTAACCAATCATTTTCCTGAAATTTAACTAACCAATCCTAACATATTGTAACATGATTATGTAACCAAGTATATCCCACCACCTTAATTAGTTTACACCCAGCAAACTTAATTATACAGCAGACAGGACCAATCACAGAACCAGACAAAGATTATACAGACAAACAATTGGGAAATGGGGACTACAGTGATAGAACAAACACAGAAATGAGGATTTCACATCCCAGCTATTGATAAATGAGTTCTTGCCAGACAGGATGCTGTCAAATTAAGTTTCCTTTTACATCTTCTAGGCACTTCCCTTTCTCTGGAGGCGACAGGCACTATCAGGCCAGGATTGTATCCTAACAGCCCAATAGCACCTTCTTTCAATGTGAGGAGGTGACCGGTCGCTTCCCAGCCTATGGCTGCCTCTGCTGCTTAGCCAGAGGCCTTAGCCTAAGAACAGGGCCTCAGACTGTCACGGTGAGAGAAGGCTCTTACAGCGGCAGACAGTGATTTTGATTTTTTCTTTTATACCTCTATAACTAGCCAAGTGATAAGAATACACCTAAATTCCTAGAGTATAGGCCTTTACAGACAGGCCTGAATATCTATATCCTAACATACCCCACCAGGTGCCACTGATGCTCGAGGCCTCTGCCATGGCAGGGAACTGATTAGCTGAGACTTGCCCAGTGGATCCCCCAAGGTCCCTGCCAAGATGACCTGGAGGAAAATTCCTTCCTAATCCCAAATCTGGCCTGAGTGTGCAAGCAAGGTCCACCAGCCAGGTGTGCAAAACACAGGAGTCCCAGTCTGATCGCAGAGCACCAGTCCCTTCCCTCCCCCCCACCCCACTCACAGGAACCCTGTCTCTGGCTGGGGCAGATCTCTGGGTCTTCAGAGAAATCCAGAAAACTCCAGAGTGTGCATTGGTGACAAAATTCCCTTTTGCCCCCAGCAGGCACTTGGCTGAAGCCCTGGACCATGAGATGACCAGGACTTATGACACAGCGTTGCAAGTGTTACACGCAGGGGAGGGTGATGCAGGCATGCCTGGGCTCCCCAGGGCCCAGAAAGGAAGCAACTGACCCCGGGGGTATTTAGATATACATATTCAAGCCTGTCTGTAAAGGCCTATACTCTAGGAATTTAGGTGTATTCTTATCACTTGGCTAGTCATAGAGGTATAAAAGAGAGAATCAAAATCACTGTCTGCTGGTGTAAGGGCCTTCTCTCACTGTGACAGTCTGAGGCCCTGTGCTTAGGCTAAGGCCTTTGGCTAAGCAACAGAGGCAGCCATAAGCTGGGAAGGGACCGGTCACATCCTCACATTGAAAGAAGGTGCTATTGGGCTGTTAGGATACAATCCTGTCCTGATAATGCCTGTCGCCTCCAGAGAAAGGGAAGTGCCTAGAAGATGTAAAAGGAAACTTAGTTTGATAGCATCCTGTCTGGCAAGAACTCACTTCTCAATAGCTGGGATGTGAAATCCTCACTTCTGTATTGCTTTTTCATTATAGTTCCCACTTTGCTATTGTTTGTCTGTATCATCTCTGTCTGGTTCTGTGATTGTTCCTGTCTGCTGTATAATTAATTTGCTGGATGTAAACTAATTAAGGTGGTGGGATATAATTGGTTACAAAATCATGTTACAATATGTTCAGATTGGTTAGTTAAATTTCAGGAACATGATTGGTTAAGGTATAGCGAAGCCGAACTCAAGTTTTACTAAAAAGAAAAGGAGTACTTGTGGCACCTTAGAGACTAACCAATTTATTTGAGCATGAGCTTTCGTGAGCTACAGCTCACTTCATCAGATGCATACTGTGGAAACTGCAGCAGACTTTATATATACACAGAGAATATGAAACAATACCTCCTCCCACCCCACTGTCCTGCTGGTAATAGCTTATCTAAAGTAATCGTCAGGTTAGGCCATTTCCAGCACAAATCCAGGTTTTCTCACCCTCCACCCCCCCACACAAATTCACTCTCCTGCTGGTGATAGCCCATCCAAAGTGACAACTCTTTACACAATGTGCATGATAATGAAGTTAGGCCATTTCCTGCACAAATCCAGGTTCTCTCACTCCCTCACCCCCCTCCAAAAACCCACCCCCATACACACACAGACTCACTCTCCTGCTGGTAATAGCTCGTCCAAACTGACCACTCTCCAAGTTTAAATCCAAGTTAAACCAGAACATCTGGGGGGGGGGGGTAGGAAAAAACAAGAGGAAATAGGCTACCTTGCATAATGACTTAGCCACTCCCAGTCTCTATTTAAGCCTAAATTAATAGTATCCAATTTGCAAATGAATTCCAATTCAGCAGTTTCTCGCTGGAGTCTGGATTTGAAGTTTTTTTGTTTTAAGATAGCGACCTTCATGTCTGTGATTGCGTGACCAGAGAGATTGAAGTGTTCTCCGACTGGTTTATGAATGTTATAATTCTTGACATCTGATTTGTGTCCATTTATTCTTTTACGTAGAGACTGTCCAGTTTGACCAATGTACATGGCAGAGGGGCATTGCTGGCACATGATGGCATAAATCACATTGGTGGATGTGCAGGTGAACGAGCCTCTGATAGTGTGGCTGATGTTATTAGGCCCTGTGATGGTGTCCCCTGAATAGATATGTGGGCACAATTGGCAACGGGCTTTGTTGCAAGGATAAGTTCCTGGGTTAGTGGTTCTGTTGTGTGGTATGTGGTTGTTGGTGAGTATTTGCTTCAGGTTGCGGGGCTGTCTGTAGGCAAGGACTGGCCTGTCTCCCAAGATTTGTGAGAGTGTTGGGTCATCCTTTAGGATAGGTTGTAGATCCTTAATAATGCGTTGGAGGGGTTTTAGTTGGGGGCTGAAGGTGACGGCTAGTGGCGTTCTGTTATTTTCTTTGTTAGGCCTGTCCTGTAGTAGGTAACTTCTGGGAACTCTTCTGGCTCTATCAATCTGTTTCTTTACTTCCGCAGGTGGGTACTGTAGTTGTAAGAAAGCTTGACAGAGATCTTGTAGGTGTTTGTCTCTGTCTGAGGGGTTGGAGCAAATGCGGTTGTATTGCAGAGCTTGGCTGTAGACGATGGATCGTGTGGTGTGGTCAGGGTGAAAGCTGGAGGCATGCAGGTAGGAATAGCGGTCAGTAGGTTTCCGGTATAGGGTGGTGTTTATGTGACCATTGTTTATTAGCACTGTAGTGTCCAGGAAGTGGATCTCTTGTGTGGACTGGACCAGGCTGAGGTTGATGGTGGGATGGAAATTGTTGAAATCATGGTGGAATTCCTCAAGGGCTTCTTTTCCATGGGTCCAGATGATGAAGATGTCATCAATATAGCGCAAGTAGAGTAGGGGCTTTAGGGGACGAGAGCTGAGGAAGCGTTGTTCTAAATCAGCCATAAAAATGTTGGCATACTGTGGAGACAGCCCCGCAACCTGAAGCAAATACTCACCAACAACCACATACCACACAACAGAACCACTAACCCAGGAACTTATCCTTGCAACAAAGCCCGTTGCCAATTGTGCCCACATATCTATTCAGGGGACACCATCACAGGGCCTAATAACATCAGCCACACTATCAGAGGCTCGTTCACCTGCACATCCACCAATGTGATTTATGCCATCATGTGCCAGCAATGCCCCTCTGCCATGTACATTGGTCAAACTGGACAGTCTCTACGTAAAAGAATAAATGGACACAAATCAGATGTCAAGAATTATAACATTCATAAACCAGTCGGAGAACACTTCAATCTCTCTGGTCACGCAATCACAGACATGAAGGTCGCTATCTTAAAACAAAAAAACTTCAAATCCAGACTCCAGCGAGAAACTGCTGAATTGGAATTCATTTGCAAATTGGATACTATTAATTTAGGCTTAAATAGAGACTGGGAGTGGCTAAGTCATTATGCAAGGTAGCCTATTTCCTCTAGTTTTTTCCTACCCCCCCCCCCCCCAAGATGTTCTGGTTTAACTTGGATTTAAACTTGGAGAGTGGTCAGTTTGGACGAGCTATTACCAGCAGGAGAGTGAGTCTGTGTGTGTATGGGGGTGGGTTTTTGGAGGGGGGTGAGGGAGTGAGAGAACCTGGATTTGTGCAGGAAATGGCCTAACTTCATTATCATGCACATTGTGTAAAGAGTTGTCACTTTGGATGGGCTATCACCAGCAGGAGAGTGAATTTGTGTGGGGGGGTGGAGGGTGAGAAAACCTGGATTTGTGCTGGAAATGGCCTAACCTGACGATTACTTTAGATAAGCTATTACCAGCAGGACAGTGGGGTGGGAGGAGGTATTGTTTCATATTCTCTGTGTATATATAAAGTCTGCTGCAGTTTCCACAGTATGCATCTGATGAAGTGAGCTGTAGCTCACGAAAGCTCATGCTCAAATAAATTGGTTAGTCTCTAAGGTGCCACAAGTACTCCTTTTCTTTTTGCGAATACAGACTAACACGGCTGTTACTCTGAAACCTGTCAAGTTTTACTGTACAGTCTGCAGTCAATCAGGAAGGGGGGTGGGATTGGAATCATGTTTTGCTAAGGGGGGGAATGGGAACAGGGACACAGGTGTAAGGCTCTGTGGTGTCAGAGCTGGGAAGGGGGACACGAAGGAAGGAAACTGGAATCATGCTTGCTGGAAGTTCACCCCAATAAACATCGAATTGTTTGCACCTTTGTACTTCGGGTATTGTTGCTCTCTGTTCATGCGAGGACTAGGGAAGTAAGCGGGTGAAGGAATAAGCCCCCTAACAGGGGGAGTCACATGTCACAGCCCCACGGCCATCCCGCCTGTCCCGCCCTGTCCCCCAGGCTGATGACTCTCGCCTGGATGCTAGATTCAAGGGGAGCGTATGGGAAGCTCTCGCACCGCACCCTCACGACTCCGTGCCAGGGTGAGTCCGCCCCCGCCAGGGAGAGCCGTTCCAGCGTTTAATGACCTCCCCAGCCAGGAAGCTGATGCTTCCTTCAAGGTTAAAGTTGTCCAGCCCCAGCTGCCAGCGTTGGACCTTGTCCTGCCTGTGTCAGCAGGCTGCAAAGTCTCCCCCTCGCTAGCCGCGCGGTCCTACGTGTGAGTGCCTAGATGCAGCCACGGGGCGCTTCATGTGAGTGCCTAGACGCAGCCACAGGGCGCTTCTCAGCCTCTTCGAGAAGCTCACTAAATTCAGCTCCCAGAGCTTCCCGCTTTTCCAGCCTGTAGCGGGGTAGTCACCCGCTCCGGCCTTAAAGGGGTTAAAAGCAGCCCCGGAGGAGGGCTGAGGTTGGGGCAGGCTGATTGCGGGGAGAAGGCCCAGCTGTGGCCACGCCCCAATCAGGGCTGCCCTGGCCCTTATAAGAGGGCAGTGGACCAGGGGCAGATACTCTCTCTCTGCCCTTAGCGGGAGAAGGGCCTGGCTGCTGGGAGTGTACCTGGGTGCCTAAGGGGAAGCAGGGCTGGGGAAAGGCCAGAGGAGCTGGGGAGCTCCAGCCTGGAAAGCCCCTAGGCTGCAGGCCTAGTGGAAGGCCAAAAAGGGTACTGGGGTTGCAGGGGGTAGCCCACGGGTAGGCAGAGGCAGCAGGTCCAAACCCCCCTTGCCTGTGATGAGTGGCTTATATACTGCAGTCTGCCCCAGTGAACGGGGGCTCGATGGTGACTGGGCAGTAGCCATATATTGAGGTGAGGTGGGGATAGGGTGTTGGGGGTTCCCCTGGGAGGGGGAGAGCCAGATCTGTGGGGGCACTGCCAGGGAGCAGCACCCCAGGGAAAGGGGCACTGGGGTCCAGGAGGGACACAGGGGCCAGCGGGAGCAAGACAGAGTGTGCTCTGGAGGCTGGAAGAGCTAATTCCCTGAGAGACCAACAGGAGGCGCCGCAGGGGTGAGTCTCGCCCCGTTACACATCCCCTCACTCGTTTTTGTGGCCCTCCTTTCATCTCTTGCCAGGATCCCAGACTCCACTTCCTGTCCCAAGCTGCTGTTAACCCCTGGCCGTAGCCCACCCAAGAGGCGTGCAAGAGGCGGTTGCATGCAGGGAGCAGTTGGTGTTTGGGGGGCACTGGGAGCCACCCAGATGTAAACGCTAGCTTGATTTGTTTCTGCAGCACCTCACCCGCTCTGGGAAGCGGCTGGGGGCAGGGGTCTGGCCTGTGCAGTTCGGGGGAACAGACTCCAGGACGTCAGGGCCGTGGGAGCGGTGAATCGACGCAGCACCAACACGCACAGCACTGCACTCCTCGCACAAGGAGTACGAGCGACTGAGATAGGGACGGCAGAGGGGTAACGACCCTCCATCGGGGGGACAGCGTGGACTGGACCCAGCCCTCCAACACCCAACGACTGACCGCTACCATTTGAGCTAAAGGGCAAGGCAGCTACTAGGACAGGTAGCAGTAGTAGGTTCTTATCCTCTATGTGGCCCAAGCAGCAAAGGCTCTGTCAGCCTGTTACAGGTGCCGGGCGGAAGGTGGGGTGAAGAGAGGTGGGGGCAACGCAGGGCAGGGTGAAGGTGGCGAGGAGGTGGGAGCCAGGAGGGAGCGGGGGGAGCCTAGAGGGCCAGGGCAAGGTGAGGGGTGACCAGGCTGGCATGTGGGGCAGCATTTTGGCTGGGTGCTGGGGGGGCTGGGACCCAGCGGGGCCCGAGCGGAGGTGGGAGGGGACGTCCAGGGCACGGCCATGCATTGAAGTTGCCAGCTCAGGCTGGATTTCCAGGACGGGGTGGGGCAGCCTGGGAGCAGGTCCCCGGGCCAGGATGACGAGAGACGGGGGGTCTCCAGGCTGGCGCGAGCGGGTGGAGAGGGGAGTGGGAAGTGCAGGGGCTGGGGAGGGGCAGGCCAGGGCTGGGGAGTCAGTGCTGAGCCCAGTTAGCATCCCAGTTTGCCAAAGGACAAGGGCCGTGGGCGGGGCAGCAGGGCAGAGCCGATGCAGCGGGCGAGGCCGGGAGGAATTTGCCCTCCTGAAGGCAGCTGAGTGCAGGGGCCTCCAGGAGAAAGGCCTGCAGGGCAGGGTCTCTGCAGAGCTGCTCTGGGACTGAGTCAGCCGGGCCCATCCTGGGAGGTGCTGAGTGGGGCTGTTCGTGTCTTGCTGCCGGGATGAGGAACCCAGAACAGTGAAGGTTCAAGGCTGAGGAGAGTAATTTACCGTTTCACCTGCCCTGGCTCCACACTGAGCCACTCCGTCCCCGCTGTTACTGGGCCAGAACAACACTGGTCTAAGCTGTGGCTCCAAACCCCTGGGATGGCACCAGCCCGGCCATGGGCGCCCAGCTGCTGCCTGGGTCCCTGTGATGCAGCAGGGAGGGGGGAGTGTTGACCAGTTGTAGGTAGGTGACCTCAGGCGTTTTACGCTAACTCCGGAACCTTTTCCGGTACATCTTGGGGGCCAGCCCAAACTGACGGAGCAGGGCCTTTTTGAACAGTTCGTAGTCCCCTGCCTCTGCCCCTGTCATTCGGCTGTACACCTCCATGGATTTGGGGTCCAGTAAGGGGGTGAGAAGCTGGAGCCTGTCTGCAGGGTCAACCCTGTGCATCTCGCAGGCATTCTCAAAGGCCGTCAGGAAGCTATCTATGTCCTCCCCCTCCTTCCGCTGGGCCAGGAAGCACTTATCAAAGCTCCTTGCAGTCTTGGGTCCCCCCTCCCTCATTGCAGCCAGGGCCCCACTGCTCCTCAGCCTGGCCAGCTCCAGTTCATGCTGTCTCTGCTTCTCTTCGTGCTACCTCTGTTTCTCCTTCTCCTCCTGCTCATGCTGACGTTGCTTTTCATGATCCTCCAGCTCCCTCATTTTCATCTCCCTCTCTCATTCCAGCCGCCTCTGCTCCAGGGATCGGGAGCTCCTCCGGGAGGATCCCTGGCTGGCTGCCGGGGTCAGAGTGCTCTCGGTATTTGCTGGGCTTCCCCCAACCCCTCCCCCAGGCATAGGTAGGAAGGGTCTCGGGATGTCCTCGGCAGCAGTCTGACCCCTCCCAGCCCGGTCAGGCCCCAGGACCCAAGCTGCATCCACCGGGCAGCTTCCTTCAGGGACAGGGATCGGGTCATCGAAGCGATCCCTCTCCTCCAACTGGGCAATCAGCTGTTCCTTGGTGGACCTCCCGATGCACAGCCCCCTCTGCCTGCACAGCTCCACCAGGTCGCTCTTAAGGCGCTTAGCGTACATCTCCCTGCTGGCCACTCGCAGGCCGGGCAGCTTTCCACGGTTTCCAGGAAAAACCCCGAGGGTGCCAGTCCTTCTTGAGGTCACCACCTCTTTGCCAGGGTTGAGCTGCAGACTCCTCCGCCCCTGGGACCGCTCACTGCAATCCCCCGGTGGACCCTGTTACTGCAAAAGTCCTTCTCTCTGGTCACACATTCCCAGGGGTCAACCGCCCCCTGAAACCATCTCTCTCTGAATCTTTAGCACGCCTGGTCCCCGTCAATCCCCCTTAGTTTTACTGTTCCCCAGTCATTTACGGCAGGAAGCACCCGTTCACGGGGTGCAGTAGATCCCACTGCTACCACCAGTTGTCACGGAGTGTGGGGAGTCCAGGCCCTGCACCCCTTTTCCTGGGATTCACTGTGACTCTCAGCCAGCCAGTAAAATGGAAGGTTTATTGGACAATAGGAACACAGTCTAAAACAGAGCTCGTGGGTACAACCAGGACCCCTCAGTCAAGCCCTTCTGGGGGAGCAAGGAGCTTAGACCCCAGCCCTGGCGTTCCCTGCGTTCCACCACGCAGCACCAAACTGAAACCAAACCACCCCCCGAGCAGACTCTCTCCTGCAGCCTTTGTCCAGTTTCCCGGGCAGGGCAGAGGTGTTACCTCCCCCTCCCCATCCTGGCTCAGGTTACAAGCTCTCAGGTATCCCATCCACAGTGAAACTCCCCTGCCACATTCCCAGGTCAAAACTCCCCACTCCCTGCTCCGGTGCTTGTGGGAGAAATGTGGGGTCCGGCACAACTGGGCCTCAGCTTATCACCCCCAGTCCAATGGGCTGGTGGAGAGGTTCAATGGGATGCTAAAGATGATGCTGAAAACCTTTATGAACCAGCACCTGCAGGATTGGGACAAGTACTTACCTCACCTGCTGTTCGCGTACAGGGAGGTGCCTCAGGAGTCGACCGGATTTTCGCCTTTCGAACTGTTATATGGCAGGAGGGTGAGGGGCCCCCTGGACCTGATGAGAGACGAGTGGGAGGTGAAGGCCACTCCCGAAGGAGAGTCAGTGGTGGAGTATGTCCTGACCTTCCAAGAGAGACTGGCTGAACTCATGGGCCTGGCCAGGGAGAATCTGGCCAGAGCCCAGAAGAAGCAGAAGGTCTGGTATGACCGCACGGCGCGGGCCCGTGCCTACGCCACCGGGGATCCGGTGTTGGTTCTCATCCCCGTGAGAAAGAACAAACTACAGGCCGCCTGGGAGGGCCCTTTCAAGGTCGTCAAGCAGCTCAATGAGGTAAACTATGTGGTGGAGCTGTCGAACCGGGCGCACCACCGCCGGGTGTACCATGTGAATAAGATGAAGCCATATTATGCCAGGGGGAATGTGGTGTTGGCCATGTGTGGACATTAGGAGGAGCAGGGAGATGACCCTTTAGTAGATCTATTCCCTGGGACCAAAGCTGGCTCCCCCTGGAAACAATTCCCCTCTCGGATCAGCTAACCCCTGCCCAGCAAGCTGAGGTCAGGGGGGTGCTGCATCCTTACCGACAGCTGTTTTCCAACCAGCCTGGACGCACTAATCTGACTGTCCACCGGGTGCAGACAGGGTCACATCTGCCGATAAGATGCTCCCCCTTCCGAGTCACAGGGAAAACTGCTCAGGACCTGGAAAGAGTGGTCTGGGACATGCTGGCTTTGGGGGTGATCCAGCCATCTGCCAGCCCTTGGGCCTCGCCGGTGGTGCTGGTCCCCAAAAAGGATGGGTCGGTCCGGTTCTGTGTGGACTATCGGAAGCTCAATGCCATCACTGTATTTGATGCCTACCCCATGCCCAGGCCTGACAAGCTCCTAGACAAATTGGGAGGAGCTCGATAACTTGCCACCATGGACCTTACAAAGGGCTACTGGCAAGTGCCGCTGAATGCAGATGCCTGGCTGAAATTGGCCTTTATCACCCCTCTGGGGCTCTGAGTTCCTGGCCCTGCCTTTCGGCCTCAAGAGAGCGCCGGCCACCTTCCAGCGCCTGGTGGACCAGCTCCTGAAGGGGATGGAGAGTTTTGCCGTGGCGTATATTGATGACATCTGTGTCTTTAGCCAGACCTGGGAGGACCATGTGTCCCCGGTTAGACAAGTGCTGGACCGACTCCAGGGGGCTGGGCTGACTGTAAAAGCGGAGAAGGGCAAGGTGGGGATGGCTGAAGTATCTTACCTGGGCCATCGGGTGGGGAGCGGCCGCCTAAAGCCGGAACCAGCCAAGGTGGAGGTGATCAGAGACTGGCCCGCTCCCCACACCAAAAAGCAGGTCCAGGCCTTTATTGGGATGGCAGGATACTACTGAAGATTTGTGCCCCACTTTAGCGCCATAGCCACCCCCATCACTGAGCTATGCAAGAAGGGGAAGCCAGACAAGGTGGTCTGGACCGAGCAGTGCCAGGAGACTTTCCGGGCGCTGAAGGAGGCTCTGGTCAGTGGCCCAGTTCTGGCAAACCCAGACTTTGACAAGCCCTTTCTGGTGTTCACCGACGCCTCTGACACGGGACTGGGGGCGGTGTTAATGCAGGAGGATGAAAAGGGGGAGAGACACCCCGTCGTGTACCTGAGCAAGAAGTTGCTACCCCGGGAGCAACACTACGCGGCCATCGAGAAGGAGTGCCTGGCCATGGTGTGGGCCCTCAAGACACTAGAGCCCTATCTCTTCGGGCGACACTTCACCGTGTACACCGACCACTCTCCCCTGACCTGGCTGCACCAGATGAAAGGAGCCAACGCCAAACTCCTGAGATGGAGCCTGCTCCTGCAGGATTACGACATGGACGTGGTCCACGTGAAGGGAAGTGCCAACCTGATAGCGGATGCGCTGTCCCGGAGAGGGGGCCCCGAACTTCCCCAGGTCACTGGTCAGCGTGACCCCGCTCAGTTCAGTCTCCAAGGGGGGAGAGATGTGAGGATGTGACGCAGCAGGGAGGGGGGAGTGTTGAGAGCCTGTCACCTGAGCCAGGAGGGGGAGGGGGAGGTAACACCTCTGCCCTGCCCGGGAAACTGGACAAAGGCTGCAGGCGGGAGCCTGCTGGGGGTGGTGGGGGTTGGTTTCAGTTTGGAGCTGGGTGGTGGAACGCAGGGAACCCCAGGGCTGGGGTCTAAGCTCCCTGCCCCCCAGAAGGACTTGTCTGAGGGGTCCTGGTTGTACCCACAAGCTCTGTTTTAGACTGTGTTCCTGTTGTCCAATAAACCTTCCATTTTACTGGCTGGCTGAGAGTCACAGTGAATCCCAGGAAGAGGGGTGCAGGGCCTGGACTCCCCCCCCCACTCCGTGACAGCTCCCTCTGGCTGGGCTGGGCCAGACTCGCTCCCTATGGCAGGCTGCTGCCCCCAGTGCTCAGATCCCAGAGCTACAGTGTGACGAAGCGGGACTGTTCTTAATGTTTCCTCTGAATAGTGTAGGGGTGCCTCAGTTTCCCCTAGGCAGTTCTTAAGTATCTAGGGGGTGGGGTAAGGGTGTATGATCGTTGCAGAGCCCCAGAGGGCAGGTGTGTGCAGGAGTCTGGACACAGAGGATGGCCGACACCCTGTTTCCTGGCAACTGATGGCCTGGCCCTTCCTCCCTGCAAGGTGAGAGCTAAAGGGTTGGAGAACAAAGGAATCCAGTGACCTCCTGGCCCAGGAAAAGGACAAAGCCCAGGGAAGGAGGGGCTGGAGAGAGTTTCAGTTTGGGGCTGGCTCGGGACATGGAGTGAAGTGCAGACGTGGTTGCCTGGCTCACTGCCCCCCAAAATGGACCCAGCTGAGGGGTCCAGTTCTCTGCACCTACAAGCTCTGTGTTAGACCATGTTCCTGTCGTCTAATAAACCTTCTGTTTTACGGGCTGGCTGAGAGTCCCGTCTGACTGCGAAGTCCTGAAGACCGGCTGCTCCCAGAAAGGAGACTTCCCCAGAGTCCTGACTGGTGTCGTAGGGAGCAGTTCCAGAGCATCGCCCAGGGACTCCATGACAGACAGGTGCTGCAAAGACACGGAGCTGAGCCCTGCAGCTCCTGGATCTCAGCCGGTTTGACCTGTTCGCCGGCCCGCTGCAGCCAGGGGGGATTAAGAACATAAGAATGGCCAGACTGGGTCAGACCAAACTCCATCCAGCCCAGTATCCTGCTACTGACAGTGGCCAATGCCAGGTGCCCCAGAGGGAGCGAACAGAAGAGGTAATGATCAAGTGACCTCTCTCCTGCCATCCGTCTCCACCCTCTGACAGACAGAGGCTAGGGACACCATTCCTTACCCATCCTGGCTAATAGCCATTAATGGACTTAGCCTCCATGAATTTATTCAGTTCTCTTTTAAACCCTGTTATAGTCCTAGCCTTCACAACCTCCTCAGGCAAGGAGTTCCACAGGTGGACTGTGCGCTGAGTGAAGAACTTCCTTTTATTTGTTTTAAACCTGCTGCCCATTAATTTCTTTTGGTGGCCCCTAGTTCTTGTGTTATGGGAACAAATAAATGACTTTTTCTTATTCACTTTCTCCACACCATTCGTGATTTTATAGACCTCTATCATATCCCCCCTTAGTCTTCTCTTTTCCAAACTGAAAAGTCCTGATCTCTTTAATCTCTCCTCATATGGGACCCGTTCCAACCCCCTCATCATTTTAGTTGCCCTTTTCTGAACCTTTTCTAATGCTAGTATATCTTTTTGAGATGGGGGGGACCACTTCTGTATGCAGTATTCAACATGTGGGTGTACCCTGGATTAACCCAGAGAAAGGCAAACAGCAACTAATGCAGGGTGCTGGCAAAGGCCTGTTCTGGGTTTCCGCTCACCCAGCCCCCAGCACAATGTGTTCCAGAGCTTTGGGGGGGCCTCGTTTTAATTGCTATAGTGGGGGGGGGTGGGCTGCGGGTTGGGATTGTGGAGTGACTGCAGAACTCAGGGGCATAGGGGGAGCCCAGGGCCGAGCAGGCCGGGGCTGAGGGCCAGCACTGAGGGGCGCTGGCAGAATGGAGGGGGCAGGACTTGGGCTAGCCGGGGGCTGTGGTTTGGGATTGAGGTGTATCAATGATTTAGTGGAGGACTGGTCCTGCTTTGAGCAGGGGATGGGACTAGATGACCTCCTGAGGTCCCTTCCAACCCTGATCTTCTATGATCAGGAGGGTAGTGTGAGAAGCTACCCCGGCTGTGAGGCCAGCCCCAGGCGGGTGAGCGGGGCAGGCAAGAGCGGGGTGAGAAGCCTGCTGCGTGCTGCTCCTTTGCTGGCCAGACGGGGTAGCTCGAGAGCAACGGGGCCCAGCCTCCCGCAGGAGCACTCCCAGCCCAGGCAGGGAGCGTCCGGCCGGCCCTAGACAGGCTGCACTCTGCCAGTGCAGACCCTGGCCCCTGGGTGGGGACCTCTGCCCCGTGCCGTGCTGCCCCCAGTCAGCCCCACCCAGGGGTCAAACGGGCTCAAGCATCTCGTGGTCCGTGTGTGGGCGGCAAACAGGAGGCAGGGATGAGCCCCAGGGTCCCTGCACTAGCCCCGCACTGGGCCAGCTCCAGCCCCGAACAGCCTCGGTCCTGCTGGAGCAGGGTGACCAGATGTCCCGATTTTATAGGGACAGTCCCGATTTTTGGGTCTTTTTCTTATATAGGCTCCTACTACCCCCCACCTCCGTCCCCATTTTTCACATTTGCTGTCTGGTCACCCAATGCTGGAGGGGCGGCTTCTCCAGTCCCAGGAGCCCCGTCTGCCTCCAGCTCCCCCCTGCCCACCCCCCGGCTGTACGCCCCCTAGTGCCTCTCTCCCAGGCCCTCGCTCTTGCCAGGGCCCCACTGCTCCGAGAGGGGCCCGCAGGCTCCAACCCCCCAGAGCTCCCCAGTGGGTCCACGTGAGATCAGCCACCGGCAGGTGCCACGGCCAGGGAGCACCTGCAGCATGGCCTGTGCACCACCTGGTGCGTCTTGGTGAGCTGAGACCGGCGCCGGAGGCCCGAGGGTCAGAGGGGATCGCCAGGCTGGAGCCAGAGCCCATGGCAGCGTCCCTTGGTGTCCGCACAGCTGGATCCGCCCTGCCGGAGTTACCTGCGGGTGTACGTGTGCGCACAGCTGTGCGGCTGGGGGTCGTATTGCAGAAGGGGGTGCTCCAGGCCGGGGTCACTGGGCAGGACATACGTGTCACGGCCGGATACTGTCAGTGTGACAGGATACAGTCAGAAGCACGCAGGCGCTGCTGAGCCAGACGCCAACACGCGCAGTGCTCACGGCCCTGTGCCCAGCACTTCCACCCTGGTGCACACCCCCCCCCCGTGCGGGCACGTCCTCCGGCAGGGTACATGCTGGACAGATCAACCAGTGGCCTTAACATCGACACGGCCGGTGGCAGGGTGGGAGGAGGGACTGCGACGCTGGGCCGGTCGTCTGTGGCCTGGAGCACGTTTTGTTCAATATCTTCATTAATGATCTGGAGGATGGCGTGGATTGCACCCTCAGCAAGTTTGCAGACGACACTAAACTGGGAGGAGAGGTAGATACGCTGGAGGGGAGGGATAGGATACAGAGGGCCCTAGACAAATTGGAGGATTGGGCCAAAAGAAATCGGATGAGGTTCAACAAGGACAAGTGCAGAGTCCTGCACTTAGGACAGAAGAATCCAATGCACCGCTACAGACTAGGGACCGAAGGGCTGGGCAGCAGTTGTCACGGAGTCCCTGGGCGATGCTCTGGAACTGCTCCCCGTGAAGCCAGTCAGGACTCTGGGAAGCCTCTTTTCTGTGAGCAGCCTGTCTTCAGGACACACAGCTCACACCGCTTCCACCTTCCTGGGTCTGACCTTAGAGCATTCAGCATCCTCTGCCCCTCCGTGCGCTTCCCACAGCGAGTCCACCCAGGCGGGGTCCTGGGGAAGCCAGAGGGTCCTGCCCCCCAACTTCGCAGTCAGATGTGACTCTTAGCCAGCCAGTAAAACAGAGGTTTATTAGATG